>NC_083350.1:59921189-60252856 GCF_030254825.1 Meriones unguiculatus | reverse complement strand
TAAGTGCTACAGTGAGCAACTGAGCTCAGCAGGGGTATTCCACTCCCAACTGAAAGCTTGAGAGCAAAGAAATCCCTCACACTTGTGCATGCGATGCAGACCAGTGAAGCTTCCTCAAAGGTATTTATTTTCCCCTTGGAAGCCACTGAGGTTAGATTGAATAATGCAGGAGCACCTCAGTGGTCTCCACAAAAATCAGGAAGTGTGCGGTTGCTTGTATTCTGTTATAAAACAAGAAAAGTATATAAAAAGGGGAAAGCATGGCTGAAAGCGTTGGACTCTTTCTCGTGAGCTTGCTATAGTTTCAGACCTTTCCAAGAGTTACATAATTTTATTATAGTGCTAATGTAGTCAGAGGGCAACATGTATGCCAGACATAGTATGTGTATGCTAGACATTGAGGATGAAGAAAAAAGAATAAAATTTTAATTACAACGTCATTATTAATATAAAAGGATATACACATTTCACAGAAAAGTCGAATAAGAGCTCTGAGATTTACACAATGGATTTAAGACTGTAGTTCATGTTTTTATTTCAAACTGTACGAATATCTTGGTAAAATAATTGATCTCCCAGAGGTTCAGTTTTAAAGAAGACATAAGATTTTTAGTAAGTATTCCTATATTTACATCTATCTGTTCCTATCTATCCCTATCACCTATCTACCTACTTACTTATATGTGTGTCAATCTATATCTATATTTATTTATCTATATCTCCACTTATTTATGTATCTATAGATAGACAGATAGATAGAGAGATAGATGATAGATAGATAGATAGATAGATAGATAGATGATAGATAGATAGAAATATAGATACTGAGAAAGAAATGTTCTGTGGAGTGTAAAATATTACACAGGCTGTATTACTTCCATTAAAAGTGTGAGTCTTAGCAGATGTCTAAGTTTAAAAGTATTACTAACAGAAGTCATTTTAGAAATAACAGTATATTAAGTAAGATCTTGAAGAAACAAATACTTGTTTGTACAGTAAAGGTAGATTTCATTATAAGATGCCATAAATGCCACAGACCTGTCTTGAAAGAACACATTCTGAGGCATAAGAAATACTCACAAAGAAGTTTTATTGGTCACAATGAGTTGTTCTATGCATATGCTAATGGTGAATCAGTCATCAACAAGTCTTATGAACTTTAAAAACTAGGGGGTCAAATCGAGCAATATTCTGTTGTCATGTGCATACTATTTATACATCATTAGGAATCATTTTCAGACAAGACAGAGAAAAAAGCTTAACTAGGTGGTTTGCAAGGAATAATCTAGAAGGATAACTGAAACATGAGACATAATGAACTATTTCTTTCTCCTACTTGAGTATTTGCTTTATTTTCCTTATTCCAGTACTTCTAACTTCATTGTCTTCATTTTTTTCCACTGCTTTCATGTATTTTCCATTAATTCTCCAAAAACTTCTCATCCAGTATATTTTTTATATACATAAGAAGAACATATCCTCCAGTCTGACTCATGTCCTCTTAAACGTAGCCTTTTAATATCTAACAGACCTCTGTTGCTGTTGTTGTTTGTTCTGTATTTCTCCCAGGTTCTTTCTTCCTTGTTATCATTTCAGAAATTTCCACAGATTCTAAATTACAGAGTTATTTACTGTATAAACAAGAAAATTTATCAGTGGACGACTGGGTAAATGAGTTGGTACTTGGGTGATGTAGAAATGGATGGAGAGATGGATATGGGTAGGAAGAAGGATATATTGGTGCACAGACAGACAAATGACTGAATGGAGTTTTAATGGACCTATTGACAAATAGACATATGAATGGATAGGTAACAAAATATATAAAACACAAATGAATGCATGGATGGGTGGATGAGTGGATTAGGGTATGGCAATATGGATAGTACCCAGATGAGTAGAAGAATATGTAAACAGCAAGTGGTGGATAGATAGAGATTATGGGTAGATGGTTGGATTGTCACAGAGAACTGTAATTAAACAGACCTAGAAATGCTAGAAAGAAGTAAACAATAAGTTTGTTTTCAGGTTGTTTAATAATCATATTGAGCAGCATAACTAAAATTTATAAGATTATAGTTGGGTCACTATACTTTATATACTCAGGGTTTATCCCAAGACATATACAAGTAGTTTAAGTGGCTTTCTAAAGTCACAGAGCTGGTAAATAATAGAAAAGAATTCAAATCCAATTTATCTGATGATGTCTATTTTTCTCAAGATACTATTGCCCTGGGTAAGGGGAAATAACATTTTCATAGTTCTAAAATTAAATTCTGAAACACCACACCATCTGGAACTGATGACTACAAGAAATAATTGTTTAAGGTAAAACATTTTCAGTCATATGAAATATACATAACATTTAAAAACAAATATAACATAAAAGAAGAAATAGAACCTTTCTGGGAGAAAAATATCAAGTATGGAGACAATAAGGAGCATCAAGGTTGAGTCCAATGACTGAGAATAAAATGTAATGACCCATGTGAAATACTACAGAAAAATCCTTTAATTGTATGCTAAGCAGTGGAAATGAATTAATATAGTTACAGTATTAATGCTACATACTTACAATAAATTTTCTCTATGAAGATCAACAACATGTACAAAATACACATGCAAAAGAAAATGTAAAATTTAAACTTAAAATAATAAATTTATAATAATGTAGATATGCATTCTACAGTTCATTTTCATTGTTTTCATTATAGTGTTTTTGGTAGTGGGTCTATAATGGATTGGGCTTATTCACAGTAGAAAATCAAACATGTCGCTGTGCAAAAAGGAAATAACATCTTGGTCTAGAGCATCTTCTTTGTTAAATGTACCACCTGCTCTTCTGCTTGTGTAAATTAGTTCCAAAACTGAAAATGGAGAATCTTTTACCTCAGTCCACATGTCTACAATAAATATGATTACATATTAAAATTCCCATTGCATTTACTAAAATTCTAGAATTATTCCTGCCATATAAGACTTAAACATAGGGGAAATTTATCTTCTTTAAAAATTATCTTAGTATCTGTTATCTGCCTCTGTGCAGTGGTCTCTTACAACTAATACTTATTTCTATTTAGTGAAGACACCAATGTGATATATTTATGTTGTTTTTTTGATGTCACCATTTTCTCTCTTTTATTTATATGTGTGTAAGTTCTGTGTGTGAGGTTAAAGGAGAGAATAGATAGATACATGCCTATCTACACATATACAAGCAAACAAGCATCTGGAAATTCTATTCATTATTATCACTGATCATAGAAGAACTGCCATGAGAATATTTATGCTAAATTTCCTTTATTTTTTAGAGTGTCCATGGTAAATATTGATATATAATAACAAACTAACTCCTAATACTACTAAGTACACAGTTTCTATCAGAAGAGCAATTTCCATGGATTATGTGCAGAAATACTAAAACTTTCCAGAGAAATGAACTGTTGGTAAGGAAGGTTCATGACCTACTTAGACTGATTTCAGGATAGGATGGACCTAGGCCCAACTACTCAGCAGATAAACTGGAAGAAAGTCCAGGGAAGAAGTGTGACTCACTAAAGTCAACCACAAACACATGGATTCCTTTACTCATCAACTGCATCAAAGAACTTTGTATTCTAGCCCTGGTTCTTTCCTTTGAATTGATAACTAAGGCTGGAATTCCCTTGAACTCTATTCTTCCTATCCAAAGATATAGTTTCATTTTCTGAGTTTATATTGCACATAGCCCTGTTTTAGCATCATCATAGGTGAATAACTGACACTTCTGTGACCATTTTCAGGCAATTTAGGACACTGAATGAGACAAGCCTGCTACCAAAGAAGCCAAAACTATTCAATGGAAAAAAGACAGCATCTTCAACAAATAATGGTGGTCCAACTGGATGTCTATATGCAGAAAAATGTAAATAGATCCATATATATCACCCTGCCCAAAACTAAAGTCCAAGTGGATCAAAGACCTCAACATAAAAACAGAAAAACGCGGGACAAGGGAGGTGCCACATCCAGGATACAAAGTGAATAAATTGTAATAAATGATAATAATACTTTTAAAATTTTTTTAAAAAAAAAGCATATGGTGAGTTCTTTATTAAGAAGGCAATTCTCGGAGGAGGGGCAAGATGGCGGAGCCGGGAGGACTCTCATTCTGAGCAGCAGCACAGCAGGATCAGCACAGTGACCAGCAATCAAAACTCTCAGCCATAAAACACAGTCATTGTGTTTCCCAGGTGAGAGGATACCCCACGGTGAGGGATTCAATCAGCTTTTAACTCACCTGGCTAAACCGCGGAAGAGATCCCGGTTCCCCCAGATGCTTGGCTGCCGGCCGCCAGCCCCAGCCCCAGCCCAGAGCCACAAGCCAGTGTCTCTGGTCACGGTCCCAGACTGAACCCTGGGCACCACACTATCAGAGACTGGAATTTTCAGTCGAGAGATAACCCCAGGGTACAGGAAACGATTGGGACCGGCCTTAGGTCACCCAGACATCCCCTGGAAAAGACTCGGGCGGGTTCCACGGGCACCCCAGGAGCCAGCCCGGAGACAGAGCCGGGAACCCAGGTTCCGGCACAGAGCCCTGCCTGCCTGGGCGCCTGATTCGCCACCATAGATAGAAACGGCGGGTCTGATCTCAGAGCACTCAGCTCACCCCCAACCTGAAAAGGTCCCCGGAAAATTACCCAGCTTAGGGAGCCACTCAGGTTCCCAAAAGCCGCAAAGGCAGACACAGGCAGTTTCTGTGCACCAGACAGCTGGCAGAGACTGAGCCGCCATCACACAGCTGTGCTCCAGGCACAGGCAATTTCTGCGGCCAGCCTGCTGGCAGACACTGAGCAGTGTGCACCAGCGCAAAAAAAGACACTAGGAGTCCATGTCTCCAGAGAATCCACGGGGAAGGAAGGAAATTGTACTGATCTAAATCACCCAATCCTTCCCTAGAAAAAGTCTAGCAGTCTAGTGGGGCCTAGGCGCCAGCACTCAGCTGTGCTCCAGACACAAGCACAAACAGTTGAGGTGCGCCTGATGTCCAACTGGGTCACAGCAGCTGATCATTAAATTTGCAACAAGAAACCCAGAAACAGGGCAGCTGCCCTCAGGACTTCCCTGGGTGAGAGGAGAACCCTCTCGACTAACAAAGACCACAGTTACCACTCAGGTCTATATCCCTGAGGTGAGCAACTCCTGAAAAAACACCAGCCATCCAGGGACTATACCCAAAAAGCTGAGAAGACATCCTTCAGGAAAAACCAGCTTTCTGCAAAGGGGATTCTCTCCACCACAGGATCCCCAGGAACCACCAGAAAATAACCCCAAACACCTAAGATAACACAATGGGTAGAGGCCAGCGTAAAAGCTCAAGCAACAAAAGACAGAGCAATATGGCATCTCCAGAACCCAGTTACCCAGGGGCAAGTAGCCCTGGACACCCCACCATAACTGAAATCCAAGAAGATGACCTAACAAGTATGCTCATGAAGATGATAACAGAGGAAACAAATAAGATTCGTAAAGACATAGAGGAAGATAATCTCAAACAGAATATTGCCATCCGTAAAGAAATAGAAGAAGCTGCAGCCAAACAGTTTATGGCCTTTAGAAAGGAAATGCTTAAAACACTGAATGAAATGATAGAAACAGAGTTGAAGGAACTAAAAGAAAAACAGGAAAGTACAATCAGACAGGTGAAGGAAGTAAACAAAACAACTCAAGACCTGAAGATAGAATTGGAAATATTAAAGAAAACACAAATGGAAGAAATAATGGAAAGGAAGAATCTAGGGAAGAAAACAGGAACTACAGAGGTAAGCATAACCAACAGACTACAAGAGATGGAAGAAAGAATCTCAGGTGTAGAAGATACAATGGAAGAAATCGATGTATCTGTCAAAGAAAATGTTAAATCCGAAAAATTCCTGACACAGACCGTCCAAGAAATGCAAGACAATATGAAAAGACAAAACCTAAGAATAATAGGTATAGAGGAAAAAGAGAACTCCCTTCTCCAAGGCCCAGAAAATATTTTCAACAAAATCATTGAAGAAAATTTCCCCAAGCTAAAGGAGAGGCCAATTAGAATACATGAGGCCTACAGAACACCCAACAAATTTGACCAGAAAAGAAAATCCTCCCGCCACATAATAATCAAAACAGTAAGTATACAGAACAAAGAAAAAATACTAAAAGCTGCAAGGGAAAAAGGCCAAGTAACATATAATGGCAAACCCATTAGAATCACACCTGACTTTTCAACAGAGACTATGAAAGCCAGAAGGGCCTGGACGGATATCATGCAGACCCTAAGAGAACACAGATGTCAGCCCAGGCTACTATACCCAGCAAAACTCTCAGTCCTCATAGATGGAGAAAACAAGATATTCAATGACAAAAACAAATTTCAACAATACCTACAAACAAATCCAGCATTACAGAAGACACTGGAAGGGAAAATACAACCCAAGAAAGCTAGCTACATTCAAGAAAACACAGGAAATAAATAACCTCACTTCAGTAAAACAAAAAGCAACCAAGCACACAACCTGATGACCACAGCCAACATCAAAATCAAGAGATCTAACAGCCACTGGTCATTAATCTCTCTCAACATCAATGGACTCAACTCTCCAATAAAAAGACACAGATTAACAGAATGGATACGTAAACAAAACCCAGCAATCTGTTGCATACAAGAAACACACCTAAGACACAAAGATAGACATTACCTGAGGGTAAAGGGTTGGAAGACGACTTTCCAAGCAAACGGACCCAAGAAGCAAGCAGGAGTAGCCATTCTAATATCTGATAAAATAGACTTTCAACCAAAATTAATCAAAAGAGATGGGGAAGGACACTTCATACTCATCAAGGGAAAATTCCACCAGGAAGACATCACAATCCTGAACATCTATGCCCCAAATACAAGGGCACCCACATTTGTGAAAGAAACATGATAAAATTTAAAGCACATATAGATGCACACACATTAATAGTGGGAGACTTCAACACCCCACTCTCAACAAAGGACAGGTCAACCAAACAGAAATTAAACAAAGAAACAATGTCTCTGACAGAGGTCATGAATCAAATGGACCTAACAGACATTTACAGAACTTTACACCCAAACACAAAAGAATTTACCTTCTTCTCAGCACCTCATGGAACCTTCTCCAAAATAGACCACATAGTGGGTCACAAAGCAAGCCTCAACAGATACAAGAAGATTGAAATAATCCCATGTATCTTGTCTGATCACCATGGAATAAAGCTGGACCTCAACAATAACAGAAATAACAAAAAGCCTACACACACATGGAAACTGAACAACTTGTTACTAAATGACAGCTGGGTCAGGGAAGAAATAAAGAAAGAAATTAAAGTCTTTCTAGAAATCAATGAAAATGAAGACACAACATACCCAAACTTGTGGGACACAATGAAAGCAGTGCTAAGAGGAAAGTTCATAGCACTAAGTGCCTTCAAGAAGAAATTCGAGACAGCTCATTCAAGCACCCTAAAGGCTCACTTAAAAACCCTAGAAAAAGAAGAAGCAGACACACCAAGAAGGAGTAGACGGCTGGAAATAATCAAACTCAGGGCTGAAATCAATCAATTGGAAACAAATAAAACAATTCAAAGAATCAATGAAACCAAGAGCTGGTTCTTTGAGAAAATCAACAAGATTGACAAACCCTTAGCCAGGCTAACTAAAAGGCAGAGAGACACCACCCAAATCAACAAAATCAGAAATGAAAAGGGGGATATAACTACAGACACTGAGGAAATCCAAACAATCATTAGGACTTACTTCCAAAGTCTATATGCCACAAAATTTGAAAATCTAAAAGAAATGGACAATTTTCTTGATCGATTTGACTTACCAAAGCTGAACCAGGACCAGGTAAATCAACTAAATAGGCCTATATCCCCCAAAGAAATAGAAGCGGTCATCAAAAGTCTCCCATCCAAAAAAAGCCCAGGACCAGATGGCTTCAGCGCAGAATTCTACCAGACCTTCAAAGAAGAGCTAACACCAATTCTCTTCAAACTAATCCACAAAATAGAAACAGAAGGAATATTACCAAATTCATTCTATGAAGCCACAGTCACCTTGGTACCTAAACCTCACAAAGACTCAACAAAGAAAGAGAATTTCCGGCCAATCTCCCTTATGAACATTGATGCAAAAATACTTAATAAAATACTTGCAAACCGAATCCAAGAACACATCAAAGATATTATTCACTATGACCAAGTAGGCTTCATCCCAGGTATGCAGGGGTGGTTCAATATACGGAAATCCATCAATGTGATCCACCATATTAACAAACTGAAAGAAAAAAACCACATGATAATCTCCCTAGATGCTGAAAAAGCCTTCGACAAAATCCAACATCCATTCATGTTCAAAGTATTAGAGAGATCAGGGATACAAGGCACATATCTAAACATAGTAAAGGCGATATACAGCAAGCCTATAGCCAACATCAAACTGAATGGAGAGAAACTTAAAGCAATCCCACTGAAATCAGGGACAAGACAAGGCTGCCCACTCTCTCCATATCTCTTCAACATAGTGTTGGAAGTCCTTGCTAGAGCAATAAGACAGTTGAAGGAGATCAAGGGGATACAAATTGGAAAGGAAGAAGTCAAATTATCACTATTTGCAGATGATATGATAGTATACGTGAGTGACCCCAAAAACTCTACCAGGGAACTCCTACAGCTGATAAACACCTTCAACAAAGTGGCAGGATACAAAATTAACTCAAAAAAATCAGTAGCCCTCCTGTATACAAAGGACAAAAGGGCTGAGAAAGAAATTAAGGAAACAACACCCTTCACAATAGCCACAAATGACATAAGGTACCTCGGAGTAACCCTAACCAAGGAAGTCAAAGACTTGTATGGAAAAAATTTCAAATCTCTGAAGAAAGAATTAGAAGAAGATATGAAAAGATGGAAAGATCTCCCATGCTCATGGCTTGATAGGATTAACATAGTAAAAATGGCCATCTTACCAAAAGCAATCTACAGATTCAATGCAATGCCCATCAAATTACCAACACAATTCTTTTCAGACCTGGAAAGAAAAATTCTCAACTTCATATGGAATAACAAGAAACCCAGAATTGCTAAAACAATCCTCTACAATAAAAGATCTTCCGGAGTTATCTCCATCCCTGATCTTAAGTTGTACTATAGAGCAACAGTTTTAAAAACTGCATGGTACTGGCATAGAAACAGAATGGTGGATCAATGGAACCGGACAGAGGACCCAGAAATAAACCCACACACTTATGGACACCTGATCTTTGACAAAGACGCCAAAACCATACAATGGAAAAAAGATAGCATCTTCAACAAATGGTGCTGGTCTAACTGGATGTCTATATGTAGAAAAATGAAAATAGATCCATACTTGTCACCCTGCACAAAACTGAAGTCCAAGTGGATCAAAGACCTCAACATAAAACCAGACACATTAAATTGGCTTGAAAAAAAGGTGGGAAATACCCTAGAACTCATTGGTACAGGGGAAAACTTCCTGAACAGAACACCAACAGCACAGGCTCTAAGAGCAACAACCAATAAATGGGACCTCATGAAACTGAAAAGCTTCTGTAAAGCAAAGGACACTATCATCAAAACAAAGCGACCACCTACAGATTGGGAAAGAATCTTCACCAACCCTTTATCTGACAGAGGACTCATATCCAGTATATATAAAGAGCTAAAGAAGCTGAAAAGCAGCAAACCAAGTAATCCACTTAAAAAATGGGGAACAGAGCTAAGCAGAGAATTCTCTGTAGAGGAATACCGAATGGCAGAGAAGCACTTAAAGAAATGCTCAACCTCACTAGCCATTAGGGAAATGCAAATCAAAACAACCCTGAGATTTCACCTTACACCCATGAGAATGGCCAAGATCAAAAACTCAAGTGACAACACATGCTGGAGAGGTTGTGGAGAAAGGGGAACCCTTCTCCACTGCTGGTGGGAATGTAAACTTGTACAACCACTCTGGAAATCAATCTGGCGCTTTCTCAGACAACTAGGAATAGCGCTTCCTCAAGATCCAGCCATACCACTACTGGGCATATATCCAAAAGAGGCTCAAGTACACAAAAAGGACATTTGCTCAACCATGTTTGTAGCAGCTTTATTTGTAATAGCCAGAAGCTGGAAACAACCCAGATGCCCCTCAACTGAAGAATGGATGCAGAAATTGTGGTACATCTACACAATGGAATATTCCTCAGCAATGAAAAATAAGGAAATCATGAAATTTGCAGGTAAATGGTGGGATCTGGAAAGGATCATCCTGAGTGAGTTGTCCCAGAAGAAAAAAGACACACATGGTATATACTCACTCATATAGACATACAACATAGGACAAACCCACTAAAACCTGTGCATCTAAAGAAACTAAGCAAGAGAGAGGACCCTAACAAAAATGTCCAATCCCCATCCGGAAAGGCAAAGAGGATGGACATCAGAAGAAGAAGAAAACAGGAAACAACCTAGGAACCTACCACAGAGGGCCTCTGAAAGCCACTGCCCTTCAGACTATCAAAGCAGATGCTGAGCTGGATGGGCAACTGTTGGGCAGGTGAACGGAATTTTAGGTAAGAACTGGGAAATAGTAAGAGCTGGCGAGGACAGGGTCTCCACAAGGAGCAACAAAACAAGAAAATTTGAACACAGGGAACTTCCCAGAGACTCATACTCCAACCAAGGACTATTCATGGAGATAACCCAGAACCCCTGCACAGATGTAGCCCAGGGCAGTTCAGAGTCCAATTGGGTTACATAGTAATGGGAAGAGGGACTGCCTCTGACATAATCTGATTGGCCTGCTCTTTGATCACCTCCCTCTGGGGGGGAGCAGCCTTACCAGGACATAGTAGAGGACAATACAGCCACTTTTGATGTGAACTGACAGACTAAGATCAGAAAGGAGAGGAGAACCTCCCCTATTAGTGGACTTGGGGAGTGGCATGCAAGCAGAGGGAGGAGGGAGGGTGGGATTGGGAGGGGAGGACGGAGGGGCTTATGGGGGGATGCAGAATGAATAAAGTGTAATTGAAGAAAAATTAAAAAAAAAAAAAAAAAAAAAAACAGACACACGCGGGTTGATACCCCAGGTCCC
The DNA here is from genome assembly GCF_030254825.1 of Meriones unguiculatus. Taxonomy (NCBI): domain Eukaryota; kingdom Metazoa; phylum Chordata; class Mammalia; order Rodentia; family Muridae; genus Meriones; species Meriones unguiculatus. The sequence continues at coordinate 60,241,707 of NC_083350.1, read as the reverse complement.
GCCTCTGAGAAAAAGGTATCGGACAGGTCTAATGCTCTTTGGGTGGATGACACCTAAATGAACATCTATACAAAGTCCCAATTTATTTCTAATATCAGAGATCAGACCTCGACTCTTGCCTGATGCATCTAACACAAAAAGGGGGAACTGGAGAGGGCTGCGTAATGCCGCGCCTTAAAGATGGAGCTGGTTTCTGCCTTCCACCTTCCCAATGGTGAGTGCTCTCTGTCAAAAACAATTCCACATTTGGCTAAGGCTGAGGATCTGGCTTGCTTCCGTGTATGTGGACCTATCTCCATTGCCCACGTCGCACGCTGGGTTTGGCTACCTACCCAGAGGCTATTTAAGCTGTGGGCTGGCTTTCCCCAGGGTCAGAAGATTGTTCAAGGTTCCTGAATAAACTGCAGCGAAAAAACAAAATGAAACAAAACAAAACAAAAAACAAAACAGATACACTAAAATCTATTAGAAGAGAAAGTGGGGAAGAGCCTTAAACTCATCGGCAGAAGAGACAACTTCCTGAACTCTACACCAACAGCACAGGCTAAAGATAAACATCAATAAATGGGACCTTATGAAACTTAAAAGCTTCTGTAAAGCAAAAGACACTGACATCAGAACAAAACAACTGCCTACAGACTGGGAAAGGTTCTTCACCAACCTTATATCCGACAGAGGGCTAATATCAAAAATATATAAAGAACTTCAGAAGTTAAACACGAACAAAACAAGAAATCCAATTAAAAAATGGGGTACAAAGCTAAACAGGGAATTTTCAACAGAGGAATATTGAATAGCAGAGAAACATTTAAAAATGCTTAACCTCTAGGTTATCTCCATTCATGGTACTTAGTTGGAGTATGAGTCTCTGGGAAGACCCCTGTGTTCAAATTTTCTGGTTCTGTTGCTCTCCTTGTAGGGTTCCTGTCCTCTCCAGATCTTACTATTTCCTGCTTCTTACATAAGATTCCCTGCACTTTGCATGGCAGTGTAGTGTCCAAATAGGTTACATAGTAATGGGAAGAGGGACTGCCTCTGACATAATCTGATAGGGCTGTTCTTTGATCACCTCCCCCTGAGGGGAGAGCAGCCTTACCAGGCCACAGAAGATGACAATGCAGCCATTCCTGATGTGATCTGATAGAGTAAGATCAGAAGGAAGGAGAGGAGAAACTCCCCTAACAGTGGACTTGGGAGGGACATGCACAAAGAAGGAGGAGGGAGAGTGGGACCGGGAGGGGAGGAGGAATGGGCTTATGGGGGGATACAAAGTGAATAAACTGTAATTAATAAAAAAAAGAAAGAAAATGACCAGGAAAGACCATAAAAAAAAATGCTTAACCTCCTTAGTCATCAGGAGATGCAAATCAAAACAACCCTGAGATTTCACTTTACCACCAGAATGTAAACTTGTACAACCACTTTGGAAATCAATCTGGCACTTTCTCAGACAATGAGGAATAGTGCTTCCTCAAGATCCAGCTATACCACTCAGCATATATCCAAAATATGTTCCAGTACACAGCAAGGACAGTTTTTCATTTATAGCAGCTTTATTCATAATAGCCAGAATCTGGAAACAACACAAATGTCCCTCAATTGAGGAATGGATAAAGAAATTGTGGTACATTTACACAATGGAATACTACTCAGCAATGAAAAACAAGGAAATCATGAAATTTTCAGGTAAATGGTAGGATCGAGAGAAGATCATCCTGAGTGAGGTATCTCAGAAGCAGAAAGACACACATGGAATATACTCACTTACAAGTGGATATTAGACATATGGTATAGGACTGTCATACTAAAATCTGTACCCTGAAAGAAGCTAAGCAAGAAGGATTACCCTGTGTAAGATGATCAGTCCTCATTCAGAAAGGCAAGCAGGATGGGCATTGGAAGAGGGAGAAAACAGGGAACAGTACAGGAGCCTACCACAAAGAGACTTTAAAAGACTCTACCCAGCAAGATATCAAAGCATATACTGAGACTCATAGCCAAACTTTGGGGAGAGTGCAGGAAATCTTTTGAAAGAAGGGGGAGATAAAAAGACCTGGAGGGGACAGGAGCTCCACAAGGAAAGCAACGAACCAAAATATCTGGGCCCAAGGGTCTTTTCTGAGACTGATACTCCAACCAAGGACTATGCATGGAGATAACCTAGAACCCCTGCTCAGATGTAGCCCATGGCAGCTCAGTGTCCAAGTGGGTTCCCTAGTAATGGGAACAAGGACTGTCTTAATGCTTCTATTTAAATACAAATTTTAGTAACTCATAGTCATCTACGTAGTGTTTTCACATGAGCGTCGGAATTGATGTATAATGAAGATAGTGATCTCAGGAGTATTTATTATTACTTGATGTGTTTAAGTTAAAAGTTTAATACATTTACTCTACATTGCTTTTCTGTACTGAATAGCCCAGCTTTCCAAGGGTTTATGACAACTGGAGTCATGGCATCTGTTTAAGATTTTGTTTAAAAAAAAATATATATATATTATATAATATATATTTTGTTATTATATATTATAGTATTGTATAAATATTATATTATTATATTTTAACAGAACATATATATTATATATATAAAGTATATTATATTTTAAAAAGGGCCAGTACATGCTGACAAAGATATTAGGAAGGGGGAGCACTCTTCCATTGCTGGTGGGAGTGTGAAGTTGTACAACCACTTTGGAAATCAAATCTGGCGCTTTCTCAGAAAATTAGGAATAGCTTTACCTCAAGATCCAGCCTTTCCTCTTGTGGGTATATACCCAAAAGAAGCCCAACGATACAACAAGGACACTTGCTCAACTATTTTCAAAGCAGCTTTATTTGTAATAGCCAAAATCTGGAAAACAAAACAAAACAGTTGTTCCTCAACAGCAGAATGGATAAAAAAAATGTGGCATATTTATACAATGGCATACTATAAAACTATTTTAAAAAATCATGAAACTTGCAGGTAAATGGTTAGAACTAGAAGAGATCGGGCTGAATGAGGTAATCCAGATCCGGAAAAACACACATGGTATGTATTCACTTATAAGTGGATTTTAGTCATATATTACAGGATAAGCATAATATGAGGCATAGACCCAAAGAATGATCCAAGGGAGGATGCATAAATCTCACTTGGAAGGAGAGATAGACTAGACAGAGGTAGTGACTGAAGAGAGAGAACAAGGTGGAATGGGTCAGCAGAGAGTTAGGTGGGTGGAGATCAGACTTGAGGAGAGCGAGGGTGAGAGGAGAGAAGAGTTGTAAAGAAAAGAGAAACAAAGACTGGTGTTATCTCTGTGACAAGCTGGAGACCTAAGTCAGGGTAGGTTCCTGGAAGGATATGAGGAACACTCAAGCAGACTCTTAATAGCAGAGGCCATAGAAACTGAAGAGGACACCATCTAACTAGACTAGCCTCCTGATATAGGGATGGCAACATCAAACCACTCAAAAAAAAAAAAAAAAACAAAACAAAACAAAAAAAACCTTATTTACCCCAAATTTACCCTTTATATAAGATGTGCAGGGATAAATATAGAGCAAATGTATTAGAGATTGAGGAAATGCCCTACCAATGTCTGGTCCAACCAAAGACCTACCCTATGGCAGAGTGCCAACCCCTACCACTATAAATGGTCCTCTGCTATGCTTGCAATCAGGAGCCTGTCAGAGTGGTCCACTGAGAGACTCTAACCAGCAGTGCTTCAAAACAGATGCTGAGACTAAACCACCAAATATTGGGCAATGCTCAGGGAGTCTTGTGGGAAAGTGGGGGGAAAGAGAAAAGGACCTAGAGGTCACAGGCGCTCCACAAGAAGACCAACAGGGCTGACTAACCGTGGTCCAGAGACTCCTGTGCAGACTGAAGCACCAACCAAGGACTGTGCATGGACTGCAACTAGGCCCCCTACAAAGATGTAGCAGATGGACAACTTAGGCACCATGTGAGTCTCCTAGTAAGGGAAGTGGGGTCTGTATTGAACAAGGACTCACTTGCTAGCTTTTTGATCATTTCCCACCGGTACTTACCAGGCCACAGGGGAAGAGGACATTCTCAGTCCTGATATAACGTGATGAACTGAGGTCAATGGGAAAGGGAGCTCCCTTTTATGAGGAATAGGTGAGGGGGTATTGGGGAAGGAGGAAGGGTAGGACTGGGAGAGGAGGAGGAATGTAAAGTGAATTAAAATATAAATTTTTAAGAGGAAGACCTCCCCTATCAGTGGACTAGGGGATGGGCATGGGTGGAGAACAGGGAGGTGGTTTGGGAGGGAAGAAGGGAGGGACCTACAGGTGCGATACAAAGTGAATAAACGGTAATTAATAAAAATAAATGTTCAAAAATATATAAATTTTTTAAAATAGAGAAAACTAGTATAAATCCTTATACGCTAATTAGTCATCTTAAAATACATCTCCTTGTAAAGGTACAATAATTAACATCCATGTGCTGTCCACTCTGTCCACTGAGATGGTCTTTTGACCTTAATTCTCAAGAGTACCTAACACCAACACTTTGACATCCAACTTATCCTCAACTAAAGAAACAGACCCTTCCATAAATTACTGAAAAAAATCACACATCTTCACATCCTACTGATGCCGATTCTCTTAGTCCACTTATCCCTAGTTCTCTGTGTGCATAGGAATAACCTTGTTTGGTAAACAAGCAATGTTTTGAATGAATGTCTTTGTGTTGTGCATCCAAGACAAACATAGATCCTAGACAGATGTAAAATATTTCTTTTAATATAAAATAGATTTTTCTCTCACAAACTGTACTCTGACCATAGTTTTCCCTCTCTTCATAACTACCAGCTGCCTCATTCTTCTCCTTGCCTCCAGAACCATCCTCACTTCTTTCTTCTTCAGAAAAAAAAAAAAAAAAAAGCAGACCAGCTGTGGTCTACATCTGCAGCAGTTTCTGTGTGTTTTGGCTCTTCACCTAACATTTGATATCTCTGTTAGAATCTTGAAATAGATTACATCTCATTGCTCCTTTATGCTCTAATAGTGAATTCAAAACTTAATAAATCTAGACAGAAATGAAAATCATTAAGCATTTTAAAAGGTCATTTTAGGCTCAATCAATCACTTGCTGGGCTTATGTCCAGCAACTGTGTGTTCAATTATAAATTAGCAGAACAAAGTGAAGACTATATATGAAATCTAGGAAGATAGCCCTGGCTGACTGTACTTAACCAAAAAATGGTCTGATGACATCATTTGCTACTCTCTCTACTGATCAGGATCCTTTACTAATGTATTTTCATTTCACTTTCATTCAACTTTTCTATAATTTCCAATATACATATAAAGTACATATTTTATGAATGAAGCAATTTCTTGACAAGGGAAACTGAACATTTGGAGCAATAGGTCTCTTTCAGCCTTTTGAATTTAAAGACCTGAGTAATATCTACTTGTTTTTGTTATTTTCATTTTTCTTTTGCATTTGGTTGCATATAAAAACACTATGTTTATTATAAAAATAATACTCTCATATTTTCTTTTATATATAAATACATATATGTATATATATGTAATTCTGTATGCGAGCAGCTGCACTTTTCAAAAGCAACCCAGAAAACATTTCCCACTGAGTCTTACTATTTATTTTGAAAGTTTCAAGTCTCAAAATATAATTGGCAAATATAATTGGCAAGTCTCTCAATTAGTGACAGATCATCTGTATCTCAAAGCATAAAAGGAGAAATGAAAGAAAGTTGATTTGATGAAATAAGTGTGGCTATAGTCTAAAGTACAGCAATAATTTAATGATTGTTATAAACTCAGCAATATAAAATAAACCTGGATCTTTGTCATCAGATTTCCAAAGGCCAGAATTAAATTGATTGTGCACTAACAGTCCGATACTCTTGGTCTCCAAATGCAGCTTTCCCTCTGAACCTCAATCTCATATTACCAGCTAACCAGATATAAACAAGAAGTTATTAGGAACAGTCCTCTAAAGGTTGGTGTCTGTTAGCAACATAACTATAGTCAACATGAGTGTCTTGGTACATGATCCTCCTTCCTCAGCCTCCCCAAAACTGCTTGAGGGAGAGTTTTAGTATAACATCTATATAATTGCCCATTCCCATTTGAAAGAAAGCAGGTAAGTCTCAGTGGATACACATACACATTCATAGAATAATTCACCCTTGCTTTCTGGTACACCGGCTGCTCTAGTGACCATAATTAGAAGGATGTTCAAGTGCTTTTGGACTGGGTCCCAAGGACAACTCCCAGCCAGGCTCTGTATCCTGTGTTCTTCTGCTAAACGAATTCCAATTGGAAGTCCTTCAGACCTTCCTTATATACAATCAAATGTAACTTGTGATATTGAGGCATGACTTATGAAATGTGGACAAAAAACCCACATTATCCTTACTCTTAAGTTTGTTACCTCTGATAACATGTACATGGGTTAGACAGGCCCTTTTATTTCTTTTCTCAGTAGGATTGTCTCTTCTCATGCTGTTTGGTTGTTTTACCTGTGCACCTATTACTTGTGCTCTACTTCCTCTTCCTGGGGGGTGTTTTGCAGGCTCATCATGCTCAGATAAAGAGAATGATTCTCAGGTTCCATGGGCACAGTACTGTGAAATATTCTTTTCCCTAAAGAAAAAGCAAAGATTTTTATATTTCCATTGTATATTTCCCCTCAACAGTAAGCCATTGGCTTCAGCAAGTGTCACGCAGATGCAATTCACAGGTCCCATTCGTGCTAATAGACCAGTGTGTTTGTCTGTGAATTGCAGCAAACTTCCATCTAGCATAACAATGGTCAGTGTTGTATCTGTTACCTCCAAAGCAAGTCCCTTTTATGCTATAAATTTACTTTATCCTCAGAAAGAAAAATACAAATATAGGAAGTTATCATGGGCTATTAAATAAAAAGTCTACTATTTGCCCAGATGAGTTTCAAGACCAAGTCACTTTGAACTGTAGATGCTCTAAATTTGGCACCACAAACTTTCCTTTCTGTAAATATTGGGCCCATTACAAATGTATTTGAGGAAAATAAAATGTATTAAGAGGCCTTGAATATCACATAATACTCTTGATTGTCAAGATATATCCCATGGACTTCTACAACTCTATGGCATAAGGAACAGGTCAGACCTTGGCAGGGAGTATGTTGTTCAGTGTATATTCCTCCTGACCATTCACTAATTAGCTACCAAAACAAGTCTTCCCTAGCCACCAATGTTCTAAAACAGTAGCAGTCTGTGCCTGTATTTGGAAGTTCTTAATTATCTTAGGGATACTAGGATGCTGAGCTTTACACATCCCTAACCAAGGCCATCTTCACTATACTGCACTTTGTCCTGCAGTCGGTACCCATTGGAAAAAGGCAGGACAGTACCATTGAAAAGAAGACTCTTAAGAGTGTTTTACCATCCAGGATGACAACCTGAGTATGCTTTTAACTGTAACAAAGTCTTTGGGCTCAGACTATCACTAAAGACTGTTTCCTGATTGCTGAGGGCATAAACTCGAGTTATCTTTGGGGTATACAGGCTGGTTTCAGAATTGACTTATTCTGTACTACTCTGTATCCTCACCACCCTGTCAGGCCCCAGTGACAATTCCAAAGTAAGGCTCAGTGGCATTGAAGTATATAAATCCAAAGAAGTTTAAATGGTTGAATGGATTATGATTCATCATCTTTGCTCTTCAGGACCTCAGCTCTCTATAGGATATGCAAAGATAGTATATCTGTTTTCCATGGTGACTAAAATGACTTAGAGGTTAAAACACAAATTGTAAGGGAATAGAAGTGGTATGTGCAGGGAATGAGTAAAATAAATGGCAAGATGAAGTTGAAGCCATGGGAATTAATTTCACAGGAAGGTTGTTATTGCCCCCTTTAGCAGCTAAAATTCACATACAGGCACATCTTAAGTAATGTGTCGAGCTGTCCGAAAGATAATTTGAATCCTGTCAAGGCAAACAAGAATATGCTCACAAATTCAAGAGCAATATATGAGCAATTTACACAACATCAATTTCTTTGGTTGTTTTTGGATGGAGCCATCACCATCAATTAAGTTAGTGACTCTTTGATTCAAATTACTTTTTGACATGTAGTCAACTAAATGGCTCACACAAGCATTATTTTCTGCAGAGTTCCCTTGGCAGCCATGTAGTAAATGTAAACAGGTGGGAAGGCAGAACAGCAATGCCTCAGACTCAGCCTCCTCCCCTTGCAGCAGGGAGAATAATAGCATAAGGAAACGCGAAGGCATTATTAGATGGCTTGGAACAACGCTTCTGAAAGGCGGGATTTGCATATTTATGACATATTTCTCCTGATTCAATATTTCTCCACTTGAGGATGCCTCTTAACCCCACATCAGGCTCTATTATAATTAGGTCTCAGAGGTGAAGCAAGGCTAAGGCAGACTCTCAGACCACAGAAGGGTGGCATGCCCTGATGTGAACTTGAACTTGATAGGAATGGCGTTGAAGAATAATGTTCTTAATGAAAATGACACTAAAACCAAGCCTTATGGAGACAACTTGGTTTTTAGGAGGAGTGAAAAGAACATTCCTTCAAAGGATAAAAGTAGTAAATGATCCATAAAGAAGTACACTCTCTAGGGGATTATGTCCCAGTATACTGTCACAAATAGTACCTGATTTCAATTAACTTCAGTACTATTCAGGATGAGCACGGTTGAGATTTCTAAAACAACTGAGCAAATTTCTTATGGTGTCCTTAAAAAAAATTAGTTGGTAATTACCAATTTCCCTTTATTTTAAGTCCTATAAATAAGGCTTCAAAATATTATACACACAGTATTGTACCTAAAGTCTAGCATACTTAACATGTGGTAGGGGAGGTGTTTATAAGAAAACAAAATTCTGGTAGTAAAATATAAGAATGAATGAAAAAAAAAGAAATCTATTTTTTGTTCTGTTTTGTTTTGTTTGTTGGGTTTTTTTGGTTTTCATTTTTTGTTATTGTTGTTTTGTGTTTTTTTTTTAGGAGTGTGGGGCCCTGGAGGATATCACCACACTCATAAACATATGGGAAGCAAACATCATTTGACTCGGTGGATTATATTCTTTTCTAAAAGGCTACAAAGTTCAAAGGCAGAATGGAGAGGAACAGGGGACTTAATCTGGGTGACCTTAGGGGAAGTAGTAAAGGGAGAATAAGCTAAAATACATTGTGTATAGAAACAAAATATCAAAAACACAGGAAAATATATTTTAAAAAGAAGTAAATGTAAAAAGGAGGAAATGGCTCCTTCCATGATAGTTATTTCCAGGGAAACATCACTTTGGACTCTGGCTTTCATGAATGAGGCATTACTTTGAGGGTCATTGAGTTCTTTGACATTCCTTTCCACCTTTCTAGAAAATGGAATGAAAATGAAATAAACCGGTGACCACTCTGGAACTTCTGGACAAATAACACGATAGAATACAGATAAAATCAGCTTGACAATCTGGGGGCATTAAACACGGTAAACTGCTGTCTCTGCTTTATCATCACTTTCTACAGACTACGTTTTCAGTTAAGAGCCCTTCCAAAGGGGTAGAGTAGCATGAACCCCCTAGTGGGTCATGCCACAGTCTGATTCTGGACTTCTTATGTACAAGATGAAATGTTCCAAGTAAGAAATAAAATTCCAATATTTCTGTGTTTACTGGTTTATAAAATTTAAGAACATAAAATCCCATGTTTCCTTGGTATTTGTTAAGCATAGACTACAGATGGAATGCTGAACATTAAGCCTTTTATACCAAACTTAAATTTTGCTACAAATTTATGGGTAGTTTCAGTTCAAAGAAACATGGCAGTATTTTCTTTAAAGAAAATTAAAGAATCAAAGTGGGAGTAAGAAACTGACAGAAACACCGCTTTTCCAAATGAAATTGAGACAATGCAGAGTCCATTTTTAGTTCTGCCTGAACAGTCATTTATGTTGTCTCATTTTTCTTCATATACTAAAATAAATTTAATTCATTTCCTCATTAAATAAACATTTAAACAATGCCCCTTAGGTCCAAGGCCCGTGGAGGGCATAATTAAAAAGCATACTATTAGCCTACAACACTTAGGGATCTTTGTTTGCTAGCAGTCAAAGAAAACTTTTTTTTAAAAAATTCAGTTAGGTTACAAATAAAGCACTTCCAGCTAGATTATGAAAAATGCTGGAATGTTTGAAAATGATGTGAGGGAACGTTACTATTGGACAGAGGATCTGATGGAAGAAGCCAGCAGGAATAGCTTTAGCTTCCTTAGCAGGAGTGTAGTGCTAGGATGAAGAGATAAGCAGAACAGTTGTGCAGAAATAGAGTGGAGATTCTCTATTGCACAGAGTACTATCAGATTATGGAGGTACCGAGCCCCTTGTCTCAGATCGGCTGACTAATTACCCAGGTGATTCTAGCAGCACAAATGAACACAAATGAAAGCGGCACTGAACACATGGAAATTAAAGGAGGGTAGAAATGAATGGTGGGGTTTACTGGGAAGAACTCTTAAAAATCGTTATAGGGAGGAGTACAACTTAACATTGGCGCTGAAAATCTATGTTCACTGTTTCATTGTGTTGGTTTTATAAGTTCTGGAGATGACTATACTCGGATCCAAGCATAAGTAAGTCCTAACAAGAGGATATGTTTACAGCTGTGCTTATCTCTTTTCAATTCTTTCCTTTGTGTGAAATCACAGGGTAGGGATAATATATACCAAAATCTTGCAAATACTGAATGGAATTGAGACCCATATGGAGAAAATTTTAAGTTTTGTTTTCTCTTTTTTCCCTTAAACTCAAAGACAATTATTATATATCATCAAGGAATTTTAAGATTCGAGATATCAAACTTCTAGCTATTTTACTTTAAGATATGTGAAATAAGCTAGAAATCATGCCCTTTAAAGTCAGTGAAACCAGAAATAAGAAGAATCCCTGGAGCTCATCAAAGATGAGCAGGGGACCTCAGTAGAAGTGTGCTAAGAAACCATCATTAAAGAGTCCAGTGACCACTTGCTGAGAACAAAGTCTTTGGCACAAAAGTGAAGAGCATTGCAGTTCCAGTCATATAGAGATGCTATGTCCAATAGTAGTGAGCATTTTGAGCACTCCCTGTGAATTCCCTGTAGTCAGAAAAGAACATGAGGTGGTGGGTCACTTCTGGAAGCAATTCCTTAATGAACATTGGTCATTTTTCCATTTAAAGTCTCTCTTTATGATGAGTAATGAGATTTTTTTTTTTTAGTAGGATAAAATATCAGCTTTTGGGAAGCTTTACAAAGACGTTTATTATATCATGGAGTTGGTTGAAGGGCAAAGATTCCATCTGAATGGAATTCTTACTGAGTCCCAGAGTCATGCTGTGTATCACATGGTAAAGTATACTCAGTACACACATGAATATACAAGTTTTGTGTGATAGCTTCTTTTCATCACTTTATAACCTGTGTTGGCTAGATTTGTGTCATGTTGATACAAGGTAGAGTAGATGGAAATACATTTTCTTAATCAGTGATTGATGAAGGAGGGCCCAGCCCACTATGGATGTGGCCTGGGCTGGTCGTATTGGATTCTATAAGATAGTAGGTTGACACACGATATATACTCACTTATAAGTAGATATGAGACATATAAGATAGGATAACCATACTAAAATCTGTACATATAAAGAAGATCAGCAAGGAGAACCCTGGATAAGATGATCAATCCTCATTCAGAAAAACAAATGGGATAGATATCAGAAGAAGGTGAAAACAAGTAACAAGACAGGTGCTTACCACAGAGGGCATCTGAAAGACTACCAAGCAGGGTATTAAAGCAGTTGCTGATACTCATAGCCAAACTTTGGGAAGAGTACAGGGAATCTTATGGAAGAACGGGGAGATAAAAACACCTGGAAGGATTTGGAGCTCCACAAGGAGATCAGCAGAACCAAAAAATCTGAGCAAAGGGGTCTTTTCTGAGACTGATACTCTAACCAAGGACCATTCATGGAGATAACCTAGAACCCCTGCACAGATGTAGCCTGTGAAAGCTCAATCTCAAAATGGGCTCCCTCGTAAGGGGAACAGAGGCTGTCTCTGACATGAATTCAGTGGCTGGCTCTTTGATCACCTCTCCCTGAGGGGTGAAGGGCAGCCTTACCAGGCCACAGAGGAAGACTATGGAAGACAGTTCTGATGAGACCTGATAGGCTAGGGTCAGATGGAAGAGGAGGAGGTCCTCCCCTATCAGTGGACTGGGGAAGGGGCATAGGAGAAAATGAGGGATGGAGAGAGGACAGGATTGGAGGAGATGAGGGTGGGGGCTATAGCTGGTATATAGAGTAAGTAAATTTTAATAAATAAAAAAAAATTATAAAAAAGAAAAAAGTTTGGTAGAAGTCAGTAGAAAAATAAAAGTAGGTTGAGCAACCCATGGAAAGCAAGTAAATAAACAACACCTCTCCATGCCCTCTGCATCAGCTTCTGCCTCCATAATCTTGTCCTAATTGAACTCCCGTCCTTACTTCCTTCAGTTATGAACAGTGCTCTGGAAATTAGGTCAAATCCACTCTTTCCTCCCCAAGTTGCTTGAAGACAATATCCATCCATGTTCAATCATAGGCACTCTATAATGACAGCCTTATTTAATGCTAATTATCTCAGTTTTTTTTTTCTATTTCTATGATAAGGCACTGTGATTAAAGCAAGTTATAAAAGGGTTTAATTGGGGCTTAGAGTTTCAGAAGGTAACAGTGTATGATCATTATCATTGGGAATATGGAATTAGAGCAGTGGCTAAGAGCTCACATTTTCAGGCACAACCACTGATACAGAGAGGGACAATTAAGAATGACATTGGCTTTTGAAACCAAAAACCCTGCCTCCTAAAACAGTGTCACACACCCTAGATCTTCTCACAACATCCCACCAGTTTAGGAACAGGTATTCAAATATATGAGCCTACAGAAGTCATTTTTACTCAAACCATCAAACTCGTCACCATATAAAAGCTTTACCACTTAATACAATAAACTGATTCTCTGTAATTTGTTTTGTACTCTCTAATGTAACATGTAGCCAAATATGTTCTTAAACTTCTGACCATCTGCCCACACCTCTAAGTGCCATAATTATTCATGTAGTCTAATTTATGTGCTAGTGCTGATTGAACCCAGGGCTTCTTGTATGCTACCTTAGAACTTTATCAAGTATGTCATAGCCTTAGCCCCAGTATGTTTCTAGAGTGTGTAGTGTTCTTTAGTTATTCATGTCTACCCCGAATCACTGTTCATTTGACTGACCACCATTTTGTACTAAAAAAAAAAAAAAAGTAATCTTGTCTAAATAATTATGGCTTCTTTGTAAAAGTGTCCATGCTTTACTGTTTCTTTCATACTTAGTAACTAATGTAGCATCTTGTTGTTGCTATTATTTAGAAAAATAAGTTTCTTCTTTATTTAAAATAATTTTATAGTTACTATATTACAGGAACTGAAATTCTTTCCTTCCAAATTAAAATTGTTTATGTTTTTTACAGAAACCAGTGTTGAACACATTCAAATTATGAAATAGGTAAAGTAAATTTAGAAATTATTTAGCTTTATTGAAGTTTTTTTATTCATGCTAAACCTGGATTATCATGACCTATAAATGGGACTCTTCCAACATAGTATTAAGCACTTCCTTTTGTATATATTTATTGCATTTTGTTTTTTTATTGCTTATTTAGTTTTTTAAAGTTATTGTGTATTTCCTATAAAAGATGACTGTATTTTCTTCCTAAACTGTTGTCTCAATTCTTTTTTAATTTTTTTAAATGTATTTATTATTTATTATAATTTATTCACTTTGTATCCTGGATGAAGCCCCGTCCTTCCTCTCCTACCAGTCCCATCCTCCCTCCCTCTTCTCCCCCATGTTCCCCTCCCCTAATCCACTGATAGGGGTGGTCATCTTCCCCTTCTATCTGACCCTAGCCTATCTGGTCTCATCAGGACTGGCTGCAATGTCTTCCTTTGTGGCCTGGCAAGGTTGTACCAGATAATCACTCACTGTTCAAAGACTTCTTCCTCCTTCTAGTCTAACATACCACAGCTCTGATTTAAAGTTATCCTTACAAACTGTAACAATTCCCAATTGTTCTTTAGGAGTTACCTTTGTCTCCTTACAGTCCATTCTCAACTTTTTAAAAGGAATGATCCAAGCAGAATATGTCAGATTAAAGCTTGTACCAGCTGAAAACTGCAGCGGTGCCCTGAGTCATCAGGTTAAACATCTGCTCATTGGCTTAGAAGAACCACTCTGTCTACCATCCTCCTCCTTTTAGAATGTCTTGTCCTATTTCAAGTGCACAGATAATGTTACCATCTCTAAAATTAAAAGGGAAAGTGATTAGCAGATTTTTGATCAAGTGTTTATTATTACTGTCAAACTGGTACTATTTATTTCAAGAGTCAGTTAATTGCCGCACAAACAATTCCTGGAGACTGTGCTCCTCAGCTCTTACTGCTTGACTACAGAGAAGACAAGGCAAACTACACACTGCTCCTCACTGAAATGAGCCAGATTCACAAAGATCATTCTTCAGAAATCAATTCCTAGAAAAGGGTTGTAAGACAAACACTGACAGAGTCACAAGTGGAGGTTGTTGGAATTATTCTTTGGAATGATAACATTGAAGGAAACATATACACTGTCAGAAGAGCTTTCTAGAGGTTTATGATCAGTTAGTTTATGGCAAGTGACTGACAGGCTTAGAAACTCTTCCCATCTGGGCTGACAATGCTCCCACTAAGAGCCATAGTCTTTCTGATAAAAAATTGTAGGATTTGCTTTTTGAGTTGTTGGTCAGAGTTTTTCAAGGGACTAGCAAACACCGAAGGCTATTGCTGTTGCACTTTGATGTCTTCTAGAGATTGAAGGTAAGTCCCTATTGATGGAGACATGAAACATTTCAGACACAGGACCCAGAGGATCTTAGCTGGATATGATTTGTAAATCTTCTCCCAGAGAACAAACTTCCATTGTATTGGAAGGCATCATGCAAGCTTCCAAAGAATAGAAGAAACCAGGAGTTCTTCCCACCTATAACGTCTATGAAATAAAACAGTGACGAGCATGTCATTATATCTCTAGGAGTCAAATAGTGGCATCCATATCTTAGTGGTAACCAACAGCTTTTTAAGTGCACTTAAGGCCTTCTGAAAAAGACTGAAATTAGTGTAAAACCGGAAACCTAGCCAACTATTTGACATAGTGATGCACTAGATATTTGAAAAAAAAAACATACAGATTCCAGTTTACAAAAACAACATAATTTCCAACTAAACTTTCTAAATGCTTAGTTTTATACACACAGAAAAATATAGATTTTTTATTGCCCATCAATAAAAAGGTCTTCATGCAGTAGACTGAGACCATTATGAGAAAATGCAACTTCTCAAAATGCAGAGAGCAAGTGACCATGTGGTTCTCTGGCCCAACAAAAACAAAATATACAACACAACTCTCAGACTTAAGGCTTGGGGATTATATAGTAGAAGGTAAAAACAATTTTAGAGCCAGAGAAACAGACAATTTGCTGTGAGATTCTGTATCCTAGAAATGCCAGAAAAACTACACTTATGAAATTTCATCTACATGGATGCCTAAACAGGACAAAAAAAAAAAAAAAAACAGCAACAGGAGACATTCTAACATGGAAGGGGCAAACCTCATTTGGTCTCAACTATAGGAAAAGAACTATAGGTAATTAAGAAATGCTGAGATTGGGAGAAGATCCCCATTTGCTTATTTAAAACCAAGTTGTTTACATTCCCACCAGCAGTGGAGGAGGGCTCGCCTTTCTCCACAGCCTCTCCAGCATGTGTTGTCACTTAAGTTTTTCATCTTGGCAATTCTGATGGGTGTAAGGTGAAATCTCAGGGTCGTTTTGATTTGCATTTCCCTAATGGCTAATGATGTTAAGAAATCCTTTAAGTGTTTCTCTGCCATTCAATATTCCTCTACAGAGAATTCTGTTTAGCTTGGTTCCCCATTTTCTAAATTGCATTACTTGGTTTACTGTTTTTCAGCTTCTTTAGTTCTTTATATATACTGGATATTAGCCCTCTGTCAGATAAAGGGTTGGTGAAGTTTCTTTCCCAATCTGTAGGCAGTCATTTTGTTTTGATGATGGTGTCTTTTGCTTTACAGAAGCTTTTGAGTTTCATGAAGTCCCATTTATTGATTGTTGCTCTTAGAGCCTGTGCTGTTGGTGTTCTGTTCAGGAAGTTGTCTCCTGTACCAATGAGTTCTAGGGTCTTCCCCACTTTTTCTTCTAACCGATTTAATGTGCCAGGTTTTATGTTGAGATCTTTGATCCACTTGGACTTTAGTTTTGTGCAGGGTGATAAGTATGGATGTATTTGCATTTTTCCAAATGTAGACATCCAGTTAGACCAGCACCATTTGTTGAAGATGCTATCTTTTTTCCATTATATGGTTTTGGCATCTTTGTCAAAGATCAGGTGTCCATAAGTTTGTGGGTTTATTTCTGGGTCCTCTGTCCGGTTCCATTGATCCACCATTCTGTTTCTATGCCAGTACCATGCAGTTTTTTATTGATGTTCTATAGTACAGCTTAAGATCAGGGATGGAGATACTTCCAGAAGATCTTTTACTGTAGAGGATTGATTAGCAATTCTGGGTTTTTTGTTATTCCATATGAGGTTGAATATTTTTCTTTCCAGGTCTGTAAGAATTGTGTTGGTAATTTGATGGGAATTGCATTGAATCTGTAGATTGCTTTTGGTAAGATGGCCATTTTTACTATGTTAATCTTGCCAAGCCATGAGCATGGGAGATCTTTCCATCTTCTGATATCTTCTTCTAATGCTTTCTTCAAAGGAATGTAAACTTGTACAACCACTCTGGAAATAAATATGGTGCTTTCTCAGACAACTAGGAATAACACTTCCTCAAGATCCAGCCATACCACTCCTAGGCATATATCCAAAAGAGGCTCAAGTACACAATAAGGACATTTGTTCAACCATGTTTATAGCAGCTTTATTTGTAGTAGCCAGAAGCTGGAAACAGCCCAGATGCCCCTCAACTGAAGAATGGATGCAGAAATTGTGGTACATCTACACAATGGGATATTACTCAGCAATGAAAAATAAGGAAATCATGAAATTTGCAAATAAATGGTGGGACCTGGAAAGGATCATCCTGAG
This sequence comes from Meriones unguiculatus, assembly GCF_030254825.1. Lineage (NCBI taxonomy): Eukaryota > Metazoa > Chordata > Mammalia > Rodentia > Muridae > Meriones > Meriones unguiculatus. The sequence goes on along the minus strand of NC_083350.1, from coordinate 60,224,505 downwards.
TGAGCTGTCCCAGAAGCAGAAAGATACACATTGTATATACTCAGTCATATAGACATGTAATATAGGATAAACCTACTAAAATCTGTACATCTAAAGAAACTTATCAAGAGAGAGGACCCTGACTAAAATACTCAATCCCCATCATGAAAGGAAAAGAGGATGGACATCAGAGAAAGAAGAAAACAGGAAACAAGCTAGGAACCTGCCACAGAGGGCATCTGAAAGGCTCTGCCCTGCAAACTATCAAAGCAGACACTGAAACTTATGCCCAACTTTTAGGCAGTGTGCATGGAATCTTATATAAAAAGTGGGAAATAGTAAGATCTGGAGAGGACAGGAAGGAGACTCCACAAGGAGAGCAACAGAACCAGAAAATTTGAACACAGGGGTCTTCCCAGAGACTCATACTCCAACCAAGGACTATTCATAGAGATAGCCTAGAACCCCTGCACAGATGTTGTCCATGGCAGTTTAGTGTCTAAGTGGGTTCCATAGTAATGGGAAGAGGGACTGCCTCTGACATAATCTGATTGCCCTGTTCTTTAATCACCTCCCCCTGAGGGGGTAGCAGCCTTACCAGGCCACAGAAGATGACAATGTAGCCACTCTTGATGAGATCTGATAGACTAAGATCAGAAGGAAGGAGAGGAAGACCTCCCCTATCAATGGACTTGGGGAGGGGCATGCGTGAAGAAGGGGGAGGGAGTGTGGGATCGGGAGGGGAGGAGGGAGGGGCTTATGGGGATACAAGTGAATAATGTGTAATTAATAAAAAAAGAAATGAATTTCAGCATGGAGAATTAAAACAAGAATAAAAGAAATAGCAATGGAAAAACAAAACAAAACAAAAAACCAAGTTGTTATCCCTGCAATCATATATATCCAAAAAAGGTTATATAATCTGGCAGGTTATACTTAGATATTTAGAAATATATGTGCATATACAAAATAACAATGATCAAATATATAAAAGCCATGAAAGTGAAAGAGAGCAAGTATGGGGGGTACATAAGATAAGGTGGAGGGAGAAAAGGGGAAAGGGAAAATGAAATTAAAATATATTGCTTTTAAAATATTGAAACAAAAACGTAGTAAGTTCTAAATAATATATAAATGTTGCAAAATAATAAGTGCAGAAAATGATTCAGTTCTGTAATAAGCAAGTTGTTCACATATTCACAGAAAACAATAAAGATGTTTTCAAAAAGAATTACATAAATGAGGAAGGACATCTTATCTTGGTCTTCAGCCAAGATGTCTGTATTAAAGTAAATGATAGATCAGGGGGTGATAAGTGTTGTCAATTTACTGGAGGCAGTCTGTGTGCCTATGACATAGAGGCGGTGAGGTTCCTTTGACTGTTTTCCCCAATTAATTAAAGAGCAATGCTAAACCATCTTTCTAACAAAAGGGTATCTATCAATGATGACTAACTGAGGCACATTGCATACACAGGTACACAGACACACAGACACACGCATACACACACACACACACACACACACACAGAGAGAGAGAGAGAGAGAGAGAGAGAGAGAGGAGAGAGGAGAGATGTCCTGAAAGAATAGTTCCCTGTAAGCTTGCTTTTAGCAACCATACCATGATACCATTGCCAATTTACTGTAGACCCTGTATTGGGACAGAGCCAAGTATGACATGTAAAAATAAAATCAGCAAGCATTTAAGGTCTACTGATCACAGCATATTCAGATAAGAAACACTCCTCAGGGTATATGTGAGAAGATGCAACTCAAAGAAGTTAATGCACATTTTAAAAAGTCTGTTTTTAAGACTATAAAATATGCCATAAATTGAAGCAAGGATGTTATCAACAGTAGTCATGAAAAGCTAGTACTGTGAAAAAAATGGGAAATACTGCATTTAATTGAAAGGTGTGATGAGTGTCTGATGACTATCATTACTCTGATGGAACCAAGGATGCAGAACGTGACCAGCCACAACAGAATGATGGGATGTCAAAGTCAGGCATACACTTAAATGCTTGACACACTTGAAAATGTGTTAATGGGGTGGACAGGCCACCTGGGGAGCAGTAGTCCTTCCAAAAATAAGCATAACGGAACTGCAGTAAGAATAAGAGGTCAAAGAAGTCTCCCACATGTCAAGTCTCTTTGTGAATATTGTAGGCATATGGATGTCCGTGGGTTGGTTTGGTGTCTATACAAAGACACTCGCCAGTCTGTGTGTGTGTTGGGGGGAGGATCTAAAGGTGGGCATCAGGGTGTCTTCCTCAATTCTTTTCCACCTTATTTTTATGTCACTGTATCACAATGAAGTAGAGCATGCCTTTAACTAAGCAGGCTGACCAGCAAGGCCCAGAAATCGTTTGTCTTGGCCCTGCATGGTGCCTTTAGTTACAAATGTGTATTGTCTCAGCATGTGTTTTTATAGTGTTAAGAGTAGGAAATTGTGTCTCTGTGCTTTTCAGCAAATGCTTTATCCACTGAGCCATTTCCCAAACCCAGATTTATGGTGGATCTGTATGTCTTTACACAGTTCAAAATTATGAATGCAAGTTTGCTAGCTCACCACAGTGGGTGATAGTGCTTTTAATTTTATTTTTTGTTTAGGTTTTTGGTTTTCACACTTAATATTGTAGTTTAATCACAAGAGTTCCCCCTTCCCTTTCCTCCTTATAAGTCCTCCTTCACCCCTTCCTTCTGAATCTTCTTCAAATTCATGCCCTCTTTTACTGTCAATTGATATTGATGTATATAATCCTTTGTATATGCACGTATATTCTTAAATATAACCTGAGTTTACATAGTGGCACTGGCATCCAACCTGTGTGTTCTTCCTTGGGGACAGGATCACACTTATACCCCGTTTTACTCAGTTGTCTATATTTCTTTGTGTAGGGTTGATGCCTTGTAGGCTTTGTTCTAATCTGTTCGGTATGTCTTTAGGTGTTATCTTTGATAACCTCACACTTTGGCAGCCATGCAGCTAGAATTCCTGGGTCTATCTCCTGATGTTAAAAGACTCATATATTTTATGTGAATTAGTGCTTTACCTGTATGTGCGTGTATGCACCATTTGTATGCCCTGTGTTGACTCCTGAAGTGTTTGGGGACTTGAAAGACATCTAGTCGCTTCTGGAAAGGTTAGACTAGAAGCCAGAGGTGCCTGACTGTCAGAAAAATTGAAAGAAAGGGTTTGACATTAATCCTTTGTTTCTTCTTTTTAAACAATAATGTAAGGACTCAATGTTCTACCTCTTCTGAAAACTTGCCAGTGTTAATTTCTATGGTTTGTCTCTACACAGTAAGCTTTATCATGAAGTAGACATGTGCTTGATAAATAACTATGTGCCAGTTCTTTTATTCTTCCTTTCTTCTTTCATTCCTTCCTCTTCAGCTTTTATACCCCATGTAGTATATAGTCTTATTATAGTGTATGATGGTGAACTAAAAGCATAATTACTTTGGGATACTACAGTTGGTTCTCGTCTCACTCACAAGAAGACCTTTTGTGAGCCACTCTGCTCAATGTCCTTGCTCATGTCCTGCCTCCCTGATCTGTTGCTCTGGTGTTGTTCTGACATCCATAGACATACATCTGTCACAGGGCCTCTGTCTGAATTTTTTTTCTCTTTGGAGGTCTCCATAATTACTCCCTTCCTTTACTTTGATTTCCCATAGTCACTAAGTTAGACAGTTTCTAAAATTCTCTACTACTCCTGCTTTATTTTCAATACTACAAACCTTATTTCCTCTTTCTTATCCTTTTTTTTTGCCTTGTCATCCATTTCTGTCATCATGTTCTCTTCCTATTTTATCCTGTGCTCTTTGTTACTCCTCTTTTCTCCCTGTCAGCATGCTCTGTGGACTGTAGATGCTCTATATGCACAAAGTCCTGTTTTCTGTCATCCCTCTCCTGCTGCAATAGTACCAATTCTACCTGACACATCCATAGCTATCTGTGGAATGGACAAAGGAATGAATCCATGAATGAATGCATGAACCTCTAAGTGCTGGCTTTGTATGGAGGGACAGTATCCAGTGCTGCCCATCTGTTCATGTTCTGGGGGTCTGACAGGCTTACTCTTGTCACTGCCTTACCTCAGCCCCCCACTGACAGTGATGGAGTTGACAAGATGTCAGCTGACCCTTATTGATTATGCATGATCTTATTAGCAAAACCTCTGGCCAGTGTGACCTAATCCTCAATGGACAAGGCTGTGATATATGAGGACCAGCACTTTGTCACTTGAGGTTAGGCAAACAGGAGGATCACTTAGTACCTGTGGTGTCCAAAGACACTTCTCCCCTCCTGTGCTTTGGGAAAGAAAACAGGAGAGTCAAGTACAAGAGGAGCAATATGGGTCAGACAAGTCACAGAAAGCCATGGAGGCTCACAGCTGGTTATTTATTTATGTGCTGTTTGCTAAAAATTCATCCAGTGTGGCAGCTCTGTGAGGTTTATCTCCATGAATATAGTAACGTCAGAAATGCGGCAGAGAGATGCATGATTGGAAAAGCCTGCTGAATGTGACTGTATGTGACTGAAGTTCCCTTGAGTCAAACCTATGTGCTAACTTGCTTGAGTCCCTAATTCTGTTTATTGTCCATCCTGAAAGACAGGGTTTCCACCACAGGTTTTGGAAGGAATTTGTTTAAGCATGAGACTTGACAATATAAAGGATAAGATCTGTGGTAGAACAAATGAGGTCTCTTCTGGCATTGAAGGTACCACCTTGTGAAATACAAAAGGAAAACTGCTCTGCTCTGAGGAAGGAGCAACAAAGGAAATGTCTCTATTCATGCACAAAGGCACCACTCTTTTAGTCACCATTCATTCTTTCTTGTGAGGCATCTCTGTGAAGTGCCCAAACTGTTTAACTGAGTCTCTGGTTGCAAGCATGATTTTTATGCTGGGAAATCTGCAGTCACGGGAAAGTGTTGAACAGAGAGAGAGCCATGTAGACACACAGGTCACTGGGCAAGGCGGCAGTGCTATGACCATGGAATATTCCATCCAGAAGACACTATTTTGAATGCCACCCTCTTCTATTAGAAAACAAGTGCCACAATTGTTTCTTGTTATTGTTTTTTAAAGTCCAACTTGGGATATACATGGAATCTCCTTAATGTATTACAAAAATGAAGAAAAAGAGATTGACTTGTGCCCAGAAATAGACGGCTCTCATGTTCCAAACTCAGTTCTTTACTGTTAATAAACAAGGCAGAAGAAGAAAATGCCCTGCCTTGTTTCAGTCATCGTCTTTATGAGTACTCTCCCCTGACCGAGCAGTCTGGGAAGGTTTGTTAGTAAATATTGCTTATTAAATGAACAGATCAGGTTATCTGCATGTCAGGGAAATGGCTGGGCATGAGTTGAGGCCATTGCTGCTGAGTGAGCACTCCTGGGCTCCCTGAACACATCTCAATAGCACCCAGGCTTTAATAAGTGTTATGCTCAGTGCCCTTTTAAAAATGATTGAATTATGGCTTTTTATGACTCTATAAAATCCTTTATTAATTTTGGAAAGCTGCTGCATCTTCTGATCCTGTTCAGTTCCTGCCAGGAGGCTAAATTATTCATGTAGATTCTAATTGGCTATACTGATTGTACCCTAGAAAAGCAACAAACAGGGATTTTGGTTTCCATACAGGTTGTGGCAAGGTCATAGGGAAAGGTAGAAGGATAAGATATGTAGGTCTTTCGTGGGCTTCAAATGGTTAGGGAAGAAGGCAAAAGGGGATTTCTCCCAGTGGTCAGAGAAACTGTTGAGACGTTCAGGTTAAGATGAGACTAGAATGGTTTTGCAGCTGTAGATGTGTTTGTGTCTTCATGTGTGTGCATGCATGTGTGGTACCTGAATTTCTGGGTGTGTGTATCTGTGTATGTGTGTGTGGGGGGGTTAAGGGAATAAAGTAGCATCTCTGTGTGTTTAATAGAAATAAATATTCTCTCTGAGTGCATATGCAAGTATATATGTGCATGATGGGAATAAAATATTCTTTGCGTGTGTATAATGTTAAATCTCTCTATCTCTCTCTGTGTGAGAGACAAAGAGAGACAGAGAGAGCATGTGAATCATGTGCCTGTGTAGGAGAGGTGTCAGGAAGATTGTCATGGGGACGTTCTTTCGGTAATGGTCCCCAAACAAACCCTGAAGTGAGCAAGATCAAGGAGAACAGACATACAGAAACTGTTTTGGGTTTGAAATGAAAATATCTGAACACTGATTGCCGAAGTTTTGTGTGAGCCATACAACTCTAGACAGCAACACCTTCCTGAGAAGGTGGACCACCTGGGCTCTAATTTCCTTTAAAGAAGACTATGGTACAGAAAGCCTGGGTCTCAAGAAACGGCTCAGAGATTTGGAGCATTTCCTCTTCTCACAGATTTGGTTCCGAGCACACATCTGCCTGTTTGCATCTATCTGGAACTCCATTTCTAGAGGATCCCCCCCTTTCTTCTGGCACAAGTCACCAGCTGCATATGCGTGCCCATGCTGCAAAGACGTACCTGCAAACAGATAATTTATAAACATAAAATGAATAACTGTAAAAAATAATAATAAAGACTCCAAGAAAGTTGATTTTCCCTTCACCTTCAGTTCTCAGATATTATCCATTTCCTTACCTTCTACTTATTTCCACCTAGGCTGATTTCCTGATTCTTCTATGACTCATTTCAGAAATCACTTCTTCTACATGTCCCTTCTTAAGGTACCACTTCTCACACTGTGACCTGCTGCAGCAGAAGGTTGAATAGACCAGAATATGTGTTCAATTCTGAGCTGAAGGCCAACCTGGGAAAGATTGTCCACTCACTTATAGCCACGACCCTGTCATCTATGAATGGGAACCACAACCCTAGTCAGACAACCTTTCAAAGCTGTTAATAGAAAGAAATGAAATCCTACATGAAGTAAGGAACTTGGGATTTTCAAACCAAACCTGCATTTTATACTGTTGGCACTTTGATGTGAGAAATGTAACATAAGCCACACGTAGATCAGGAAAACCTGGGAGGGCAAGCATGGCTTGCAGCTTGGGCAAGCATGACTTTTCACTGAGACTGACTAAAGTTTGAAGCCTCTTCTGAAATGCAGTACTGTTGAGAAAATGTAAATGACTAAGAACCTACTGAGGGTGGAGTTTAGGTGAAAAGTCATTTCTTTCTAGATGAAAACATTCCGACCTTAAAGGAAGTTGCTTAAGCCAGAAGGTAAACAGTCAAAATAGCCTCTGGAAGTCCCTGAAACTAACTAGATTCCAGAAGTCTTGCCTTCTTAAGAGTAAACATTAAAGACTGCTTAAAGTCACTCTCAGTCTAACAACTTGGAAAGGACATCCTCCAGTTTGTTGAGCTGCAGGGTATGTAGTGAGCTCCAGGTTCAGAATTATAGTGAGCTACCATCCAAGTTAGGGTGGGCCCCAACTTGGTGATACAGCTGTCTCTGATTCATTTCAGCTATTGTAAGTAATTGCTCACCTAAATTACGATAAGTAACCTCAATACAATTCATTGTTTCACTTGGGACTGTTGTGAAGTGGGCTCCTTATCAGGGGTAAGTAGATGTGAGTCTTTTCAGGAAAGGTCCCATTTATTGATTGTTGATCCTAAAGGCTGCACTGTTGCTGTTTTGTTCAGTTAAGTTGTGACCTATGCCACTGAGACCAAGGCTCTTCCCCAATTTTCCTTCTAACAGATTTGGTATGTCTAGTTTTATTTTAAGGTCTTTCATCCACTTGGATTTTAGTTTTGTGCATGGTGATAAGTATGGATATATTTGCATTTTTCTATATGTAGACATCCAGCTAGACCAGCACCACTTATTGAAGATGCTATCTTTTTTCCATTGTATGGTTTTGGATTCTTTGTCAAAAATCAAGTATCCATAGGTGTGTGGATTTATTTCGGGGTCTTCGATTCGATTCCATTCTGTTTTTATGCCAGTATCATGTCATTTTTGTTATTTTTCCTCTAGAGTAATAAATGGAACCTCATGAAACAGAGGATTCTGTAAAGCAAAGCACACTGCCATCAAAACAAAACGACAGGCTACAGACTGGGAAAAGGTCTTCACCAACCCTACATCTGATAGAGGGCTAATATCCAGAATATACAAGGAATTGGTGAAGTAAAACACCAACAAACCAAGTAATCTAATTAAAAAATGGGGTAAAGAACTAAACAGAGAAATTACAATAAAGGAATTTCAAAAGGCAGAGAAAAACTTAAAGAAATGTTCAATATCCTTAGTCATCAGGGAAATGGAAATCAAAACGATCCTTAGATTTTACTTTACACCCATCATAATAGCTAAGATCAAATACTCAAGGGACAACACATGCTGGAGAGGATACGGAGAAAGGGGAACCCTCCTCCATTTCTGATGGGAGCGCAAACTTGTATAACCACTTTGGAAATCAATCTAACACTTTCTCAGACAATTAAGAATAGTGTTACCTCAAGATCCAGCTGTACCACTCTTGGGTGTATATCTGAAAGATGTTCAACTATAAAACAAGGACATTTGCTCAATTATGTTCATAGGAGCTTTATTCATAATGGCCAGAACCTGAAAACAACCTAGATGTCCCTCAACCGAGGAATGGATATAAAATTGTGGTACATTTACATACTGGAACACTACTCAGCAATTAAAAACAAGGAAATCATGAAATTTGCAGGCAAATGGATGGAACTAGAAAAGATCATACTCAGTGAGGTATCCCAGAAGCAGGAAAACACAAATGATATATACTCATGTATAAGTGGATATTAGACATATAATATAGGATAAACATACTAAAACCTATGGTCTTAAAGAAGCTAAATGAGAAGGAACCTAGAGACGGTGCTTAATCTTCATTCAGAAAGGCGATCAGGATAGACATCAGAAGTGGGAGAAGACAGGGAACAGGACAGGAGCTTACCACAGAGGACCTCTGAAAGAATCTACTCAGCAAGCTATCAAGGCAGGTGCTGAAATTCATATCCAAACTTTGGGAAGAGTGCAGGGAATATTATGGAAGAAGGGGCAGATAGAAAGACATGGAGGTGACAGGAGCTCCACAAGGAGAGCAACAGAGCCAAAATATCTGGGCCCAAGGGACTATACAGAAATGTTCCAACCAAGGACCATGAATAGAGAGGACCTAGACCCCCTGCTTAGATGTAGACCATAGGCATCTCAGTCTCCATGTGTATTCCCTAGTAATGGGAAGAGGGGCTGTCTCTGACATGGACTCAGTTGCTGACTCTTTGATCACCTCCCCCTTGTGGATGCAGCCTTGTCAGGGCACAAGGGAAGGATGAACCCAGTCCTGATGAGACCTGAGAGGCTATGGTCGGATTGTAGGGAGAGAGGATCTCCCCTATCAGTGGACTATGGGAGGGACTTAGGAAAAGAAGAAAGGGGAGAGGATTTCACCTTATACCCATCATAATAGCTAAGATCAAAAACTCAAGGGACAAAACATACTGGAAAGGGTGTGGACAAAAAAAAAATGTTTGTGTAAGTCTGTGAATCTGAACAACACTTCCATTTAACTTGGTTTCTTTGGGTTATATTAGGTGGATTCAGAGAGAAAATAGGGAAGGATAAATGATATAATTATAGTATAATCTCAAAGCTAAGAGAAAAATGGAAAAAAAAAAAAGAAAGCTGGTAGCCCAGAGACATCTAAGCAGGTGACCCTATCTAAAACAAACAAACAAAATAAAAACATAAAACAAGCTAGAAGGAAACTAGGGAAAGACATCTGAGGTGATCATCTAGATTTTATACACACATGTATACACACACACACACACACATACACACAAACACAGTGGGGCAGAAGATATCTTAGAATTAGCCTTCTAACGAGCAGTGAAATATCAGATAGTTTTAGTAGTATAGTAAATTTATACTAAAATAAGATGTGAGAAAGGGAAACACAATGTAAATTATGTAGTTATAAAACATATGTTCAGTTTGTCCGAAGTGTGTGTATTGAAGAGAACACACGACCTACCAGTGTTATATTACTTCTGGCTAAGGGATTTCTCCACCCAGGAAGCCCAGTATACCAATGAGTACGTAAATAAGCAAGCAAATATCATGTACCTTCTTGAATTTTCATTTCATTTTTTTTCTAATTTTCTTAAATTTTGTGATACATAAAATATTAAAAATTTACTACTTAGTCTCCGAAGATGATTGCTTTAAAGGTATAATTATTGCAAGGCGAATTTGTTAAAATAATTTAATTTTTTTGTGGTTTTATTTCAACAAAAATAGTGACAACTCCCAAGAGGTTGCTAAGAGTATGTTAGTATCCTGCCTGTCTCCAAGACAAAAATCAATTGTGTTTTGTTCTTCAGGAAGCAGTGTAATTTCCTAAATATGCATAAGTCGGAGTCAGGGCCTACTCCCATGCTCCTTAGCTTTCTATTCTTGAGGAACTGATTAAACAGAATACAGAATAAACAACCTCTCTCTAGAGAGATTAAAATAAGGGGAGTCTGGACCCATTGTTATTCTTTTTTTCTTTAATTTGGAAGCCTAACACCAAATGCGAACAAGATTAACACAAAATTTGGAACACAAACTTGCCCCACATCCTCAGGGCCCTTTGCCTTTCAGTCTATCTCTGGGGACCTAGTGCAGCGGTCTCGGTGAAGTGATTTACCCCAGAAGCTGTCTACCTGCTACTTTTGTATTCTTCTGAACTGAGGACAGCAACAATTTAGCAGCCTTCACTATTTTATTCACCACATAACCTTTGTAAACAGTAATTGAATTCTGACTAATCCATGGTTTTGTGGCAAAATCAGTTGCCTGCAGGGATGCAGCGCTGTTTACAGTCAACCCTGAGGGGAGGCCAACTCTGAATGTATTAATTCTGAAGTCTAATAGTTATATTCAAGCTAGTCACTAAACTCACCGCGCCCCCACCGAGCAACCAAGCAGAGGGTTTTGTTGACGGTTCGACCCAGGCTTTTATGGCAAGGTGCTATTTTTAAATTTCTTTTCGTAGAATTCATTCTTATAGAATTGAAATTATTATGGAAAAGAACACACAGTTTCGTATCTTGAAAATGAAAATGTACATTTTTAATTATTATCAGGATGACCTCTGTTTTTATTTGAAGTGTTCTGCAAATACCCCCTTCCTGTCCCCCCCAAAATATAGAAAATGATTGACATGTACAAACGGAAACCACATGTTACCAAAAGACGTTAAAACAAATTCAAGAACAAATATGTATTTGGAGAAATGTGTACAATAATTTGAATGAGCAAATGATGGCTATCATAATTTGTAAAAAGTCATGGAATTCAATTATTAAAATAATATGGAAGTAATATTAAATTAAAGGTGAAGAAACTTTTCAAATAAAATAATTAAAATGTGCAGTAAGTGGTTACAATGCTAATAACTAAATAAAAATAAGGCAACATTTTAAATGAATTAGCAAAAACTAACGGAATTTCAAGTAGGTGTCTTTACATTTTTGGTCAGATAGTCAATTGCTAGCAATGTAAAAAACTTACGCATGTGTTAATGAATTAATTTTCTGTTAATATGTCTGTTCTACATTTTGGCAGAAATGGCTAAGTGTGTAAAAATTACAGTTTTAAAAATAGTCTTTGGCCAGAAACAACCTGTGTATCCATATGCCTGGCAAGAGGAAGCTGTAGGGTAGCTTTTACTTGTTGATAAGCAGTAGACAGGACCCTGTGGGTGCCATTTGTTAACAGCTTTCGTTATTTAGCAATGTTGAAAAGTAACATACCAGTTTTATCAGTTATGAAAAATGTGAACTATTTTATGAATGAATCAACTGTTTTGAACTCTGTAAAATATCCTATGATCAGACTTCACAAACAATTAGAACACAAATGGGCTTTCAGTATGCCCTTTGAAAGTGTTGTTGAACACATATTGTGTTAAATGTGTATGTGTGTGTACATGCATGTTCATATGAATGTTGACACACTCATCCATGCTTGTATCTGTATGAATATCTGTTGTCATAATTAATATCAACTCTTTCGCCTGGGCTGGCTGACCAGAAGTTCCCTAGGATCCAGCTGTTTCTGGTATACATTTGGTCCTAGGAAACAGCACTCTGAACTCAGGCCCTCATATTTGTAAGATAAATCACATCCACAGTGAGCCATTTCTCCAGCCCTGCTGTGTGTGACTGTGTTTGTGTGTGTGTAACATGTGTTCATGCATGTGTATATGCACATATACGTAATTTTGTGTATTTACTTTGCTGTGTTATGTATGTGTATGTGTGTGCATGTATGAATGTGTGTAACTATCTTTGTGTGTGTGTGTGTGTGTGTTTGTATATGTGCTGTTGCATGTACATGTGCAGAGGCTAGAGAAAGGTAACAGGTGTCGTATTTTATGACTCTGCTTATTTCCTTCAGAAAGGGTTTCTTAATGTATCTGGAGATCTCTTGGTGTTCAGCAGCCTTGACAATACAACTATTTCTGCCTCTTCTATAGCATTGAAGTTGCAGTCATAAGCACGCCTAGTGCATTTTTGAGAGAGAATTGTTCTTTTGTTAATTTTTACATGCATTCTGGGGATTTGGACTCAGGCCTTCATGCTTAGACACCAAGGTCTGTTATTCACTAGTCAAACTTCAGAGCCTCTCTCTATGTGTGTGTGTGTGTGTATTTTTTTTCATGAATAGTTTATTTTATACCCATTCATGCACATAATATACATATATGTATATTTTAAAGAAAATATTATTACTTGTTTCTTATCTGGAAACAAAATGCCATGAAGGAAGTGTGAACAGTGGACTCTACTGTCCCTAAGGACAACATATTCTAGAGTAGCTTCTTTGCCCTACTCAGTATGAAGAAAAAAACTGAAGAGCTGCCCAATGGTCACTGTCCACCCATTTGCTCCTCTGCCACTCACTCTTTTGTTATTGTTATTATTATTATTATTATTATTATTACTATTAACAATTTATTCACTTTTTATCCAGGTGTAACTCCATCCCTCATCACCTCCCAGTCCCAACCTCCTTCTTGCTCTCCCCCCCCCCCCCCGCCTCCCTAATCCACTGATAGGGGAGGTCCTCCCCTCCTACCTAACCCTAGGCTATCAGGTCTCATCAGTAGTGTCTGGATCCTCTTTCTCTGTGGCCTAGTAAGTCCACCTAGCCAGGGGGAGGTGATGAAAGATCAGGCAACTGAGTTCATGCCAGAGATTGCCCCTGCTTTCCTTAATAGGGAACACCTATGGAGACTGAGCAGCCTTGGGGAAGATGCTTAATATTCATTCCTGAGGGCAAACAGGCTAGTCATCAGAAGTGCAAGAAGACAGGGAACAGGGTAAGAGTCATCCCCAGGGGGCCTCTGAAAGACTCTACCACCAGGGTATCGAGGCAGATGCTGTGACCCATAGCCAAACTTTGGGCAGAGTGCAGGGATTCTTATGGAACAAGGAGAGGGGGGATAGAAAGACCTTGGAGAGACAGGAGCTTCACAAGGAGACCAACAGAGCCAAAAGAAATCTGGGCCCAGGGGATCTTGTAGAGACTGCTGAATCAACCGAAGACCGTACATGGAGAGGACCTAGAGATCCCCTGCTCAGATGTAGCCCATGGGCTGCTCAGTATGCCACTCACTCTTGCTGCTTGTGGAAAACATAACACCTGAAGAGAGAAAGGAAAATAACCACCCTCCCGTTTTGGAAGGAAAGGCCTCAGCTTCTGAAACAGCATTATCAGAGGAGTTTTTCTGTTTTTGTTGTTGATGTGTTTTTTTTTTTTTTGTTTTGTTTTTTGTTTTTTGTTTTTTTAATACAGAGTTTCTCTGTGTAGCCTTAACTGTCTTAGACTCCCTTTATAGACCAGACTGGCCTTGAACTCACAGCAATCCTTCTGCCTCTGTCTCCCTGAGTGCTGGGATTATAGAGTGGGCCAACATTCCAGGCTCAGAGATGGAAAGTTTAAACTGAGAAGAGATTTCTCTTTTTTTAATTAAATTTTATTTTTTACATTAATTACATTTTATTCACTTTGTATCCCAGCTGTAGCCCCCTCCCTCATTCCCTTCCAATACCGCCCTCCCTCCCTTATCTCCTCCCAATGTCCCTCTCTAAGTCCACTGTTAGGGGAAGACCTCCTCCCCTTCCATCTGACCCTAGCTTATCAGGTCTCATCAGGACTGGCTGCAGTGTCCTCCTCTGTAGCTTGGCAAAGTTGCTCCTCCATTGGTATTGGGGGTGGTCAAAGAGCCAGTCACTGAGTTCATGTCAGAGACATGAACTGTTCTCCTTACTAGGGTACATACTTGGATACTGAGCTGCCATGGGCTACATCTGAGCAGGGGTTCTAGCTTATATCCATGAATGGTCCTTGGTTGGAGTATCAGTCTCAGGTAAAACTCTGTGCCGAGATTATTTTGGTTCTGTTGCTCTCCTTGAGGAGCTCCTATACTCTCCAAGTCTTTTTAATCCCCCCTTCTTTCATATGATTCCCTGCACTCTACCCAAAGTTTGGTTATGAGTCTCAGCATCTGCTTTGATACCCTGCTGGGTAGAGTCTTTCAGAGGCCCTCTGTGGTAGGCTCCTGTCCTGTTTCCTGTTTTCTCCTTCTTTCATTGTCCATTCCATTTGTCTTTCTGAGTGAGGATTGATCATCTTACCCAGGGTCCTCCTTCTTGTTTAGCTTCTTTAGGTTTACAGATTTTGGTATTTCTATAGATCCACGAGCACTTCACCAACTTCTAGGGAATGTTTTTCCTGGGACAAAATCTGATGAGAAAGGGAGTCTGAGAAGAACAAAGCAGCAAATCTCTGTATTCTGTGGCCTTTAAAGATGAATTGATGAACATGCAAACAAAATCAGCAGAAACAAATATCCTGTCAACATTTCACAGAAAGATGGACTCAGATCCATTCATGATACTATGATGCATTTGTTCAAACATATCATGTATTTTTTATAAAAATAAATCTGATATTTGGCTGAATAATGACAGCAAGACAAGGTTTTGCTGAATTGACTAATTCAGTGAAGTCTGTAGAACATAACCACATGCAGTGGCACCTACTTGACATCATAGCTCTTGGAAAGCTGAGACAAGAATAATTTTAGGAGTCAGGTCTGTCTAGCCTACATAGTGCGATCTTACCTCAATAATATATTTATGACAGAATTCTCATCGATAGTGAGTTAAACATCTATGTGCTAATGTCCAAGAAAGTGAGATGGAGTCCTTTAAAAGTGCTATAGATTAGCTGTAAATCAAAGCACCTCGTGTAGAACATCTAGCTCTCAAGCTACTCCCCAGGAAACCTGAACTCACAGAGATACTGACTAGGAAGAGGGAAGCCTTTTGAAATCCTATTCTTGTACATCAACAGAATCAATTGTTAATCACAATTCGAACGAATAGAAAGTATCTGGGGTGGAGGTGATACTACACATACCAGGAAGAAACCGTGAATAGTGAAAAGCTCATTTCAGAAGCAGGCTGTGTATAAACTCCTTCCACCTCATACCCAGAATATTTACTTACACCTATAGAAAAAAGGAAGTATTGGAATCCTTACTTTAAAATAGAACTTTTTTTGTTAGTTCATGCCACTGAATGCATTTATATGAAAAATTAGGAAATAGAGTTTAGAAAAGGAGGGAACTACTATAGTATTGGTTTATATGGGAAAATAAACATCTCAATTAGAATTTGATATAATGGGAATGGGAGAGTAATGGGAAAAATCAGTAAGGGACAGACTGCTACCATTGTAAGGTTCAGGGATCCATGTTTCTGCCTTTCTGAGCCTGTTTCTATCCTTGCATGTTTGATTACAAGTATCTTTTCTACAAATTCCATAGAGCATAATATAATGTTGTATACACACACATATCATATGCATACCTATATACATGTATAAAATTTGTGATGTATATATATATATATATATATATATATAAAGATGTGATATGTATCATATCATATATATTGTAAATGTACAAAGATGTGATATATGGTATAATATATATCACATCTTGTTTTTTTTTTCAATTCAGTTTATTCAGGAACCTTGAACAATCCTCGGACCCTGGGGAAAGCCAGCCCACAGCTTAAATAGCCTCTGGGTAGCCAACCCAGGAGTGCCACGTGGGCAATGCAGATAGGTCCACATACATGGAAGCAAGCCAGATCCTCAGCCTTAGCCAAATGTGGAATTGTTCGTGACAGAGAGTCACATCTTTTTAAAGGCACATATTCATAAAGAGTGAAAGGAAGATAATTTGTCTTGATTTTTAGCAAGAACTTAATGGTTTAACTAGTCTTGAATTTTTTTATAATGATAAAGTAGAAAATTAAAACAACACCACATACTTCCAGCATCCATATCTTCAAAATAACATGTAAACACAAATACACACACACACATACACACACACACACACACACACACACACACACACCTAAAGTAGAAATGCGGGAGGGGGGGAATAAGGAGGTGTTGAGTATTTTCTAACTTCTCTGAGAGTTTTTCGTGGGAAACAAGTGCCTTCTGTGTTTCATGGGCACTGTGGAGTATGACATATGTGAACAGCCTGAGCTATTTTTTGTTGTTATTTTCTGTCTGATGGACATTTGAACAAGGGATAGTTTACAGGCCCGGAGGCCTTGGTTTCATCCATGCCTATGCAATGGACACTGGCCTTCCTCCAGCTTTAGAAGGGACATGCATGCCTTCCACACCCTAAAACTGCTGATGCTAGGGTGGGGAGCTTTGAATTATTTTGGAAATAAAAGACTGTCTTCAAGCCATCTCCATGACAATCTATTTAAAATGCATGTAAAGCTGAATTTACACACTTGTTTAAATTATTTTGTGGGATTCTCCACACCAGCAAGTGGCTACAAACAAAAAAATTGTAAAGGGATCAGAACTTCTAAGTATTTTTAGTCACAAAACTGAAGACACAGAGTTTCAAAACATTTTTATGATTAATAAATATTTTTATTCAAGTACTAAATAAACAGATGATAACACAAAAAAAAATTTGATTTGACTTATATTTCCCTAGTATGTTTTGATCTGTAAACTCTGCAATAAACAATAATTATGAGTCCACAGAGGAAGACAAAGCTGCCAGTCCTGATGAGGCCTGATAGACTAGGGTCAGATGGAAGGGAAAGAGGACCTCCCCTATCATTGGACTCGGGGAGGGGCATAGGAGAAGAAGAGGGAGGGAGGGTGGCATTGGAGGGGATAGGGAAAGGGGCTACAGCTGGGATACAAAGTGAGTAAACTGTAATTAATAAAAATAAAATTAAAATTAAAAATATACTCAAAAACATTTTAATTCAACTTATTTCTGAAAAGGCAAAGACGGTGGCCACAAAACAAGAATGGTTTCAACAGGTTTTGAGGAGTTGTGAAAACAAAACAAGCAAACAAACAAACAAACAAAAAACAGTTCTGATGTCCTACTTCTCACAAGTGTAGAACATCTCTGCTGTTAGAAAGAAAGAAAAGCTGAACAGGTGTATTTTTGAAGGCTTAGTTTAACTGGCGAAATAAGTGTAGACAAATAACATCAAGCATTATTGAGAAATGGAGAGGCTTGATGCCTGAGGTACATATCAGGAGAAGGGAAGCATAAAAATGGATGCAAAAGTAGAAAGGGCCTCAAATGAATAATAAGGAATGAAAGCAATCTGAAAAGAACACCTGCTAGACTGACAAGAGGAATTGGGGATGCAAACTAAGAGAGAAGCTTACCGCTGAGATGTGCAAGATGGAAGGCAAGGAAGAAGAGGCAGGTCTGAGCTGGGGATACAGAGCAGCAGTCCGGGTTCAATGCCTGCTTGAATCAGTGCTATGCAAAGATCTATGATAACCACTATTCTATTTTGCTGATTCTCAAAATAAGTAAGAGGAATCAGGAGGAGAGATGGTAAAAGGCTTGGATCCATCTGTCTCTTCTCTCCTGCCATGGTTGTTATTATTATAGGAAAGCTGTCACTCTCCCAGTCCACAGGCACAATTCATCTCTAGAGTTGAGTCTCTTGATACGTAAATGCTTGTCTGCTTAAGGATGTGGGGTTTATGTTAAACCTTTAAGTCAAATCTTTTCTTTCAATAGACTGCAAGCTACTTCATCACTTTTATGTTAATTGCTTTATTTTGGACCCTGGCCAAATTCAGCAGCAATGTCTGGCATACAGGTCTGGTTTAGATATGACTTAGATTACTACCAGCATCATTTTTGGCTGCACATATACTTTCATTCAGGGTTGAATTAAGATCCACATGTTCTCAATTCATTTTCCTTAGTGCCAAGCTTATGCCAATCCTCTGTGGTTTTAATTTTTTTAGCTTTGTTTATATCTTTATATAAGCTTTTTATCTTTAAGTATATATATTTATTTAGCTTTACCTAAATAAAGTGGAATGATTAGGTCATTTTTTGTACAAATTACAAAATTAAGGAAAAATAAAGAAAGTTAAAAAGACTTCAGTACAAACAGGTTATTTTTTCAAATGAAAAAGTGAGTTTCTTATAGTGTGTATTTTGAAGAATGTCACACATGAGATGAGGAGGAAAGTTCTGAAACTACTATTCAGAATTGATGAAATCTTTTCATACTGGTATCTTCCACTACAAAGTAAAGCTTCTAGTCTAGTAACTCTTTGCCCTGGTGATGCTCACATTGCTGGTACTTCAGTACTTAAGAGAAACAGAGAAGAACTTTATTTTGCTTTCTGTTTTCAGTCCGCTGTGATAGAGAATATTACTTGGGCTATTCACATTCAGATGGACAGGAAAGCAGACAACCAAACCCAGGAGCTGGAGAATTTTCAAAGACTAGCGGCTGGTGACTTACTTCCATCAACAAGACCCACTTGCAGAGCCTTTTGTAACCTCCTAAAATGCTAACATCAGCTAGGGAGCACACATTTAAAACCTGAGCTTGTGAGGGAACTTCATATTCAAACCTGAACTACAGGGAAAAGGACAGGGATGCACTTGAGGTATAGACATAGACTGACCATGATCCTCTCAGAAACAGAAACAAGTAAGACTTGGGTGATTTTAAAACATGTAAATAGCTCTGTACTTAACTGTGGACATTTCCAGAAGATTATAAAGGGACATGGCTAAAACAAGGGTAGAGATTTATTCTGTGTGGCTTTACTTAGAATCGCTCTAGAAAACACCTATCCTGCATGGAATTTTATAGCACCTTTAGTGCAGGATCAATTGAAAAGAGGAGACGTGATTTGAAATTAATTACTTTTTTATCTGCTTTTGAGCAATCTTTTTGTATAGTCCACTGACTTGTGTTTGACTAAAGAGAAGGAAAATCCATTGTTGTGGATAAAACTTAAAACTAGCACTTAACTCCTCTTGAGAAGGGTGTTGAATGGATCTGGCAACAGACATAATGCTGTGTGTCTACAAGAACCACAACTCTAAGATTAGAAGCCATTGTTCTTTAGGTATTGCATTCCTAGCCTCTGGTCTCAGCATTTTCTGTTGACATTTTGTCTTTATTGTTTTCAACAGAAGTATGTACTCTAATTAAAGAAACATCTGCAAATTGAGAACACTCCATACTTTTCTATTGTTTTTTTATTCCATTGCACTAACTGCAGGTCCTTCATAATCTGATCAGCAAGATGTTGTGAATGACCTCTGAGCTACCATACTACAGAGGAGAACATAACCTAGTAATGGATGCCTAGAATTCAATGAGTGCATACAGAAAAAAAAATGTGAAGGCCTGGACATGGACAGTGAAAGTGAGGCCAACTCCTTATAATCGCTTGATATATGGTTTAATCCTAGGAGACATAGAATACGGAATTCAAGGATACTATTCTAGACATAGAAAGAGAATGCAGGCAGGCATGGAATGAGGAGAGAACCTGCTATCTCTAGACAGTGTAAAAAGGTTTAGTTTTGCTTGCAAATGGTCCATATGATGAAAATAAGATAAAAATAAGAAGAAGCTAGAAAGGCATCAGTGGCAAAGAATACAGAACTATTCTTTCCAAAAATATACTCAGGATACTACTAAGGACTCTCAGAAAAAGTGACATAAACTTTTTGTGCTTAAAAAGAAATGATATCAGTGTTGTGCTGCTCAAATAGATTGGAAATTATCTAGTAGGTTGTCTTCTAGACATCAAACAGACTCCTGTCAGGAGGATGTTGCTGTGGTCCATAAAAGAGCAAATGGGCATGAGGAACTACTGACAAAGATGTGGATATAGGTTAAAGTCATAATTTCTAACAATGCTTGATATTTTAATGGGGGTATGTGGGAAAGATAACAGTGAAAAAAGAGTCAAAACACTGGGATTGAAAGCTTACATTGATTATGAAAAAGGTAAAAGAGTGGAACAGTATACTTAAGAAGTATAAAGCAAGCCACGAGGAAAGCAAGGAGAAGCAGGGTGAGGGTGTAGATTAAAACTAGAACCCATGAGAAATGCTGGGAAGCAGGGCTTAAATCTAGACAGAGAAGTGTGTAGCAGAGGACTTTGCTGATAGACTTTAGTCACAGAAAGAATATAAAGTGTCAAAATGTTGAGGTGAAGTGAACTACTTACCTCAACATTTGCTGACTAGGGGCCTGGGCACTTCTACACATAATCACAGTTCGTCATCAGGGTCTGAAAGGAAAAAGAGGGGCAGTGAACAACTGTTGAGGTGCTAGCTAGAGTATTTGTCCTCCTGCACACACTGACTGCTCTTTATGAATGATCAGACATGGAAGAGATTTGAACTCCTGCTCCTGCAGTAAGGTTGAAGGGTGAGACTTCCTAATTCTATGTCTTATCATGAGTTCCCTAGCATAGAACCAAAACACTGTTGGGTCCATTATAAGTTTCTTCTAAAAGTAATTGATATTATTAGCTTTTTTCTTCCTTTTCTTTTTCACGTAGCAAATTCAAGACTAAGAACTTAGAAGGTGTTCAATAGAGACTTTGATATGTTATTGATTGATTGGTTGGCTAGTTAATATAAAAACTACATATGTTTCCGTGGATTAAAAAAAAAGCTATACTTCATTTCAATCAGATGTTTGAGCTATTTATTTAGTAGCAGAGAATTAATTTGATACATTTCTTAGTCCTTGTAATGAACTGCACTTTTAGCATGGATTAGAAGCACTGCTTGGTAAAATATGGAAAGCTGAGCTGATCTTGAATTTTCATCTTAAAGATTTCCATGTCAAAAAAATGTCTGCAGATTGACTGACAAGGCCACTGAAATAGCAGCCAACTTGCACTTCCTCCTATCACATCTAAAATAGCACAGAAAGATTCAAAACATTCAAAGGAATAAGATAAATAAAAGGAGAAAAGGCACTAAGGTTTGCTTTAAGCATCTAGGAAGGAGATATGGCAACACACACACACACACACACACACACACATGCACACACACACACTCTACAATGCATTCAAAACAACTTTAAAAGGAACTCCAAACTCAAATGTCCTTGGGGATTTCTGAAAACAAAGAATGTGTTTTCATCTTCAAACTATGTTAGATTCACTAAGGGAGGGAGCTGACCCCAGGCACGGACTTTGAGATATAGTTCAGCACTGCTTATTAAATTTTGTTTCCTTTTCTGTTTCTGGCTTTTCCTGTCTTGAATCCTGCTGCCTTGACACTGCAGGTTATTAATTCTACACAAAACATTAGTGAAAATATAAATAATGTCCAATCATTGAACTCTTTCATTACAAAAAGACTTCTAATATCTCTGTAGGCCAGAGAACAGTGATAAAAGTTGATATTTTAGTCATTTGTGATCATATATTTCTCAGCTAAGCTTCACAGAAACATAGTTGGATGGTTGTTATTCTTTCCATTTTATAGGTGAAAACTTGAAGATAGGCTCTATAAATCCATTCCCCTAAGGAATCATGGCTAGAGTAAGATAGATACAAAACCTTCACTATTCAACCATAGTTTTGCTAAATAGTGACATAGTGACATATATATATATATGTCACTAATTTGTAGCTAAATTTGTAGCTAAAGGCTTTAATTGTCAGTATGCTAACTAATGTCTAAGAAGCCTGAAGCTACTTTGGATGTGTTAGAAGTGTGGCTTTTTAATGTTTCAAAAGACTGTTAGCAATACTTTTAATTTCCAGGAAGGAAAAAACAGTTGGACTAATGGCAGAGGAATTAATTGTAACTATCATTTGTCAGATTCAAATGCTGTCATAAGGACAATTAGCAAGACATGGAGGCATTGCTACTGTCAGCACAGAATTTATAATTTGCTTCTAGAAGTGCTAGAGGTCAGTGGTGAATGCAGACCCCGGGGGCTGGCAATACCTCATTGGATACAGTGCTTGCCCAGCTCTCATGGACCAGGTGTGATTCCCAGCACCACTTAAGAAGCATGGTGGTCACCATCTGCAATGTCAGCCCCTAAGAACTGCAGGATCCAAAGGTCGCCATAGTCTCATAGTGACTTTAATGCCAACTTGACCAGTTAGGACTCTGTCTCAAAACAATAACAAGAAACTCATTGAGACTGTGATATAATGCCCACAAGCACACAAGCTTGAATACAAATATGCTTCAAACTGTTATTAATTCTCACAATGCTTGCTCATAGTTTACTCTTTAAACATCCTTAAGCTACAGAAGACACAATCTGTTATCAAAATAGCTAAGTTTTTCACATATGCACAACGTTTTGCATGTGTTGCTTTTTGTAAAATGCAGCTCATATCATCTCATTTTTTGCATTATTCATAGTTTTTCAAACTTAGCAACTGTACAAGGCAGTCTATGAACATTTTCAAGCTACTGGTACGTTCAGTGTGTGTTGCAAGAATCCGAACTCTAATTCTCTCTCTTCCACAAAGTTCTCCCGGAGGGAGTACATGGTCCAATTTCCAAAAATGCTTGTAAAGGATCAGTGGATTGAAAACTCCCCAACTGAAGTAGTTTTCTCACCTTGATGCTTGTATGTATTTAATGCTCGAGCTCTTTTGTTCTTCAGTTCTTACAGGTACATTGTTCTTGTTAACTTATCGGAATTCAGTAGGGTATGTTCATCTCTTAAAACAATTTTTTCCTCTTGGAGTTCACACCCATGTTAAGTTTTCAGTTTCTAAAGTGAGACTGTGCAGTTCTCATATGCTATGTTTATAGCACTGTACTCTCCTGATAATAAATTACTGGCATTATTTTTTATTGTTCTAAGCTAATTTAGGGTTTAATTTTATAAAAGATGTAGAAGAATTTTCAAGGAAAGATAATGGCTTTCATTCTTTCCATGTTTTTATTGCACTTTTTCTCAGGTTTTAGAGTAAATACTTCTAGAATGGAACTACTTGGCCTATTGAATAGAAACTGAGTCTTGGACAGGATTAATTACTACAAAAAAAATCTTAGTTTTTCACTAAAGTTGTGTAAAACACTGCAATAAACCATTTTATAATGTTCCTTATACAACAACTGTTATACAGAAGTGCCTTATGGTTTGGCCCATTGTCCCACCTTGAAAAATGACTCTTCTATAAGAACAGAAAATCAAAGTATCCATATATTGAAGAGGAAAGCTTTCAAGCATCTCTGTGATTAGAAAGAAAAGTGGGAAAAAAGAAATTCATAAGCAAAATAACAGTATGTATGTTTTCCTATCTCTTATGTTTAGTTTGTTCTGGGTATGTTTATTACTGGTATTTTTTTGGCGCTGGTGGCCATTTTATAAACAGAAGTCGATAGTTACATAGACATTATCTTAGACGGTAGAGTAAAGAGGTCACAGAGTAGATTCAAAGATGTGTAACTGGAGCTGGCGATGGGGCACAGTATAAACAAAAGACTGTCCTTCAGAAAAGCTGCACCCTCACTACTGCTTATTTATGTAAAGGGAGTAACATACTGGCATGGGTGATTCTGCAGTCCTGGCTGGGGATTCTGGTGAGAGCATCTACCATATTCACTGAGGTCTGCTTAAAGAGTCTTTCAATTCATTTGACTAATTATCGTACTTGATTTGTCATAAAGAGACTGAAGTCAAACAAACCAGATGAAAGAGATTGTTCCATTTCCTCTCCGGTCTACAAACAGGTCTTTTACCATTTATTTGTCATTAAAACAGCCTACAACAAATTGAATGGAAGGGAAATTTTCATTCTTTACTCAATTTATCCAAACTACATAGACACTTAACTGTTCAGATTGAGTCTTTTAGTGGATTTCATTAATTTCAAAGGGTGCTGAGCTGTTTCAGGATGAACGTGGAAGAACTTGTGTTGCTTGGAGAGGTTTTCTTAAATCCCACTGGTGAGTGGTTATGCCATGAGATCTGGGTGCCATGCAGTTATGGGAGCTTAGAGGCAGCACCTTCATTCTGGAAGTGTTTTACACATCACTTCTCACTTCCCACTCTCTTTGTGTGAAGAAGTTCCCAAGAGCTTTAAGGAAAGTAAACAATTCAATGTAAAGACCAGGAAAAAAAAAAAAAAAGAAGAAGAAAGCATGTATCATTTTGCCACGGACATGTACAGACACTGTATTCAAAATATAATTGCTAGTATTTAAATGGAGTTAGTAATGTACGTAACTAATGTTAAATGTTATGAACAATTACCAGCTTCAAATCTGAAGGTTTTCACCCTGACTCTGAGTATCAACCCCTTGTTCTACTTTTTTTTAATTTCTATTAGTTCTTTTTAATTTTTTATTAATTATACTTTATTCACTTTGTATCCCTCCTGTAGTTCCCTCCCTTCTCTCCTCCCAATCTCACCCTCCCTCGCCCTTCTTTATGCGTGTTCTACTTTAAAGCCTCAGAATCTGGGATTCTGGTTCCTTTTCAATCATTCCATTACTGTAGGCTGTTTCGAGTTTGGCTTTCATCAAAGGCTGGTGAGTCTCCTCACATGAAATGTTGTTTTGTTTGGTAGAATATTTAGAGTCACAGAAAACAAAACATAAGTAAAAATAATCACTGCACTGTTTACTTCTGCTCTATGAAACGTCAGGAGCGAGGATGTGTTTTGAGGTAAAAGTGTTTCAGACAGTGTGATACAGAGGCTTAGATTTTACATTCCACAGATGTTTGGGCACAAAGATCGTATAGTCAAGCAGCATGCAAGTATTACAATGATTTATCTCTTCTTCTCACTTCTGTTGACACTACTAACTACTGTGGCATTTACTCTAAATACATAGAGATACTTTGCTATCAAGAGGTTTTCTTGTGTAAAAGACAGATGTCAATGTAAATTACGGTGAGAGAAGTGGATGGAAATTTGGAAGCTGGAATCAGCATTTTATTCTTTCTCTACTGAGATGGCATAAAAATGAGTAAGCACATCCTGCTTTCCCTTTTCTCTGCATTCTGTCATAGCAACATAAATACTAATTGGTTACTATGGTAATCTCAAGTTTGTAACTGAAACAGAGATATCTATGTGTAGTGTGTGCAGGTGAGGAGATGAATGTCTTAGCTCTGTAGTTTGCAGAGATGGTCCTAGAGTGAAAAAAAACTGGAAAATGTAGCTTACCTCCATGATACTGGTAAATTTGTTAATTTTATCCTTGTCATTTCTGACTAGATCAATTCATCCACGTACGGAGGCTGGAGTGCCATCATATAAGTTGGTGTCGGGAATTAACAACTTCATACACTTGCAGTCAATGAGAAATACCGGTTGTGGGAAGAATTTAGCACCTAATACACTTCTTATTTTATTGCTGAAAGGAGTTCAGCAGCCCTGAGAGTATATAAGCTATCACTGGGATACGGTGAAGACAGGCTGCTGAAACCCCATCACTCTGGGCCTCTACCCTGCGATTCACAGGTTTATTAAGAAATCCCATTCCTTAAGACCGAAGTATGAGAGACACTCCTCTAAGCTAAGACTTCATACTTTAATCACCAGTTGTCACCAATCAGCCACATTGTATGTCAGGAGCCTTTGCAGGTCCCTATTTCCTCATTTGTAAGGGGACTGAGAGCTGAGCCTCACTTCATGGGCTGTTGTGGGGATTAAGTGTTGAATTATTCTTGAGTACTTTTGCAAATATGAATGTTATATAAATGCTAAATACTAACCTATGGCTTTGATTTTTTTGTTGTTGTTGTTTGTTTGTTTAGTCCTTCACATTGGAAAGTAACTCCATTAAACACAGGACTGTCCTCTGTTAATGAGCTGTATGAGTTCTTACATACTATGCATATAGGTGCATAGACATCCT
Organism: Meriones unguiculatus; assembly: GCF_030254825.1. Taxonomy (NCBI): domain Eukaryota; kingdom Metazoa; phylum Chordata; class Mammalia; order Rodentia; family Muridae; genus Meriones; species Meriones unguiculatus. The sequence goes on along the minus strand of NC_083350.1, from coordinate 60,198,277 downwards.
AATACAGGTGTATATAACAATATATAAGAGTACATATTATTGTAATCATAGTACATGTAATGGAAATGGAGATTTTGGTTGTTTTTGAGAAGGAAATAACTAAGAACAAATAGGCCAGGCTTTGATTTTTAATCTAAATAAGGAAAAATAAGAGTTTCAGCTCTTTCTTACACATCTCCCCCAAAATAACTTCTATATGCTCCACAACTCAGTCATGCATAAATTACGGAAGTGCAAAACAAATATTTGCATGCATATAGCCTAAAACAAAGTGACCAAAGAAACATCGGCAAACAGCTATCAAAGTCACAAAACGAAATGCTCCAAATAAAAAGTACCCATAGAAATTAAAATATTCATTACAGAACAAAAATCAAATTTACACTTGTATTCTTTGAAAAATAATGATTGTTAGGCAGTTGGGTTTACTAGAAAAAGTAAGGGGTGGTCCAAGGAATATTTCTATATACTTTGAAGGAGATACTAAATGAAATCTCAAAGAATAGAGTCCACCAACAAGTCAGATGCCAAGATTAAATAAATCAGATATTAAAAGCTTTATTTCATGTAGGTATGTGGTATATGTGTACATGTATGTGTGATTGTGTGCACCCATGTATATGTAGACATGAGCTGAGGCTGTTGAGTGTCCTGCACTATCATTCTCCACCTTATCTTCTGAAACAGGGTCTTTCTTTAAAGGTGGAGCTAGCTGATGATCCGTAAGCACAGCCGTCCCCTTTTCTCCTCCTAAATCACTGTGGTTATCAGTGTATGTGACTATTTCCAGCATTTAAATGGACACTGGGATCTTGGACTTCAGTCTTTGTTTTTGCATAGAAAGCACTTCTTCCTACAAAGTCTTCTCCCCAGCCATGTGATGCATTCTTTAGTCCCATACTCTAAGGCAAGTAATGTTGCTGTGTAAAATCAAAATCACAGTCATAGCAGAATGTGAACACTGTACAACCTCATCTGGGCTCTACTGCCAAAGAGCCAATATATTTAAAATGATTGTAATTCTTTTAAAAATGCCTTTTACTGTATTTTACTGAAATGACGTTTGATGTTCTGTCTTGCTCAAACTAAGGGACATACAACTTGTCTATTTGACATAAGAACAGACTATCTGAAACATGTTTCTGTACCTTCACTTCAGTGTTAAGAATGCCATGCCAGGTCATAGATGATCAATGAATGTCCTGGGGACACTCCTTCATATTTCCCACAGGTATATGGTTTAAATTAGTACCATGACTTTAATTTGTTGTTTTATTTCTTACTTTATTTTAAAGATATAATATTAATTTGATTTTTGTTGTAGTTTTGAGTATGAGATGTCCCAAGAAGCTATTAATCTGTGTGTTGGTGTGTCCCTGTGTGCATAGGCATTTTCAAGTTTTGAAGACACATCACTGAAAATACCTTCTTCCATGATGAGTGCTGTTTTGTAGAGGTTATTCTTTTAGCAGAGGGAGTAAGCCACAGGAGTAATAGAGGCAGCCTCTGAAAAGCGCCTGTTTTCATGCAGTCAAAAAATATTGAGCAACCACACATACAGCAACACATATTTTCAGTATTCTGAATTAGCTTTCACATTTCTATTGTGCAAAGGCAAACGATGGAAGTGGAGATGCCATTGTGCCATCTCTCATGTTCCAGACCTTTGGAGCTTGTCACAGTGTGTCTCAATGCATGTGCAATCGCTCTCCATTCACTAGAGGTGTCTCAGCCATGTCAGCCAAGCCAAAAACTTCTCTTCTTGGGAAGCATTGTTATCCTTTTATTATGATATGTATGCTAAGTGAATGAAAATAGGAATATGCCCAAAATATGAAAAATATTTTAAGTATGTTCCACAACGTTTTTTTCTTTGGAAAACTAAGCCAGGGATGACAGAATCTAGCCTTTCATACTAGCGTTAAGGAGGCTGAGACAAGCCAGTCTCTGTGAGTCTGGGATCTGTACTCCACATGGAAAGTAACAGGAGAGTTAGGAATATACACTCACCATGTCTCAGAAAGTAATATTGGGGTAACGAATGAAATAATTTGATGATCCCAAATTTAGGCAGGCTAAGCAGTTTGGTTTTATGTGGACCATGGTAGAGAGTTAAAGACTAGTGTAAACGCTGAGTCATACAGACAGGTTCTTACGCTTCTCAAAAAGCTTCTCAGATTCCAGAGATTCAGCAAGTGCATTTTGTGTGCTTGTTACATTCTGGGTGGCACTTGGACATGGAGGTAAAACATGTACAAGGCAGACTAGACCGCTTCATAATAATAGTCTAGTAGGAAGAAAAGTATGCACCTATGGGGACAGGGAAGAGCTAGAATAGGATGATGCCTAACTAGCAATGTGTGGGTGAGACTTAGAGGGTGACTGTCAGCAGGATGCCCCTTTCTGATAATTTGCCATAATCTTGGCACTGCCTCATCTTCTTTTTGGTGATCTTTTATTATATGATATTCACAAATAGCAGAAGAAAGGTTTAATAATGAAAGCTAAAATAAATAAATAAATACAGCCACTAGTCTTCCTCACTCACTGATTACTTGCCCACTGCCGACACTATCATACACAACAAGGTTTACCTAATTTAAAAAGACCTTGTCATGCAGTTTTTGTGGTTGTACTTCTTTCTTCTCATTCTCATGGTAGACTTTAAGAAATGATGTAAAAAAATTACTGTTTCATATATGGAGTGACAAGAGTGACTATACAGACTAGAGGGAATTTAAATAACACTATGCATTAGTTAAAATGTGGAATTTTGTACTTCAACTCTCACATTTTAAAAATTCATTCTATGATAAGTATATTTATGACTCTTGTAACAAATTTTAGCCCATAACAAAATACATTTGTCTGTATTTGTTACCATCTAATTTGTCTTTAGTATTTAGTATACCATGTTTTAGTAGCCATTTTAATACATGTTGATATGTTGCATTTTTAATGGTTTTTGATATGTTGAGAACAAAAGTACATATAATATTCTAAACTGTAGATAGTATCCCTAAAATGACTGGATGTTCCCTTAATTGGACTCTCTATGAACAAAAAATCATCTCTGATTTCTGCATTGGCCATGATTCCATAATTAGAACAAAGACAAATGCGCCAACCTGGACCATTTCTTCAGAAATATTTGAGAAAACCAAGTGTGAAAATATGTTTTGAGAATAACTTTTCTATATTCCTAGAGTTTATTTTTGTGATACACGTTTAAAAATAATCATTGAAAAAAATAGGTATGGTGGTATGTGCCTCTATTTTCAACAGCCAGTAGGATGAGGCCAAAGTATAGCATATATGTGGTTAGCTTGCACTCCACAGTGAAAGAAAGAGAGAGGCAGAGGAATAGAAGGAAGTAAAGAAGGAAAGGAAAGGAAAGGAAAGGGAAGGGAAGGAAAGGAAAGGAAAGGAAAGGAAAGGAAAGGAAAGGAAAGGAAAGGAAAGGAAAGGAAAGGAAAGCAAAGCAAAGGAAAGCAAAGCAAAGGAAAGGAAAGCAAAGGAAAGGAAAGCAAAGCAAAGGAAAGCAAAAAGGAAAAAAGAAAAAAGGAAAAAGGAAAGGAAAAAGGAAAAGAGGACTAAGATGTGTAAATTACTGATGCCCATTGTTAAAAATCAGCACCCACATTATCTGTGAGAAAGATAACCTAAATTCCTTTTCTTCTTTTGTTCTGCACAGCTATTCTTCTTTCCCCTGCTTCCAGATAGCCATCTTGGAATTTTCCTAGCTTCTAATTTGGGGTATTTGTAGTATAATCTGTTATGATCCCTCTTGAGTCTCCAAGGCCCATATTTACCTAACATTTCCTTTGATCTCATCACCCACCATACTTAGGCTTCTAGGTCTAAATTCCTGCTCAAGGAGTATGACTGGCAGAAACAACACTTTTGTTTCACTTCTGGACAACGAATGGGTACATTCTGATATGCTAACCTCAGGCCATGACAAAGCAAACACAGATATGAATTATATTCAAGATGGTTAAGAATGTTCACTGGAGTCAAATGGTATGTTTGAAAAGTAAGCAATGGAAAACTCAATGTGAAATAAATTTTTCCTTCATATAAGTACCAAAATGTCGTCAGCTTGTCTAGGCTTCACTCTAAAATGGACAATGAGAGTCAAAGTAAACTCTTCTTCTGTAGCAATGACAACCTTCCAGAATGGCCCCATTGGATTTCATTAAATATCTCATTTGATCAGAGGTGGACTAGAGACACACTTCTAATCCAATGTTTGAATCAGAAATCTTGACCATGGTTGAGTGACAAGAAAGAATTTGCATTTGGGCTGAGGTAGGCATTTCTACAAATGAGGAATGCATGAATATAAGCAGTGGTGAGTTGCTGTTTAGAACAACCATTTAAATCTGTTATTACAAGTATTACAATGTCAAGGCACTCCTTGGCAAGTTTCCCATGTGGATTGAGTTCCATACAAAATGGAACCAATAAGAGACAGCCTAGTCTTCATCAGGTTAATGTGGGTATAGATTACACCCTAAGTAAGACCTACTAGGAGTGTGTATGACTTTTTATGTACATAAGTATATGTGTTATTTAAGAGCTTACATGGTTTCACCAGCTCACGTTATATATAACTTCAAAAAGTTAACTGCTCTGTGTGTGCGTGTGTGTGTCTCTCTGTGTGTGTGTGTCTGTGTGTGTATGTGTGTCTGTTTAATTGCTTAGACGTCTGACTGTCTCTATGTATATGCTGAGGGAGATTATGCAATTTTCCTAATATTCTCAGCTGACATTTACTATGAGGAATGATGTTTGCAAAAGAATTTTAGACTGTGAAGTTATATGCAAATACAAGAATGGATCATGATTCTTTCTCATTAACACTGTAAAATCTCTCTTGCAGATACAAAATGTCCAAAGGAAAAAGCACTTTTCATATAAATAAATCAAACTACGGAAAAGAATGGTTTGAATACAACTGGCTGGATAGAGATTTGGTCTTATTTTGAAATGAGGTCAGCTTGGTTAGGTTTTTGAATTTCAATAGAAAAATTTTGCATGGCTCTCTAAGTCATACAAAGAGATTTTAAATACTGGGAAAAAGAAAACCCCTTACAGTTAGCTGCAGGAGTCACACTGGCAGAGCTGAAGAAAGTAAAGAAAAAATGAAAAAGGCTGGGAACAAACACATATTTTCAATCATAGTCCTCAAAGAGCAGTAGAATACAAGAGCCTGAGGAACAGGGCCAGAGAAGCCTCGTGAGTTCTCAACTGCAGAAAGACTAGGGCACTCTGAGTCAGTGTGCATATGGATGAGCTTTCGGGACACTCCCAGGGGGCCAGATCTGGAATTTGCTGCAGATGGCAGTACTTTCAAGTTTGTCTGTCTGTCTGTTTGTTTTTTTATGTCAGCATCTAATGGCATATGTAGGACTCAAGGGACATGAAAGATTAGAATGAAGATAGAGCGTTTCTTTGAGGAGAAGTGAGGGCTACACTTATCTTTGGCTATAGAGACGAATATTAAAATGTAGTTAGGGATTATGCTGGTTTAGCATCGTAGGGGTTTATAGATTCTCCTTCAGTTTCTATAACTTCACTAGAACTGAGTAGTTTTTTAGGTTTCCAGTACCAGGTATGGCCTTACTCTTGCTGAGAGAGTGATAAGTCCAACCAGAGAGCTGTTGGTCATCCTCAGCATACATGTGACAGGGCTGTATGCTTTGGTTATTATGCTGTCCTTTTATTGTGATTCATAGGCTGAGTAAGACTGTTGGATGTATTTCAAATTTTTTAAAATTTATTTTCTATAATTTTTTTTACTTTATATACCGATTGCAGCCCCCTCCCTCATGTTTTCCCAGTCCCACCCACTCCCTCTCTCCCCGTCATTCCCTTCCCCTAGCCCACAGAAAGAGGGAACTCTCCTCCCCTACCAAATGTTCCTAGCCTATCTAGTTTCCTCAGAACTGCCCACACCCTCTTCCTCAGTTCTGGCAAGGCCACCCCGACAGGGAGAAGTTATCAAAGAGCAGGCAAGCATTCTTGCCAGAGACAGCCTCTGCTTCCCTTATTATGGAACCCACATGAAGAATGAGCTGTTTATTGGCTACATCTGAGCAAGGAGTCTAAGTACTCTACATGCATGGTCCTTGGTTGGTGCATCAGTAGTCTCCACAGGCACCCTTGGGGCCAGATTAGTGGGCTTTGTTGGTGTTTTTGTGGAGCTCCATGTCCCCTCCGGGTAGTTCTGTCCTCCCACTCTTCCTAAAGACTCCCTGTGCTCTGTCCGAAGTTTGACTGTGAGTCTCTGCATCTGCTTCCATCCCCTGCTTCCATCAGAAGACAGCTATGCTAGGCTCCCATCCTGTTCTCTCTTCAAATGCACCCAATATCTATTCTATTTGCCCTTCTGAATGAGAATTAAGCATCCTTCCTAGGGTCCTATTTAGCTTCTTTAGGTCTGTGTGTATTTTATATTTAATTCCAGAAGTTTTGTTGTTTTGTTTTGTTTTTGTTTTTTCCTGATGTGGTGTGTTCAGGAATAATTCCTACTAAAATTTTTAAGTAAGAATCAGGATCACAGGGCAAACATCTTCCTTTGAGACTCCTCTAAAGGAACTGGAAGAAGATAATATCTCATCATCCCCAGAAACATTATTTTCTAGTGAAATGTAAGGATGTCTCTTCAGACACATTTCTACCTAAGACAAGAGTCCCCTTTTGCATTCATGATGGAAGTTCACTCAAACATGTGACTAACTGAATTCACTAACTTTTAAGATTCATTTTTAATTTTTATTTATATAAACATGTATACGTCTATGTGAGTACATGCCACATGTATATAGGTGCTTGCAGAAGCCAAAAGATGTTGGGTCTCCTAAAGCTGAAGTTACAGGTGGTTGATAGCTTGCAAAGTGGGTGCTGGGAACTGCATTCCGGTCTTCTTGAAGAGCAGCAATTACTCTACCCAGACAGCCAGCTCTGAGGCCCCAACAGAAAACTAAAATTTAAAATTGGGGGTAGAAATGAAGATCTGATCCATCTTTTAAACATTTACCTCATTTAACCTCTATTTTCCTTCTTCCTTTCTTTTGTTGTTTAAGTACAGAGAATTTTTCACAAAAGCAGATGCAGTTCTAGGGCACAAGTGTTTGCTTTGGATTTAGGCAACCGTCCTGTTGATTTCTCTAAGAAAGTTTAAGGAAGACTTTTATCTTGAGTTCATATCAAATAAATATAAAGTACCTTCTACATATAGAACCTTAATTCTTGAAGAATGTATAAATTTTGTCTGTCTGCAAGAATAATAGAACAGTGAGATTTATCAAAATGTGATTAATATGTCTTAATACAAACACAGGTATACCATAATACAGTCTGTATAAATGAAAACGAAAGCAAACAAGCGACAACAAAGCGCAGATGTGCTCAAATCTCTAAAGGACTTAGTCTTCCTCTACCCGTCATTCATTGAGTGACACGGCTGCTTTGCCATTCTCTATTTTGTGTCTGGTGTCTATATCACTGGGTTTCTTGTGACAGTCATCCCTGTTCTTCAGGTGTAACCACAGTTCATTTGTGGCTTATACGTTCTGCTGTTCCATTGTTCCTTATGCAATTCATTTATTCACTATATCACGTGATACTCTGACTGTCTTCTATGTTTCTAATGGTCCTGCTATAATGAACAGTGTGCTAAATGCAACTTTGGTGTGGTTGTTCATAAATTTCTGCAACATTAATTTTTACCCATTGGATTTTCAGCTTACGGGAAAAAGACGTATCCAACTTTACCCGATGATACCAACAGGTTGCCCAAAGATCTGTACCCATTTACATATCTGTTTCTGTTGCAAGGGGTTGTGATAAGTGCTTGTTAATGCCATTTACTTTTATTTTTGGCCATGTGCATGTGTGTGGAATTGTGCATGTGAGTTGTAGTGGTCATAGATGTCAGAACAGGGCATTTGATCCTAGAAAGCTGGAGTTATAAGCAGAAATGAGCTACCAATCTGGGTGCTGGAAAAAGAACTTGGGTCTCCTGGAAGGGTAGCAAGCAATCTTAATCACGAAGCCACCTCCCTATAGGCTCTCCTACTAAAATTTTGGATTTGTATTCCTTTAAATTGTAGATGATATATGAAGATATGTGAGTGTCTCATTTTGACTTAACTCTCAATTCCCTGTTAATGAGATTTTATTTTATTTTCTTCCCCATATCTTCTTCTCGAAATATTGATTTTAACTTCACCTTTATTTTTAATTGTCAGTGTTGGTGGTTTTAGTGATTTCTAAGAAATCATTTGGATTCTTGTGTCAACCAAAATTATGAATTCTATCAATCACATCAGGTCCTGTGTAGTTTCTTCTCTGTTAATATCTTAATGATGGTTTTATCAAACATATCAGTCTTTTAGTATGACAATTTCTGAATTCTATTAAGAGCACATATATTGTTTCTTCATTAAGTGTTTAGTAGAGCTAAGTCATAGAACCATGTGTATTTCTACTTGGTGAATTTTAATTTTAGATTCACCTTTTTGAACAATTAGAGTAATTCTTATGTCCACTTAAGTGGGTTATAGTTTTTTATGTCCTAGTCTCCTTTTTCTAAAATGTTTAACAATTAAACATGTTTATAATATCTTTATGGGTTTTTCTAAAAATACAAAATTGTAATATTTTTAGGATTTAGTCTATTGTAATATATACTCTGAACTGCTCCTTGGCGTCTTGATCAGCTTCTCCCAATGTTCATTATTGTTAGTTTTGCCTCTTACTACATTCACCTCACAACACACATAGGATGCTTTCTCTGTGAACCTAGTCTTGAGAGACAGTAATGAGTATGGTTTTACCTTCCAACCCCCAGCACTTTTAAAAACCTTGAAGAGAAACTTGACATGTCAGGATGCCCTGGCTGAACTTCAGTCCTCTCAGCTCTGGACTAGTCGTTCAACATTGTCTTATTAAGAACCCACGCATTCAAGCACATTAAAATAAATACTGGCAAGTATTCTATTTGTCCTCTTAGAAACATAATTATTAAGAATGAATAAGTAATTATAAATCTGTTTCATTCCAAATTGTGTTCACTTTATATCCTAGCACAGTCACCCCCTACCAAGAACAGATCAAAATATTATCAAATGACTGATATTCTAACAGATATTTTTCTCATTATTTTATGTTTATTTTCCTTGTCTCCCAGCATAGATCATAAGGTTCATTGTATTAGGTTTTGAGAGCATTGCCAACCTCTCCTCTTTCCCAACATGAGCTCAACACAGGACTGAATATGATATCAACAATAAAAATTACAGAAGAAATCTTAGTGAAAGTTACTGAGCAGGTGAATGCCAAGTTATTTTTGAGTAGCAAACAAGAACTTCTTAAAAACCCAGTCTGAGGAAAGCCTCCAAAATGTAAATTTTAATTTCTCCCATCCTATATCTACAGGCTTACCGTCAAACCATCATACCACAAAATGAGCACAACATGCAGTTTGGAGAGAGAGCCTCTATGAAACATTTTTGGGGTATTGTATAAATATTGTCTGTAAAGAACAGTTCAGCATGTCTTTCTTTAAATATGTAGCCTTCCCCCCCCATATTGCATTCTTTTTCACCGGTTTTCAAGTCACAGCCTCAGGTTCTGATACTGCTCATATTATTCCTCATTCAAAATTTGAAGTAATTACTCAAGACTTGAAGAAACGTGGAGAGTAATTCTTATAACCCAATCTTCATTACACATTCTTCCATTTTCCCTATCTTGATGCCAGCTCTCTTCTTTGATTTCTTTTGGTCTATTTAATGCCATTACTTTTGGGGTACATTAATACTATGCTCAGTATAAATGGCATAATTAGAAGTGGAAAATATTTTGTTGTCTTCTTGCATTTATTTATGTATAAAAGATCATATAAAGTTCTGCTACATTAAAATTTAATTCAAAAGAAAATGAGCCTTGTTGATTTCTCAGTGCAATGCCTGTGTCTGCTCAGCTTGTATGATTGATAAAATATTATCAGTATCTTTTTTCCCATTTAGTTTCTAGACATTTGTGTAAACAAGTTAGGAGAAGCAAGTGTTCCTTTGTTAGACATGTGTTCAGGGAAGTATTGTAGAGACATATTTTATTCTGGCCACCCTGTCACTATATGGACAGGACGCAATTCATTATTTAGCAGTTAATTTGTTAATCGATTAACCAATTGGTTCAGACATTTTTTTTTCATTCTCAGATTACTAAAAGATGGGGAAGAAAAGGAAAGAAAGAAAACGATAACAATAAAAGCCGCTCTGTAGGGTAAATTTAAGTAAAATTGCATCCAAATCGAAAATGCAGTACTGTTTACAGATCTAGATTAAATCTGACACAGATTGGCAAACAATGAAAAAGGTTCTTTTGCTTGGAGCATAAACATTTGAATCTCACCAGCCTCGTGTTAAATCTCAGGAAGTAAATAAACAAAAACGACCTTTTCAGGTGGATGTTAAGGCCCAGGAGAGAGAGGAAGATAGCCTCAGTTTTTCGTAAAGTTGTCCCAGTTCCTCTCCAAGGTCAAAGAAAGGAAGGGAATATTTTTACTTTTTCAGATTCTTTTCAAGGAATGACTCAATGCCAGAACTTGTTCTTTCTCCCAATTTGTAGCTCAAAGCATTAACGTTTAGGTAACGTTTAGGTACACTGGGCTTACATACACTATGATGCATGGGGTAGCTGTAGTATATAAGGTGGGGGGAATTTACAATTCAAACAAGAGTTATGGCTTATCAGATAACTGCATACCAGGTGATAAGTAAATTAACTATAACTGATATTAATGAACATTTCAATTGAGAAATGTGAATCAAACCAGACAAGTTTGAGGAAAGTACTTGTTTTTCTTTCCTCCTTGCATTTACTTTCCATCCGTTCTCATTGACACCAGATGTCTTTCACATGCCATCACTCCTCATGTACTACACTGCTCATGTACTAGAATGAAAACTGTGAAATTCTGTTACCCTCTTCCTCAAAATAAAGACCTGAGATCACTGCAAAGGAGAGGTTTAGAATTTCCACTCCACAAACAGCAGGGAATCAGTAAGTGTACCTAAAAGGAAAGTGTTCCATCAGATTGTGGTGTTGGCCTCCAGCATGGCCTTGTGCCCATCTGTTCTTATGCTTCCTTTATAAGGACAAAGTCAGGTCCCCTGGAGGCTGCTTTCTCTTCTGGATTCAACCACAAACCACCTGTAGGCATGTTCTGTGGAAAGCAGGTAGGAAAACCTAACTCATCACCTGCCTGATCTCCTAAAACCATCAAAAGGAAGGACAGTTTTGTGCTTCTAATAAATCAATGCTGATACCCTGCTTACCTTCTGCATTAATCGTTCTCTTGAAATCCAAGTATTCTAAGATAAGGAATAACTATCCACTGCAGAACCTGAGGAAGAACAGCTCAACTGGGTAGAATGGAAGGGACTGTGTTAAAAAGTATGAATGGTGCATATATATGAGCGGCAAGGTGTGGGTAGTATGCGTGTGTTTTGGTATGTGTATGTGATATGTATGTGTGGTTGGGGCTGTGTGTTCTGTATACAAGTAATGTGTTTGTGTGCATGTGTGGCATGTGTGGTATGTGTGTTATGTGTGGTGTGTATGAATGTGGTGTGCATGTGTGTTTGGTAAATGTGTTTATTATATGTGCTCTATGTGTGGGTTACAGGTGAATGCTAGATGTGGATGTGTATATGTGTGTTTGGTGCAAGTGTGTGAGGTATGTGGTGTGTGTGTGCTACAGTATTTGTGTGGTACGGTACGGATATGTGCGCATGTGTGTGTGCTCATGTGTATAATGTTTACATCAGAAGGAGAAGGAAGCCAGGTGTCCTAACTGATGACTTTCCTGATGTTCTCTTTTGTGCTCTGCCTTATTCCTCAAAGATGTGATTTTCCATCCACCACTACCCCTAATTCTAGGGTCACAGACAAATTCCTTCAGTAATCACTGACTCCATTTTATGCGTGTGCTATGGTTCTAACTCAGGTCCTCATCCTTGTAAAACAAGCTTTCTTATCCATTCAGCCATCCCCAAATCCCTTAGGTAGAAAGAGTCGTCGTCAGCAAACTCATGAAAGTCAATGGTTTTGTCCTGGACATTATTTATTCTAGTTCTCAAAAGCCATCTTTGAAATTGAATTTCTTTGCTCAGCCTGCTCTGCCGCCTTCCAGAGACTACCCCCCCATCCAGCTGTGACTCGATATGGACTTCTTGTCCTCTGATATTGTGAGGGTCTGAGAATCACTGAAGGAAGACTCCAGACTCATATAGTATGCAAAGGTGGAGTGTTGATTTTGTAGAGTCAGTCAGCATACAAGGTTGACCATCCATACAAATGTCAGTGACCATGAAGCAAAGGTGTACAGGTCTTTTATAGGTCAGGGCCAGATGGCCAGTCATTTCTAACAAGATTCTCTTGGCTTTTCAGTCAGGTATGGTCACATTTGCACATGATTGGCTCAGGTTAACCAGGGTCCTTTTGTGAGCTATCCCTGGAGCTAGGGAAGTGTCTGGGCAAGATGTACTTCAGACTTTTCAGAGTCATTGTCCCATATCTTCTAGCTAGATGCCAGGTGCTCTTCTTCTTCTTTTTTTTTTTTGAAATTTTTTTTTCCCCAAGAAGTTTGCTATTCTTTTCTGGGAAACCAAAACTCGGCCCTAAAACAGAGGCTCCAACCTAAAATGGAGTCAGTCTGGACCTCTCAAATACTTAGGTGTCCTTGTTTGGGAGGCTGAAGTAAACTGCTGCTCAGTGGCACTGGCCATTCAGTTTTTCCCCTTCCCTTGTAGGCATACCTATTAACATTGCCACTGTGCTGTGCTTAATTATTACTGTCTCAGTGTGTCAGAAGCTCTCTGCACATCTGACATGTATCAAACCATAAGAGTTCCTTATGGCAAGATTATCAATCATGCGTCTTTCTAGCACAACCACTCTGAATTCCCAGGATGCGGTTGAGTCAAGTATGTGCCAGGAGTGATGGATTGAGAATCATCTGAAGAATTCCTTTAAACCAGACTATATAGTTGCACTAACTGGCTTAAGAGAAGATACAATCCTTCTTTCAATAAATTCAAGATCTCCATTTAATCTTGCTCTTTTCTTGGTAGTAATCAAATCAATGGACTTGCATTCCAGAATTATGCTCAAAAAATGCGATACTCTCAGATTAAAAAGAACAATAATGAAACTTTAGAGTCAGAATGTCCTAGAGTATTTTTAATCACTGTTTTCTGAACCTAGCCCTAGAGACTATGCCTCAATGGGTTAAAGATGCAGCCACAAAATTTGCATTTCAGACAATATAAGACATGTTGATGGTGATGGCACCTGTCCTGGGATTAGTTGTGCGAGAACTATTACTCTAGGTACAGAAGGGCACTAGGACTAGGCACTAAGCCGTGCATGGGGATTTTTGCATCCCTCACATATTGACTTGGGAGGGTCCCATTGCTGTCTCATTCTTGTTAGGACTCAGCAGGGGTAAGATAAGCTGATAACATTATGAAGAAGGGTCTGTATATCCTGCATTTCATTAATCTTGAGGTGAATTTTTTTTTTGACATATGGTATTTTTCCATTAACGTTGGAAGAGTTTCATTGTTCCTAGGTTGGCCTTAACCCAAATACTTTAGGTAAGGAAATGTAATTTGAGATTATTTCCTATAATTGATGCTGTAGATATAAATATTGATTACATAGATATATCTAGCTAGATAGATAATAGGTAGATGATAAAAGATAGAGGGTAGACAGATGATAGACTCAGTTGATCAAAAATAGTAAAGCACTCATTGTTCCCATAACTAGGATGCTACCATCAACCACTATACAAATAAGGGAAAGGCCTCTCAGTGAACAGTCAAGGGATTTCCTCATACTGTCTCTACTCTCAGCCTTTAAGTGCCTGCTTGATTCATGAATTGTCTATTCATAAAAACTCTGCCAACTTTACTAAATATAAAGTTTTATATTTACATTACACAATTCCCAAGTACCTGGGACAAAACATACTGGCCTGATGCCATTCTAAGAGTATTTGAAACCAGCTTTGAAGATTTCTGTAATGATGCGTCTTTACTTTATAAAGACCAAAGACAAATTCTGTGCTATTCCAGTCTTATTTTATTAAGTGGGCTGGCATCCATTCCAGGATTAAATAAGGCTTTTGGAGCTGGAAAGTTAGCTCAGTGGCAAAATAAATAAATAAATAAGCAAATAAATAAATAGATAGATAGATAGATAAATAAATAGATAAATAAAAATTAAAAAAAACGACAAAAACAAACAAACAAAAACAATGCAGAAGACTCAAGTTCAGCTGCCAGCAAGTACATTGTGTGTCTCATTAAGGGTTTTTAATCCTTAATCTTCTGTCATCTGTGGGCACAGCATTCACATGCACAAAACCACACCTTGACACATGCACGTAGCTGAAATGACAAAAATAGAATTATTGTAAAAGGGTTTTCTTTGAAAGATATCCATAAATATAAACAATACACTGAATTTTATACATGTTCAGTGTATATGTCAAGTGTATTAACTTTTACACACAGGCACAGATTGCTATGGATTCACTGTGCAATGGAAACTTTATGTTGGATACAGAATATGCCCCTACAAAGCAAAAGAGCTATGCCACGCTGGCATAAGGACCTGTCATCCCACTTACAGATTTGCGGTGCACCATTATCTGGGTTGTTGTTATGGACAAGCAGGACTGTATGTGATAGTGATCAGGTAATGAGAGAGAAAGTCATGACAGCAGGGTAGGAACAAAATGTAGAAAACGGGTACTAACTGTCAAGAAAATTGCCACACAATCCAAAGTATTTAGGCCAGGTGAAAAGTTTACTTTTGCAGAAGATTAGGTAACCTTCCTAAATGAGCCTATCAAGCACACCAGTCTGGATCCTACTGGATTTTTATTTCTGGCATAAATGGGTCCACTACTTTAGGATGGGCAGTCAGAACTGTCACATTCTTATACCATTGGCTAAGACAGAGGGTCCTAATTTCTACGGATAAATGAAAATTGAACATATATTTTGCATTCAAGAATTGCTGATCCTGTAAGAATTTTTAATTTCTTTATAAAACGATTATTTTTTTTAAATGAGACCTTTGTCTTGTTTAACCGTTGGTTAGGAAAAAGAGTACATTTTGCATACATTTTCCCCTGAGGTAGCCTTGGTCAGAAATAACAGACCCAGGCCCAGGATGTTCCTGTGGCACAACTCCGTCCTGCCTTCTTTGGTTCCACAAAATACTGTATATATGTTTTAGGAACTTGTGTTTTCCTAAACCCATTTTAAACTGTTAAGAGAATTCCAGCATGCTGGGGTCACCATCTTCAAAATGGCAGTGACCCTGATGGGAGCTGGCAGGCACATTTTAAAGCCAAAAAGGGGAATTCCTATTGTGGCCACATGGCCTTGATTGGGATTGGCTGGTGTCCAATTGGCTATGTGACTCTGGTCAGGACTTAAGTGCTTTTCAACCCAGTAGTTAAGCTACCTTATCTTCCCCAGGCTAGATAACTTAGATATTTCTGAGTGGTTGTCCTTTTTTTCTGTGAGTGGTGTGTGTGTGTGTGTGTGTGTGTGTGTGTGTGTGTGTGTTTTGGTAATTTTAGCCCTGTTCTGTCTAGTAAGAAATGAAGCCTCTCATGGAGCTGGTCAGGATTATTTAGCCAGGCTCTCTCAAAACTATTTTTCAATGAACAAATCTAAGTAACATACTACCACATAACATAACAACTCATAAATTAGTTTATACAGGAGTGGGGGGAAAAGCTCTGTTAGTTGTCCTATTTAGGCTCATTTGAACACAATCTCCTTCTACATTTGTTTTCTGTATATTTAGTTTTATTTACAGATTCCTTAGAATTATCCCCTAATTATTTGATTAGAATTGTCATTGCTTAAATAAATATAATATGAGTTGCCTTCAACTAAACTAAGAGTCTTAATTTGAATGCGTTTTATATGAGGTTTGGATTGAAGTAAAACAAAACACACACACACACAAACATGAATGAAATAAAAAAAAAAAAACCTAAGTCATTAGGTAGAAAAAAATTACAAAAGGACAAGGGTTCAAGGAGGTCATTAAAAAGACATCAACAAAACTTGATGAGAGGGAATACAAGGCTGTGTGAGACCAGCATGAGCCAGCCTCTAGTCATGACATAATCCTTTTTAAAAACTATACTTTCAGTGACTAAGAGATGGCACAGGGTTGTTTGTTCCCATAATGGTACATCCAATGTCCAACATGTTCTGCTTTCTTACTTCCTGGAGGAATCCATCCTGTGCTCTCCTGGTTTGTAGGGATCCCAAATCCATGTCCCTGAAGCAATTCTTTTAGTTGTTACAATGGAATTTGTAGCCACCTCTGAGCACCTTCTTTTGTGTTCTAACACTATTGGATGTCTTCTTGAAAAAGTTGTTAGCAGTACATGAAGCACATTTTAAAGGTCAGTGCTTGTACAAGTTTACATTCCCACCAGCAGTGGAGGAGGGTTCCCCGTACTCCACATCCTCTCCAGCATGTGCAGTCACTTGAGTTTTTGATCTTAGCCATTCTGGTGGGTGTAAGGTGAAATCTCAGGATCATTTTCATTTGCATCTCCCTGATGACTAAGGACGTTGAGCATTTCTTTAAGTGTTTCTCTGCCATTTTATATTCCTCTATTGAGAATTCTCTGTTTAGCTCTGTACCCCATTTTTAAATTGGATTATTTGATTTGCTGCTTCTTAACTTCTTTATATAGTTCTTTATATATTCTGGATATTAGTCCTCTGTCACATATAGGGTTAGTGAAGGTTAGTTTCCCAGTCCGTAGGCTGTCGTTTTGTTCTGATGACAGTGTCCTTTGCTTAACAGAAGCTTTTCAGTTTCATGAGGTTCCATTTATTGATTGTTGATCTTAGAGCCTGTGCTGTTGGTGTTTTTTTTTTCTGTTTAGGAAGTTGTCTCCTGTGCCAATGGATTCAAGGCTCTTCCCCACTTTTTCTTCTAACAGGTTTACTGTGTCTGGTTTTATGTTGAGGTGTTTGATCCACTTGGACTTTAGGTTTGTGCAGGGTGATAAATATGCATTTTTCTACATGTAAACATCTGATTAGACCAGCCCCATTTGTTGAAGATGCTGTCTTCTTTCCTTGTATGGTTTTGACATCTTTGTCAAAAATCAAGTGTCCAAAAGTGTGTAGGTTTATTTCTGGGTATTCTATTTGATTCCATTGATCCACCATTCGGTTTCTACGCCAGTACCATGCAATTTTTATTACTATTGTTCTGTAGTACAGCTTGAGATCAGGAATGAAGATACCTTCAGAAGATCTGTTTATTGTATAGGATCGTTTTAGAAATTCTGTTGTTTTTTTTTTTTGTTTGTTTTTCCATATGAAATTGAGAATTGTTTTTTCAAGGTCTATAAAGAATTGTGCTGGTATTTTGATGTGAATTGCACTGAATCTATAGCTTGCTTTTGGCAGGATGGCCATTTTCACTATATTAATCCTACTTATCTATGAGCATGAGAGATCTTCCCAACTACTGATATCTTCTTCAATTTCTTTCTTCAGAGACTGGAAGTTTGTTTCAAACAGGTCTTTTCTTTTACTTGCTTGGTTAGAGTCACACCAAGGTACTTTATGTTTTTAGTGTCTATTGTGAAGGGTGTTGATTCCCTCATTTCTTTCCCAGCCCTTTTTTCTTTAGTAAATGGGAGGGTTACTGATTTTTTTTTTTTTTTAGTTAATTTTGTATCCAGCCACTTTGCTAAAGGTGAAGGAGTTTGCTAGTTGAATTTTTGGGGTCAATCATGTATACTGTCATATCATCTGAACAACTACTTTTGAAATCAATCTGGCACTTTTTCAGACAACTAGGAATAGTGCTTCCTCAAGATCCAGCTACAGCACCACTAGGCATACATCCAAAATATGCTCAAGTATACGAAAAGGACATTTGCTTATCCATGTTCCTAGCATCTTTATTCGTAATAGCCAGAACCTGGAAACAACCCAGATGTCCCTCAACAGAGGAATAGATATAGAAATTGTAGTACATTTACATACTGGAATACTATTAAGCAATTTAAAACAAGGAAGTTATGAAAATTGCAGGCAAATGGTGGGAACTAGAAAAGATCATCCTGAGTGAGGTATTCCAGATGCAGAAAGACACACAAGGTATATAGTCACTTATAAGTGGATATTAGACATATAACATAAGATAATCATACTAAAAATCTGTACACCTAAAGAAGCTAGGCAAAAAAGGAGGTCCCTGGGTAAGATGATCAATCCTCATTCAGAAAAGCAAATGGGACAGATTTTGGAAGAAGGAGAAAAGAGGGAAAAGGATAGAAGCCTACCACAGAGGGCCTTTAAAAGACTCTACCCAGCAAGATATAAAAGCAGATACTGAGACTCATAGGCAAAGTTTGGGCACAGTGCAGGGAATCTTATGAAAGAAGCAGGAGACAGAAAGTCCTGGAGGGGACAGGAGTTCCTCAAGGAGATCAACAGAACCAAAAAACCTGGGCACAGAGGTCTTTTCTGAGACTGATACTCCAACCCATGTCCATGCATGGAGATAACCTAGAACCCCTGCACACATGTAGGCCATGGCAGCTCAGTGTCCAAGTGATTTCCCTAGTAAGGGGAACAGGAACTGTCTCTGACATGAACTCAGTGGCTGACTCTTTGATAATTTCCACCTGAGCAGCCTTACCAGACCACAAAGGAAGACAATGTAGCCAGTCATGATGAGTCCTGATTGGGTAGGGTCAGAAGGAAAGAGAGGAGGACCTCCCTTATCAGTGGACTTGGGGAGTGGCATAGGGGGAGATGAGGGAGGGAGCTACGGCTAGGATACAAAGTAAATATACTGTAATTTATAAAAATATAAATAAGTAAATAAATAAATAAATTTTATATTCCACTAAAAAAAAAAGTCAGTGCTTTAAAGACATACCTGACTTAGAACTACAAGTACTTGAATTATGAAAAAATTAAAATGACTAAATCTTAAAAATATGTATCAGGGCCAAAGAGATGGCTCAGCAGGTAAAGGCTCTTTTCACCAAGATTGATACACTGAGTTCAGAACCCAAAACCCACTTGGTGGAGGAAATGAATCAGCTATCAACTTCACAAACTGTCTTCTGACCTCCACAAACATGGAAGAAAAAGTTGGAACATGTGCATTTATATGCAAATAAATAACTAAATAGAGATAGATAGTAAAAGGCCTAACAGAGTCAATGACAGGCCTCAGATTTTACTCAGAACAGGTAGGTCTGAGTTTCTGTTTCCTGGAAACACTCAGGCAGTTACTGGAAAAGTCACAAACTGCCCCGGGCAGAAAACTCCCCTTTGCAGAACCAATCAGCAGGTAACAGGAAAGTACTTAATATTCCTAAGGTCTATAGATAGCTTGCTCAATGTTAGTTAGCCAATCACTTTGTAATGAGCCTGCCCTTGCTAAGTGTCACCCAATCATGTAACTGCTAAGCTGAAAATTCCTGTCCCTTGCTCACATCACAATAAAAACCCAGCTTTGCTGCTGCTTGGGGGCTCTCCTCTCTGATCCACTGCGTTAGTGATGGTTGAGAGTCCCAGTTTAAGCCTCAATAAAGCTCTCTGCTCTTGCGTATGTGGTCCTGTTCTTGGTGGTCTTCAGAGATATTGAGATCTGGGCATAACAAATAGATAGACTCTAAAAAAATTAATTTAAAATTGGTATCAGTGTGTAAAGGCACTGCTTCAAATGCAATTTTTTATTGCATTTATTTAATCTAAAGCTCTAGATTGCTTTAGATTATTTAAAAGGCAGTCATAGAGAGAAGGTAGAAAGAAGAGAGACTTAATCTGACCTTAGACACAGCCATATTTATTAATGAAAAGAGAACTTATCTTGTCATCCATGTGTATGTATGCCATAATTCCTACAGGTAAAGATGGTATGCAGCCCCTTTCAAAGCCAAAATGGACAGTCAAGGGAAACTGGGAGGTATAGTCTTTAAATAGGAAATTATCACTTTAATTAATTCACTTCAGTTGATTAAGAGACAAAGTACAAAAGGAGGTCATGATAATTTACTACTGGTCAGGTATTTTGAAAATCTGTAAATGTTTTCAAAATACTCAAGCTTAGATAGTTTGAACGGCTCTCTCTCTCTCTTTGTGTATGTGTGCATGTCTATGCGCAGATACACATTCAGGTTAGACACACACAAAAATAATATGAACATAGTGACAGTAAATAGAAATACATAGACAGATAAATACTCTGCCTGATTTGTGAGAGGATTTTAAGGTACATAATACATACATACAGGCATATATATATTTTTGCATATATATGTATGCTTAATATACCATGCAGGCAAGCACACACCACACGTCTTGTCTTTTCTTTCATTTTCTAGATATAGAGCCATGTAATTCTATATACCTCACATACAGAAGATGCTTCTTGACAAATACATTTATAATTACCTGCAATCAATACAGCCAATTTCAAATGGTGAATAACATATATGAAAAATTGTGATTTAAGACACTCCTACTAACCACAATAACAGAGACATAAAACTCTCCAGGAAAGAAACATTTATCCCAACAGCCTATTTATTACCATAGAGAAAAAACTGAATTGTGTTTTATAAACTTTGCATCCAAATTGAGTTTTTATATAAAGTGGATAGAAAGGAATAGTTTATCCTTATCTAGTCCTCACTTCTGGGAAGCTATTTCCTTTGCAGTTGGACAAAGTGAGTCCCACAGAGCACACCCATTACCCAAAAGCCATGCTGAGCCAAGAATTGACCTGTTTCTTGACCTGGCCTCTTGAGTTTTTCTTCAGGGCATAGAGAAAATCTCCCAGACATCATTAAGCATGATTTCTTCCTTCACTGGGCTTTCAATCTAAGCTGTGTTTTACTTGGAATCCACATGCAGGGGAAAACAGCCATGCAGTGCCCCCATTAGAAATGAGCAGTAACATTCAAAGGAAAATTGGAAGCTGAAGAGCTAATCACTAACAACAGATGTTTTGGTTTGAATCAGATAAACAAGTTGTGTTGTTTTCTTTTCTCATCGTTACACACTTGAACTACAGACAAGTATGTCTGCATGTGAAAGCGTAGAGACCGACGTTAGTGCCAGAGATGCTCACCTGATGGAAGGGTGATGTTTATGTCTGCTAGAACTTTCACTTCCAAGCATACTAGCCAGCCTGATTGTGAAGCTTCCTATGCCTGTTATATTTGTTTTCTTCCTGATATTTGGTGGACATTTGGCTCAATGTCCACTGATTGGCTCCACAAAAGCCTCTTTTTCTCTCTCTACTTTCTGTGTTGGAACTCAGTGTCCCACTAGGACATGCCTTCCTACAGTCACACAAAGGTCATTCGTTGTATCTTTCTTGAACCTGCCTCTTTGTGTAATGCTTTAGAGAAGAAAAAGGGGGTTATTAATAGCAAAACATTAGAGATATTATTATATCTTGGGAAACTGTCTCAAAAGATCATGAACATGATAAACATATATAGATGGTCCCCAAATCATTGCTCCCACTGAGACAGATATTCAAGTTTTTATTATTTTTGTCACAAAATGATTTGAACATGGCCATAATATTTTCTAGAATGAAATATCCTTCAGTGAGATCCTTAGACATTATTTTGTATGTGGCTAATTATTAGATTCTTAAAATCCCAGTCAATTAGAAAACATAAGTAGAAAAAGAATATAGTTAATTAAACTAAAAAAAACAACAACAACAACAAACAGCAGCAACAATACCTACCCAAATTACCTAACTAATCAAATGAAATAGCCAGAAGATTATGAAGATATTTTAGAGCCTCAGTAGCTATAGAACAAATAACACTAATCCCAAAACCTTAAATATTCCCAATCCTACAATGGTTTGAAAGCCAATCTGCCAATATAAATAGAAATTTTCACATCAGAGTTCATAGCAGAGGCCTTAGTATAAACATGGGTACATTAAAGGTGCTGTAAAGGTGATTGAAGCTATATGTTTAGGATATATGTATACAAATTTATCTTTAACTCATCCTGGGGTATCTTACTATAAATATATAACTATTCAAATCTCTGAAAATAGCTAAAATCCAAAACATTTGTAATCCATAATGACACTTTAGATAAAGGTTGATGTTATCATTCTCTTAGTATTAGGAAGCAAAGTTTGCTGCAAAGGTTATGCCACAAAATAGCTAATGCACGAGGTTTATTAGAGGAAAGGGGGGTTTTCTTGGAGTGAGACATGAGAAAGGGCTAGAGACAAACTGACAGAGACACGGACAGAATGAGAGACACAGAGAATGAGAGAAAGCAGTGATGTCCAAAGGGACCTTTTAAAGTGTGCACATTTTTCATAGGGTAATATGCAACCCCTAGTAACAGTGGAAATGTGCAGTATCTGGCTGTGGTGGGTGATGAAATAAGCTGCTGGTGCTAAGTCTCTGAAAGGCAGGCTGGCAGAGAGCCTGATGTAAACACACTCCTTATCATATTTAAGGGTGACATCAGCAGAAGCCTGTCCTGCTATATTTAGACTACAAAGGGTGATCTGCTCCTCTCTCCAAACACTTTAAGACCAGGGGCCCATTGAACAGCCTCTGAAGGAGCCTCATCTCCCTCTGATGTACTCAATTAATAACTCCCTCAAGGATACCGGAGTATCTGAAATACCTTGGCAGGACATTTTTTTTTAAATGCATAAACCTCACCCTTGATTGTCAAGTATTTATTAACTGAAGGGATTCTTTCAATAAAGCCTTGAAGTTCTGTAAGACAGAAAAAAGTTTGAGAACAGAATTTTTCCTGCTTTATCTTACAATCACAATAAATGTCTCCCAGAAAAAAAAGAAAAAGAACAGAAAAAAGAAAGAAAGAAAAAAAGAACAGAAAAGAAAACAAACAAAAGAAGTAACAGAGTTTTCTACAAGAAGAAATATGTGACAGTCATTGTCTTATATGTATATAGAGGTAGCAAGTTTCTGAAGCCCACTTACCTGCATGCTGAAGATGCAAGATACCCAGTGATACATTGCCACCCAAGTCATAATTAGTTATCGGAGGTCCAAGAAATTTACCAATATTCAAAAACCAGGGAACATGGATATTCTAGATCAAAGAGGTGCCATAATTCCCCCGTCTTTCTTTTGCTGTATTAGAGCCATGAACAAGACTATGGGAATAGTACAGGTGAGAGGGAATGTCACTCAATCTACTTTTTATAACACTAAATTCTTCCACAAAACCCTTCACAGACATAAACATACATGTGTGCATGCATACACACACACACACATACACACACATACACACACAGATTGAGATAAATTTTGACAACAATGTGGACATTTCTGATAAAATAAACTAGACACATACTCATGACTCTTAAACAATATTTAACCTTTTTTAAACAAATAAATAATCAGGTAATAATTCAATCAAACATGTTGTAAATTTTGTCCCACATCAGTAGCATTTGTATTTAGAAGCATCATTCATAATACTACAGAGAATAACTTCATTTTATTAGTCCCTTCAACAAGACCGTACATAGAGTATTTGAACTTAGCAGACACCATTCTGGTTTGGGAGTATGTACTTGTAATTTTACCTGTCACAATACTGAGGTAGAGAGATTAGGTACAGCTTAGAAGACACTATGTTCATATCTAGTTTTTCAAAAATACTCTCTCTCTTTCCTCTGCCATAGGAGTTTATGTTCTGTAAGCCATAGAATTTTAGAACACAATAACAGCATATATATGTGCATCTATGTATATGTAAAACTAGAGTAAGACTTTACCTAGAACTTTCCAAATGTGCAAAACACAAAAACACAGACCATTTCTAAAACACAAATTCATGTATAGACGTTTCACAGAAAAAAAGACGTATCATAACCAAACAGGTGAGAGCCATTGAATTCACACAATTTAAAGCTGTCTTCACCACAGAGCTCACATTAAAAAGATTGGCAACATCACATGTCCGCAAAGATTTAGAGCAAGTGCAATGCTTTTATTTTTCCTTATGTAGCTGTGTATATACATATACATATGCGTATAAATACATGCATGTACATACGTATGTATACATACGTACACACACGTATATATACGTACATGTACACATACACACATGTAAATATATGTACATGTACACATATACATATATACATATATGTACACATATACATATGCATATGTATACATACATATATATGTATACACATACACACACACACATATATATGTAAGAGGGTTCTTCACATCATTATGTGTGTCTATGCGTATAGACGTTTTCCTCAGTCCACCCTTGTTTACTAAGACATGATCTCCATTTGAGCACAGAGTTTGTTGATTAAGTGATTCTCGCGGGCCATCCTGTTCCCGAAATTCCTTGCCTTGGGATTATAAATGAGCTTTTGTGACCCTTGGCATTCATGTGAATTCTGGGGATCCGAACTCTGGCCCTCCTGCTTATATAACAAACATAGTCACTGTCTGAAGTCCCTTCTGTTTAAGACTTATGCTGTAGCTTAGTAAAACTGAGCCATTAATCCAAGGAACCATGCTGATTTACTTTACGTATTGTCTTTAAATACACAGTTAAAGAGCAGGCAGGTTCTTGAACAGTTTCTCTAAAACAGCAGCTGATCCTTTGTAAGAGTAACTGATTCTTTGTGGATGAAGACTTCCGTCAGGTGGACTCAGTGGCTGGTTCTTTGATTACTTTCCCCTGGTGAGGTGGCCTAACTAGGCCAAAGAGAAAGAGGAACCACACAGTCCTGATGAGATGTGATAGGCTAGGGTCAGATGGCAGGGAAAGAGAACCTCCTCTATCAGTGGATTATGGGAGGGACATGGCGGGAGAAGATCGAGAGAAGGGTGACCAGGAGGAGATGAGGAAGGATGCTACAGCTGGGACACAAAGTGAATAAACTGCAATCAACAACAGCAACAACAACAATAGTAAAATATCCAGCTGTAAGCCATTTTCTAAATTAGTGATTGATGGGAGGGAGAGGGCATATAGGTCATATTTGGTGGTGTCATCCCTGGGATTATGGTCCTAGGTACTGTAAGAAACCAAGCCAGACAAACTATGAGAATCAAGCAAGTCAGTAAGCAGCACCCCTCCATGCCTCCAGACTTCTGCCACACTTGAATTCCTGTCTTGACTTCCTTCAATGATGGACTATAATATGGAAATGTAAGCTAAATAAACACCTTAACCCGCCCTCCCCCAAAAAAAAGATTTCCGTTAGTCTTCTTCAGAGCATTCTACCCTCCTGACCTAGACTGCAAGCAGAAAGTTACCACCCAAAACTGTTACACTTGCTTCTCTCAGAAGTGACTGGAACTCACCCAGGCCTCATTATATGCTTTCTCACATGGGAGAAAATAAAGCAACAATTCTCTTTCCCGAATAACTGAAAAAAATGTAAAAATTTAAATTCATAAATCATTTATCTAGTGTTTATTTATTACCCCCATCTCTTCATTTCCTGACTGGAAGAACATGCAATGTATGTTTTTAATCCAATTTTCAAATCAGCCCAAAAGAAGGTACAATACTGTCTGAGTTTTAGGTTTCCCAGCCACTGTCTTCAAGCTCACTAGGTCTATGGTCACACAGTGGTCCTTCATCTGCGTTCTCCAGATTGCCAGGTAGCCTATGTTTTGTATATTCATGACTGGTGGTGGAAAATTAAGGCAGAATCTAGGGCTGTAAACTTACTCTGTTTTTCTCTCCTACCCATACACTTTGGGACTAATCTTTCTCTGACTTAATTAATCCATTTGTTACTGGTCATGTTGACCCCCGTGGCTGACAGAAAGCATGTGACTCTCTTCCCTGTCTCCTTTCCTTGAATATTTGCATACTTTTCTCCTTACATGATTACTATTTTACCCTCCCATTTCTTGTTATTTCTTGTTCCCCTTCCCTGCATATTAGCATATTCACTCCCTCCTCTGCCTATTAGGATAGTCCTCCCCTCCCCATCCAGATGTGCTTCTAGGCACTATTTGAATCAAGTGACCCAGTCTGGCAGGACCGCAGTGAATTTCCTGTCTGTGCCCAGTATTAATTTGGTATAATTGATCTTGGAAAAGGCAATTAGACATTATAAATTATTCTTTTTCAATTAAACATTTAACCACAACAGAAACAAAGCAAGTCCTAAATGCATTAATTTAAAATATTTCTCCATGCAGAAGGCCAAAAAAAGTCATAGTCTTTTTTCCCCCCTGCAAGTGAGACATTATCTGCAAGGAATGCAATAAAAATAAGAAATATTTAACTTAATTTGTCAACAAAGTAACAGATAAGGTGGCATTACTCCATTACAAATCAATTATAATAATAATGAAACTTCATATGAGTTTACTTTTGTTTAATTAGTTGCATCAGTATGTGCAGAATTGGTAATGCATCAAACTGTAAATGATGAACTAAGGTTAAACAGCAGTTCCCCAAACATGTATATTTTACACTGTAGTGGGAAAAAAATCACGGGAAAATATCATAAATAATAAAAATGATCATCTAAAATGTTAAGTTGGTGAGAAATTATGTTTAGATGAGGAACGCAGAAAAGAAAATCAAAACAGTCACAATAACTTTCCCTGAGGGAGTTTTTCTTGCCTTTTATTCTTCCTAGTTTACACTTTTACATCATAAAGAGTTAGGACCCAGAATTCCTAAGCAGTAACTAATTTACTCCCAGCTTTTCATGATAAAGCCGTAAGGCCTCCATGAGTAAAGGAATTTGCTCCCGGTCAGCAGCCCTGCACCTAGTTTATTGGAGCACTGGAGTTAGAATTCTGCTTTTATAAACTCTCAGACAAGCCAGCTTTTTGCAACTTCACCCTGTTTCCTCCCATTCTCCAGTAATGATTATAAAACATGACTTTCTCTTTGATTCTCAGAAATTTTCCCCTATGGCTAACACAATTTACTTGGTATGTGAGAACACTGCACAAAATAAAAGTTGCATCTAGTCACGGGGAAATAACATCTTACCCTACTCTGTTCTACTAAATACAGCCGATGCCTGGGATGCTGAAGGGCAATAATTTAAACAAAATTGACACTGGGTTGGTTTTATGGATTTCTAATGTATTTCATCTTGGGTACGTTGAATGTATTGTTGCCTCAGCTTCTGCTGCATCTAATGGTGAAGGTTGGAAATTTATACAAATCAAAATACCAACCCTCTTTCTTCTCAAGGCAATAAGACAGACATGAACTTCTGTTTTTTCTCCCCCTATCTCCTATTTCCAAAACATTCTTTCTTTGGTTTGCTAGCCTACTAAATCTAAATACTTCATCAAACAAAAATGTAAACATTTTATGTAAACTTAATGTATTTTAAAACTATATTTTTTAATTAAATTATTAAGTATTGGCGATTTGAAACTGGCTTACTTCAAATTTAAGCTAAAGTTTTTTTGATACACCTAATCTGGAAAAATAAAAACACATTATGACTATATACATACATATATATATATATATGTGTGTGTGTGTGTGTATTTATATATGACATAGTCATATAATTCATGACATATGACTATGGACTATGTCATATATATGACATAGAAATTAAAAATGACAAAAAATATACACCTCTCAGACCTTTTTTCCAAAACTGACCATGAAGACTAACAAAAGCAAGCCTAAAAAGATACAAGATAATTGAAATAACCTTTTTTATTTTATTAGACCACTATGGACTAAAGCTGGACTTTAACAACAGAAACAACAGAAAGTCAATAAATTCATGGAAACTGAACAACTAACTCCCTACTCAACAACCACTTGGTCATGGAGAATATAAGGAAAGAAATTTAAAACTTTCTAGAATTCAATGAAAATGAAAGCACTACATACCCAAATTTATAGGGCACAATGAAAACAATGCTGAAAGGAAAGTTTATAGCACTAAAAACTTTGAGAGATCTCATACTAGTAATTTAACAGCATCGCTGAAAGCTGAAACAAAAAAGAAACACACCCAAAATAAGTAGATGACAGGAAATAATCAAACTTCAGGACTGAAATCAATAAAATAGACACAAAGATATAAAAAAATAAATGAAACAAAGGTTGGTTCTTTGAGAAAATCAACAAGACAAACTTTTAGCCAAACTAACTAAAAGGCAGAGAGACAATATTGAAATTAACAAAACCAG
Source organism: Meriones unguiculatus (assembly GCF_030254825.1). NCBI lineage: Eukaryota > Metazoa > Chordata > Mammalia > Rodentia > Muridae > Meriones > Meriones unguiculatus. The sequence goes on along the minus strand of NC_083350.1, from coordinate 60,169,968 downwards.
AAATGAAAAGAGGGACATAATAACAGACACTGAGGAAAGATAAGAATCATTAGGTATTAAATCAAAAGCTTGTATTCCACAAAATTAAAAAATCTAATGGACGAAATGGATGATTTACATGATAGATTACACTTACACTCCACAAGGAGAGCAACAGAGCCAAAATACCTGGGCCTAGGGGGCCTGCAGATGCCAATACTCCAACTCAGGACCATACATGGAGAGGACCTACACCCTTTGTTCAATGGAAGTACATTGGCTGCTCAGTTTCCAAGTGGGTTCCCTAGCTGTCTCTGACATGAACTCAGTGGCCTTCCCTTTGATCACCTCCCTCTGGGGAGTGTAGCCTTGCCAGTCCACAGAGGAAGATGATGCAGCCAGCCTTGATGAGACCAAATAAGTTAGGGTCACGATAGAAGGGGAGGAAGTCCCGATGCTGGCCTTTGGGCTGGACTGCTGGTATCTTAAGGACTGAGCTTGGTCATCCCCTAAAACCCCATCAATCTTAATGAGCAGTAAGGAGATAAAAGAGCACTTTTTCCTACTAATCTATCTAAGCCAGGGGCTTGGAAGAGAGGTAAAGGTACCCCCAAAAAGTAGGATTGGTAAAAATCTAAATCTATATCTCCAATGCTCATGAAATGATACAATTATTGTAGTAAAAATGGTAATCCTACACAAAGCAATCTACAGATTCAATGCAATTTTTATCAAAATTCTAAGATAATTCCTTACATACCTCAATTTCTCATGGAAAAACAAAAAAATCCAGAATAGCTTTAACAATCCTGTGCAATAAAATGAACTTCTAGAGTTATCACCATTTCTGATTTCAAGTTATACTACAGAGAAATAGTAATAAAAAGTGCATAGCCTTGGCAAAAAACAGTCAGGTTCATAGGAGGAGATGAGGGAGGGACAGTGGAATTTTGAGGGGAAAAGGGAGGGGCTACAACTGCAATACAAAGTGAATAAACTATAATTAATGTAAAAATAAAAATTTAATTAAAAAAAGAAATAAGGTAAAACTAAACAGAATTTTCAACAAATGGAATCTGTACTGGCTGAGCAGCAGTTAAAGAAAAGCATCAGGGAAATGCAAATCAAAACAACTCTGAGATTCCATCTTTCACTCATCAGAATGGCAAAGATAAAAAACTCCAGTGACAGCACATGCTGGAGAGGATGTAGAACAAGGAGAACACTCCTTTGCTGGTGGTAGTGCAAATTAGTACAATCATTTTGGAAATCAATTTAGTGGTTTCTCAGAAAATTGTTAATGGTTTTACCTGAAGACCTAGCTGTATTACTCCTGGGCATATACCCATAAAATGTTCTATCATACCAGAAAAACAATTACTTGCTCATCTATGGTCATAGGTGCTTTATTCGTAATGGCCAGAAACTCAAAGCAACTTATATGTCCCTTAACTGAAGAATAGACAAGGAAAATGCAGTACATTTTATACAGTGGAATACTACCCAGCTATTAAAAACAAGGACATCATGAAATTTGCAGGCAAATGGATGGAACCAGAAAAGATCATTCTGAGTGAGGTAACCCCTGACCCAGGAAGACACACATGGTATGTGTTCCACTTATAAGTGGATATTATCAATAAAGTATCGGTTAATTCTGCTACAAACCATAGACTCAAAGAAGCTAAGTAACACAGAGGACCGACGAAGGATGCTTGACTCTCATTCAGAAGGAAAGTGGTTGGAGGGAGGAAGGGAACTGTGTGGCAGAGAAGAAGGGATGGAGAACAGGAGGAGAATCAAGTGAGGGGAGAACAGGGGAAGAATGACCTGGGAGAGGAGATTGGAAATTGGTGTGTGGGTGGGTTGGGGGCATTTCTGGGACAGGCCGGAAACCTGGGACAGGGGATATGGAGCTTGTAATGTCCACCTCTTGTAACCAGGCAGGACTTCCAGTGGAGGGAGGGAAACACCAACCCACCCATAAAACCTTTATCCCAAAATTTATTCTGCTTACAAAATATGAAAGGAGAAAACGAAACAGATATTGAGGGAATGGCCAACCAATGACTAGCCCAACATGGGAAAGAGCCAATCCTTGACACTATTAATGATACTGTGCTATACTTGTAGACAAGAGTCTTGCATTATTGTCCTCTGAGTGGCGTTAGCCAGCAGCTGACGAAAACAGATGTGGAGATCCACAGCCAAACATGTAGAGCTCGGGGAGTCTCGTACAAGAGAGGGAGGAAGGATTGATGAGTCAACTCTCCTAGGCCCATGGGTTAGTTTGCATCATAAACCGAGATCGAATCATCAACCAAAGGCTGGAACTAGTCCCCTTGTGAATATGTAGCAGATATGCAGCTTGGTCAATCTATGGGTCCCCTAACAATGGTCATAGGGGCTGTATCTAACTCGTTTACCTGACTTTCGATCCTTGGGATTGACTTCGCCTAGCTGGCCTCCCCTGTCTGGCCTCAGTGGGAGATGATGCACCTAGTCCTGCTGCAACTTGATGTGCCATTGGTTGGTACCCATGAGGATCCTCCTCTTCTCCGAGGAAAAGAGGAGAGGTAAGCAGGCGTGGGAGGGATGGGGCGGGGAGACGGGTATGTGGGTGGGACCGGGATAAGAGGAGGAGGGAGGGGGTCTGCAATGAGGATATAAAATGTATAAGTTAAATAAAAAATAAATTACAAATGACAAAAGAAAAGTTTCACAAACGACGGAGGCCTACATATACCTGGAAAAAAAAAAAGGAAACCCCATTTAAGAAAATGTTTAATAAGCTTATCCTGTGACTGTGTCTGTGGGACATTTTCTTGGTAAATGGCTGATGGGGGACGTTGCAACACCTGGAATTGGGGCACCCCGGGTTGCTTAGAACTGAGTGGTATAAGAAAGTACGTTGAGAAGTCGTGGGAGCAAGTGAGTAAGAAGCAAACTACTGTGTTTTCTGTTCATGTCTTTTAACTCTCTCCTTGAGTTTCTGTCGTGACTTATCAGCAAGATGAGCTGTGACTTGGAAATGTAAACTAGGCAAATCTTCTCATTCCCAAAGGTTTTGTTGTTGTTTGTTTTGTTTTGTTTTTGCACAACGTATTGTCGCAGAAAAGAAAGACAAACAAGAACACAGAGGGGAAGAGCAGTTAAAGACCATGCCTACATTCTCTGCTTTCTTGAGTATCCTGAATGCTTTGTTTCTCAATCTTCTGAGTAGGAAAACTGCCTGCTCCTCTTTCAGCATAAGGGAGCACAAGATGGCCATGCACTCCTGCATACCTCCCCAACTTCTTCCACCCCATTTCTTCTTTTCATTGTCTTCCTGTTGAGCTTCTAGCTTTTGTGCTTTCAATTAGACAATGTGATGAAGTGAAAAGAGGGAAACAATGAAGCCAAAGTCTGTTCCTTCAATGAGTTTACATTCTAGTAGGGCAGACAGCTGTTCAATTACCTTATTGATTATTTAATTATAGCTGGATGATGAAAAACAGATGCAAACCCTATGAAAAAGAGGAGAAGAGGCTGGGGTTAGCTGGGAGCTTCTGCAAAGAAGTGACGTTAAGCACAGTGTAGGTTAGTTTTTTGAAATGGATTGTACTCACCTCTTCTACAGTGAAGAGTGGCTATGTTTGTTAACTTTGGGAAATAGGGCATAGGGTAAGAATAATCAGTAATTCAACTTACCAAATTTCTTACAAAACAGTTATTACCACTTCAGCCCAGAGTGGAAATAGAATAAGAAAACTGAGGAAGAAAAGAAAGGGGAGAAGAGGGGGAGGGAAGGGAGGTTTTTGTTTGTTTGTTTTGTTTTGTTTTGTTTGGTACCTAAAGAGTCTCAAATTCCTGAAGACAAAAGTTCTTATCTGCATATCATGCAATCTCCAAAGTATTTGTTTCAGAATCCTGAGTATAAACTTTGCTGATTTAATAACCGTTTAATGAAAAGTTCTTCCTATGGATTTTATGTACATATGTTTTCTAAATAATTTAAGATCGGAATATAAGAAAATACAAAATGTTCTAAGATTTATATTTTTAGTTATCTTTTGTTGATTTGTTAACATTGATATGGGAAGAAGGGAAATAGCTAAAATATCTTTGGAGGGTGAATATATTTTCATATACCTGGGCTTGACAATTCTGCATAAGTTATGGCTGGTCTAGCTACATATACTCATTATATGCACCCAAGTGTGTATGTGTGTGTGTGTGTGTGTGCGTGTGTGCGTGTGTTTATCAACTCTCACTCATTTGTGAGTCAGACCTTGGAGCTTTACATCTATTTCTGGACCAACTGCTCTGTTTCTTTTAGTATGCAAATGGGGGCATGATACGAGATGAGACACACCTTCGCAGTGAGCAGTCAGATCTTGTGATCATGTGCAATTGGCAGTGAATTCACAGTAGTTGTTTGTCTGTGATGATGCTGAAAATGTGGAAGTGGCTGTGCCCAGTGCTCACTTGACAGTTTAAACCCAGGAGGCTCCAGCTGGGATGCCATATTATGTGTCAGTGTCTCAGCTGTGCCTCCTATCTCCTTATTTACTGAGAGCTCACTCACAGACAGGCCTCTGCTTTCTCAAGCCTTTTCTGGGGTGTGAAGAGTAACCTACTATTTTAACTTGTCAGCTGACAGCATATTCCTTTTTTTTTTTCTATAAATCTTAAGAACTCACCAACCTCTGTATTTCTGCCTACCTGGCTCTCCCTGTCCATCAGGGTATTTATCCATTTTACATAAACCATCTCTCAGTTTTAGTAGAAACACACACACACACACAAACACACACACACACACCATAACTATGTGATCTGTCGCAAGCATTTTACAAGCAGATTTTTGAAAGAATACACTTCTCTGTTTTCTTTCTCTCTGCACTCCAAAGACATCCCACATACACAGATGTGACAACACTTTTTTTTTCTTTTTCTTCTTTTTTTCTTTTTTAAAGCTAATTTGAGCAAATGTCGGTCTGGCAACTTAACTCCGAGAATAGTCACACTTCCCCAAACTGCACTTCTGCTACTGTTGAGGTGGGACTGCTGGCATGTGATTCCTGCACATGAGGAGAGACACAAGGAGAGGGAAAAGGGCTTGATGAGAGCGACACTGGCCATGGTACCTAGGGACTTTGTTAATGGATGGGAATAAAAGTACATGCCCAGGAGTGAATGGTTTTCTAAAAATAACTTCCTGGGAAGCATCTGGGTTGGGCTTGCTTTTCTGAATAAAAGCAACCCTCTGGTATTGCTAAGAAGATAGAAATAGGCAGGCACTGTGCAGGGAGAGGAGGCTTCTTATTGACAGATTTTTGAGTTTTGCCTTTTGCATTTAGTGCATACTTATTTTAATGTGATTTGTCAGGCGTTTTGAAGTAAGTCTTTTTCAAACACCCTAATGGTATTATGGTTATTAGCTCAGGTAATTGCATAACCACTAAGGATAGATCATGCCATTTCTAGAGAGAGAGTCTCATCCCTGCTTCTGAGTTCTTCATTCTGATGACTTGTCATATAATTGCAGAGCTGATCCAATTCACCCTTTTCACTCCTCTGAATTTTCTCCTTCTTTCTTTCCTACACTTCCTTGTGTTCATCCTCTAATCAATGTGGCTGATGTTTATACTTCTCCTTACTTAATGTATTTGGGGCAACGGGGAATGCATAATGCATTTGTGGGGACATAAAGAATATCATACGCTGCTCTTGCCCTCAGGAGTTTACTGCTGTTTGGGAAGACGTGATCTATATGCATGAAATGTTGAATAAAGATCCTGGATTTGAATGGCAATATAGGAATATAAATCAGGTGACCAATAAGCACTATCAGCATTCACCCAAGAGATCAGTGCAGAGTGTGTGGTCAGGAACAGCTTTAACTTTCCTCAATCTCTGGAACACAGGCTGCTTATATGTGCTTTCGAGTTTTCATCAGATTACTTTGCAGGGCTTTGCCTATCTGCTCTTCTAAATGTTATTTAAGATATTTGTCAGCTTTAAACTTTGATTAAACTTTACCTTCTCTGTGAAGAATTCATAGTCTTTAAACCTTATCAACTCTCTGAATTCTTCTCCATCCTTACTTCTTTAACACTTACCTCACCCCAGACAGCAGGCTGTGAGCTTTCCACTTTGTTGCAAACTTGAATTTAATATTGACATTTCTCTCAAACTATCTACTTTGTTGGACACAGGTCAGAGTTTATGATCATATACAGTGCATGGCGTCATATGATTTACCATGCCCATCTTTTCTTTCCTTCTAAGTATTGCCCAATTTACCTGATAGTGAAAAATCTTGAATAATTTCCTTTTTTGGAGGATATTGTGGTTACTCCTGTCTTATCAAATGACAGGTTGTTCTATGAGTAGAAGACAGGACATTTTCACAAACATTTAAGGAGGACTTCTAGTTTGCAGTGACAGCATTAGAGATAAAGGCAGTCTTAGAAGATTTGTTAAGGTTTCAAGGACGTTAATGCCCGGTAAAACAGGACATCCATGACAGCACAGACTTACTATATTTGTTTAGAGGGATTAAGCATGTTTGCAATCTATAAGAGCCATCTAAGCTCTCTAAAAAAATTTTAGCTGTTCAAATTTTAAAAACCTTTAAAATCTATTGGAATAAGGAGCAAAAGGAGATGATCCTTATCTTGTACCAGTACCTGTCACTCCTTAATTTCATATATTATCATACATGTGCATGCAGTATGCACACACAAACACACACACATACACAAACACACACACACACACACATACACACACCAGATGGGAATCCAAAAAATGGTGAATAAGGTCTACAATTTTCCAACAGATATAGCAGCACCTTCGTTTTCTCTTTTTCTTTGTCACTTGAGTTCAACTCTTGTTTGGCCAAAGACTCAGTTTGATTATGACTCCTTGGGAGAGGATCTAAAGTGACAGTTGCTGAAAGGTTACAGCAAAATCTATTAGGAAAGAAAAGTTGAGGAAAATCGGGTTAACTCATAGAAGAAAATAAGGAAAGATTGGCTCCCTTTCGGGACTAGGTCTAATTAAGGTGAGCAAGCAGCTGGGCCTGTTTGGAATAACAATTGTGCTAGCATGTCACTTTTTTCTGCTTAGTTGAAATTTATATAGTTTGGGAATGGTGGATATAAGAAAATTAGAGCTCATTTAGAATCTGTTGAAAGGACATTGTGCCTTCATTATTAGTTTGCTTCTGAGTTTTCCTGGGGCAGTCCTCTCTCTGTTATAGGTAATGGATTTTTCCCCAGATGTAATTGGATGAGTTTAATTTTTTCTTTCATTACCTGTCGAGGAGGCCTATGCCCCTACTTCCCTTTGTGTTTTATTAGGACTGTAACCCCTATTTAAATAAAGGCTTTGATTGTGCTTATATATGCTCAATCAGCATTTTCTGATTGAATACTACTGGCCCACAATGTTTGTGCCTAGCATTTCTTACTAATTACATTTTTACCCTGGCTGGGTGTGAGAAAGCCTTTGATAGTTTTTGTATTTTTTGCTTTCTCCTGTGCCAGAGGTTTGGCACAAGGCTGAGGAAAAAGGTCCTCAGACTATCTTCCTGCTGGTACCATAGGTGACCTGACTGGATTTTATCTTCTGCTAAAGAAGCAAGTGATGTCACACACAGGTAAATATCTTGCAAGGTTCCTTTCAAACAAATAAAGCAACAAACAAGGCATGCTTCTGATGTTTAGATTTTGCTAATATTTATGGTTTAAATCTTGTCCACCTCTTTGGGTGTCTCATTATAATGTGACTGAACGTGGATCATTCGTATTTGGCTCCACAGAGCTGTTGCCCATGGCTGGCATGCTTTAAGCCTCAATCACGTTCCTGCCTTTTAGTCTACCAACTCTGTGTCTTCACTCTGTGGTGATTCTGGAGAGAGTATGAGGAGCTGTGGTGTCCATGGTATAAAATCTGGGAACTCTTATTCATGGTCTGTCCTCAAAGACATTTTATTCTTACTTTTTATTTTTTAAATCTAAAATTGTTTTAAAGTGAAATAGAATTACACCTCATTTCTTCCTAAGCCCCACTACGATTCCTTCCCTGAAATCCCTTCTAAGCCTGTACTCTCAAATTGATAGCCTCTTTTTATTTGGCAATTATTGTTATTTATATGATCAGATGTGTCCATGCAGAGATACACACACAGACACACACACACACACACACACATTCACTTTGTACTTCTGAGTACATTTTTATTGTTTGTGTGTAAATGGTTTCAAGGCTGACCAGTTGATATTGGACAGAAAATAAAGGGGCTCATTCCTGGATGAGTCTCACTTTTCTCATAGCAGTCATGTGCTTATGGTTCTAAAACCCAGACATATTTAAATGATTTTTATACATGAGTTGAAAATTAAGAAATATAATGGCCCAAACCCATAATCTCAAATTAAATATACACATTTCCACAGAAATTCATTAAACATTTATATATTTTATTCTTAAAATATAGTTTAAAAATTTGTAGTAGTTACTGTAGTAGATTAGCATTCTAAAGACCTTAGAACCGTCTCTCTGAACCGTTAGTGGTGTTCACATCTTGAGTACAACATTTATTACTGGGATATTATCAATTTCGTGATTACTTGACACAGGAGAATTATCGTTCAATTTTTATCTCCTCATGAAAATCCTTTTAATCCCCACTATATAGTATTGCTATTTCTTTTCATCGAAATGTTATGACATTTTACCTAAAAACTTAGGTAATAAAATGGTTATATAAACCATGTATAAATTTTAACCAATATGGATGGGTCTTCAAAATCTGGAAAGAGGAGGACAAACTTGATTATTTAGTGTTCAGCCTAGGATGGAAAAAAAAAAAATGAACTTTTGAAGAAGAGTCTCTGGTTTTCTTCCCAGAGTACAAGGATATCCACATGTTATGATAAACTAATACAAGTGAAAACCTAAAATGTCAGAAGTCTGACACCCATTAAAACTACTTTCACTCTCATGGTACAAGTTATTTCATATTAATTACTAGAACGTGTTGCATATTTATCTTTTAATGATTATTTAAAGTGGATGCTTAACAATCCCCCCATTTCCTAGTATAGTAAATATTCCTTGATATCTATTAAATAACTGAACATAAAAATCACCTTAGTTAAATCCATCAGTCAGTATTAAACTGTTAATCTTTAAAGATTCTCTAATTGCAAAGCACAGACACAGAGGCTCAGGCTTGGGTCAGCAGGCCTTCCCTCTGATTTACACATGATGCTCTCGTGCTCCACTGGCCTGGCTCATTCATGCTTTACACAGGGCTCCAATGGTGCAGGGACTGGCATTATTTTTCTGATTCTCAGGTACCGTGAGCCACTGTTTGTTGAGCAGCAATATGTAGCAATGATCGAGGTCACAAGATGAATGGATAAGTCCTCCAGAATTTGAGACACCACTTCCCACCATTCCATATTCTATACATACAATCCCAAAGTTAGTGTTGGTTTTACCTTAGTTACAAATGGAAAATATTGATGGGGGGGCAAAGGACCTTAAAACGGAAAGTGTTTGGGGATAACAATATTTGGTTCTTTTTTTTTGTTGTTGTTGTTAGTCAATGACAATAGTTTAGTTAGTCAGGTTAGTTAGGCAATACCCTAACATAGATATGAATGGAACTTGGAAGGTATGAGCAACTCAAATGAGAATGAATTTGGGGTGGTCTCTTTCTATGGAAGGGGTATTTAAGCTAGGGCTGAGAGTGTACCCCAACCAGTATGAGCAATATTATAGCAAATAGCACCTAAAATATTTCATGCATCCCCGAGTTTTTAAAAATAAAGAGTTAATTTCAAAGTGAGTGAAATGGTGATCACACAGGCTTTGAGGTTTCAGTTACATGGAGAAGGAGGTGACAATGCTGTTAGTTTGGAGCTAAATAAGGGCCAAGTACTGAGGTTTTTTAAAATAAAATGTAGATCTGGAGGCTATAGTGAAAGGGGGGAGAAACTTGTTCTTTCTACCGTTTATGCGAATAAATGTAAACCACAATCAAGAAGAAAATTGAAAAGATAGATATACATTAGCAAAGTCTAGACAAAAGAAACTTAATGAACACTTTCAATATCACCCACAGTATACACTGTTATCAAAGAAAATCAAATTGGCAGGTCAGAGTAAAGAAACATGTATTATTCTAAAATATGTGGCTCAGAGGGATAAACTAGGATCCTAAGAAATGTGCTCTAGAAAAATCATGACAAAAGAAAATGGAGAAGATGGACCAATCTAAGATAGATATAGATGTTTAAAGCATAAATCTTTGCAATCTTCAAAATTCAGGTAGCAAGAACACAAAAATAGATGCATGCCAAGAAAAGTCAGTTTGTCGAATGCTCACATTCATTTTACTGAAAGAAGAACCAGTGCAAACAGGGAGCTGTGAGTAAAATATAATCTTTGACAGTAGGGGCCATATGAGGGGACATTAGGAGGACAAGAAATGAAAAAATGATGCAATTGTATATTAATATATAATTTTAATATAAAAGAATGGTATTAGTAGGAAAAAGTGTGAGAAGGGTATGAGAGGTAGAAATGAATAAAATTTATTGTATGAATGCATGAAATTATCAAACAATCAAAATTTGAAAATACAAAGCTGAAAATAATAAAATAGTAATGTTCCTACATATAAATAATAAATAAATATGTCGCATTATTAAAAATAACTTAAAACTGATTAAGGAGCTAGGAATAAATATAAGAAATGCATAGGTACAAGAATAGATTCAACAAATAAATGAAGAAAATATAATTGCCAAATCACTGGAAATCTATATCAAGCTCACTGACGAAAGTCTTAGTGTGATGGGGGTGCTATGCCTCTTGTAATTAATTCATACATATCAAACAATTTCTATCAAAACACAGTAAAATCTTTTAAATGGAACCTGACAAGACAATCAAAGAATTAAGTTATAAATAATAAACAAGAGTAGACTGCAAAACTCAGAATAATAATGTGAATTACACCAATAGAGTCTTTATCAAATTGATTATGAAAATCGTGTAGCACGTTTCACTGTAGAACACAATCAATTAGTACCAAGTGAAAATAGCACTGAAATGGGAATTGTTGCAGGATATTTGATCCCATTGTGAACCCCAAAATTGTGAACTGTAAAACCCTGTTTCTTTGGTGTGGTTGAGCCCTATCACATACCTTTAATTCAAGAACTTTTGTTTATTGTAAACTGGTGATTAAAGTGTGGTTAACCCAGCCCTAGCACATACCTTTAATACAAGAGCTTTCTCTACACAGTATTTAATAAAGTCAAACCTAGGTCAAGAGGCAGAGCAAGAAACCATTTGACAGGGATTAAAGAGTAGGAGAGACTTTGAGCTGGGGGGGGGGAAGTATTTAAAACAGCCTAGAGAAGAAAAAAGGGCTATTATCTCAAGCTCTGGCTTTAGCTTAGGTGTAATCTCCTCAGCTACCTGGCTTTTTGGGCTTTGAGCTAGAAAGACTTTGGCCTTAGGGTTTGTTTGTTTGCCTTTTGTTCTTGGGCTGTCAGCTGACCTAGTGAGCCTTTGTTGTTGTTATTTGTTTTGTTTTTGTTTTCCCATGCAGACCTGAGCTGAGAAGGAAGTTTAGTTTGTTACTTTCTCTGTCTCCCTGAGGTAGTAAGTTTTCACCCCACATCTGGCTCCTGAGTCTTTATTGGTACAATGGAATGATTGAGATTTTCCTTCTTTTAAACAACAGATGTTTAGGGAACAATGGAAATACAGTAAATCATCAAGGAAATCAAAGGCAATTTCTGGAACAGGTATTGAAATTTATTGTCTTTCCTTATTGCATTTAAAGTTGGTTGAACTTATGCATATAGAAGTCTGAGAAGAGCGGGTCATGATAATATTTCTGTGACTATCTTATATCTAACAATGTTAGTGTTTTAAAGAACAAATTCAAAATGTTATTCAAAATGAATTGATGCCTTTTTTTTCTTCTAAAATAAAGGTTTAAAAATCCCTGCGCCATTATCCAATGAACTAATGGGAGGCTGGGATTCAGGATTTGTTTAAGTGTTCACAGACTTTTAACATATTTTATTTGGAAGTGAGGGATCTGAAAAAGCAGTTCTGTCTGCAAAGAGAAAACAATATACCTTTCCTCGATAATAACTGGAGAATTCAAATCAAAATTATAACATCATGCTTGTCAGATGAAAAAAATTATATATTATGTTAAGCATATTTTAGTAAAAATATATCAACATGAATTTTATAAATTTCAAAAGCTGTCTTGCTACCAACATTTCCTACAATAGTAGATAAATCGCAGGAACCTCAACAAAACTCAAAGTTTACAATGTTTTTTATATTTTACTTTTTTTTTGTCTTTTTGTTGTTGTTGTTCCAGTTTTTCAAGACAGAGTTTCTCTATGTAGCCTTCGCTGTCTTACTTTGTAGAACAGGCTGGTCTTGAACTCACAGAGATCTGCCTGCCTCCCAGCATGCTTGGATTACAGGCATGCATTACCATGCATGACTAGTTTACCTTAGAAAATTTTATTTGAATATTTGATGTCTGGGATTCATACTAATGTGCATGCTACAATTTTCTAAAACACAGGAACATTTAGGTATTTTGTCAGTAGTCCAGTAAGCAGTATGATCCTGGCATTCTTTTAACTGATCTCCATTAAAATTTACAACAAAATAGAAAATTCTAAACTAAAGTACTGAGTAAACAAAGCTATAAATTTGCATAAGTTTTTAAATCAAATATAATCATACTACATATTATATATAACATACATATTACTATATATAAACTTACTCATAAATGCAGAGGAGATGAATAACAGACAGGTGATAAATAAATGGATAGATGATAGGTAGATTATAGATAGATAAAAATAAATAGACAATAAACTAATAAACAATAAACTAATAAACAAATAAATATACAGACAGACAGGTACAAGAGATAGAGCTTTGTATATTTATATACATGCATAAGTACATATACTGGCGGTTACTGCAGCCCAGTGAAATAAGCAACAGAAATGGATGGCTGTATAGGTGGGCTAGTTTATTAAAGTTGAAAGTGATTTGTTAGGAGGAATTACCCATCCCATGTTTGACTCTGAGAAAAATGCCTCACTATGCTGTTGGCTTCCCTGTCATGAGAAATGGTCTTACCAGAATCCTGTGCATAGGAGCAAAGTAACTCTGAAATTCCCTACAAGTTCCCTAAAGTCTCCACTTCAAAGGGTTTGTTAGAAAGTTGTTGTGATGAACGAGTGTTTGATTTCTGCTTTGAGGGTTCTTGTTATAATTTCTGAAATAAAGAAGGCAGATAACTCCGGGTGACAGTCACTCTGTTATCCAAAGCTGTGTTCTGAGTGCTTTCTTCAATCTGTTTCTATCAGACATATACGGCTGTTCAAAGTCTCCATTGCTCCCTGCTCTCTAAAATCCCCATTTATTTTTTAGCACTTTTTGAATAGGAGTTGTCCAAAACAGCAGTGTGACTGGGGTTCATGGCAGAGTCTTTCGTCTCTTTAGGATTTCACAATGTAAAACAGCATCGTGGGAAGTGAGAACATGCTATTTCTGGAATTTTCTATTAGATATGTTATTACAAAATTACACAACAACGAGTTGTGGGAGATCTCTAGGAGAAGAGTACTAACCATTGTCCTCTACTGAGTAAGAGCATACAGCCTATACCCTCCATGCATATTTGTAGTGGGAGTATACTTGGTTGAGGCTTATTTTTATATGAATAAATTTAGTATGACAGACATTTGACTTTGAGTCAATAATTAGTTTCTTTATTTTATTTTATTTTATTTTATTTTATTTTATTTTATCAGTTACATTTTATTAACTCTGTATCCCAGCCGTGTCCCGATCCCTCATTCCCTCCCAGTCCCTCCCTCCCTCCCTCCCTCATCTCCACCGTGCCCCTTTCCAAGTCCACTGATGGGGGGGACCTCCTCCCCATTCATCTGATCCTGTTTTATCAGGTATCTTCAGGACTGGCTGCAAAGCCCTCCTCTGTGGCCTAACAGGACTGCTCCTCCCTTCGGGGGTGGGGAGACCAAAGAGCCAGTCATCGAGTTCCTGTTAGAAATAGTCCCTGTTCCCCTCACTTTGGGAAACCAATTGGTTACTGAGCTACCACAGGCTACATCTGAGTGGAGGTTCTAGGTTATATCCATACATGGTCCTTGGTTGAATGTCAGTCTCAGAAAAGACCCTGTGCCCAGATATATTTGGTCCTTGTGGAGCTCCTATCCTTTCCCCATCAGACTAACTCCCCTTCTTTCTTATGATTCCCTGTACAATGCCAAAGGTTTGGTCATGAGTCTTTGCTTTGAAAACACTGCTAGTTAGAGTCTTTCAGATGTGCTCAGTAGACTCCTGTCATACGTTCAATGCACATCCCATCTGTCTTTCTAAACGAGGATTGATCATCTTACCCCATGTCCGCTCAATTGATTATCTTTTTTAGGTGTATAGATTTCATTATGTTTATCATATCTTATAGGTCTATATAAGTGAGTATATCCCATGTTTGTCTTTCTCCTTCTGGGATATTTCACTCAGAATGATCTTTTCTAGATCCCACCATTTGCCTGCAAATTTCATGATTTCCTCCTTTTTGATTGCTGAGTAGTATTCCATTGTATAAAAATACCACAATTTCTGTACCCATTCCACCGTTGATGGACATCTGGGTTGTTTCCAGGTTCTGGCTATTACAAATAGAGCTGCTATAAACATGGTTGAGCAAGTGTCCTTTTTGTGTACTTGAACAAACTTTGGGTATATACCTAGCAGTGGTATAGCTGGGTCTGGAGGAAGCACTATTCCTATTTGTCTTAGAAAGCGCCAGATAGCTTTCCAGAGTGGTTGTACCAGTTTACATTCCCACCAGCAGTGGAGGAGGGTTCCCCTTTCTCCACAACCTCTCCAGCATGTCTTATCGCTTGAGTTTTTCATCTTGGCCATTCTGATGGGTGTAAGGTGATATCTCAGGGTCGTTTTGATTTGCATTTCCCTGATGGCTAATGAGGATGAGCATTTCTTTAAGTGTTTTTCTGCCATTCGATATTCCTCTGTCGAGAATTCTCTGTTTAGCTCTGTTCCCCATTTTTTAATTGGATTACTTGGATTGCTGCTTTTCAGCTTCTTTAGTTCTTTGTATATACTGGATATTAGTCCTCTGTCAGATAAAGGGTTAGTGAAGATTCTTTCCCAATCTGTAGGCAGTCGTTTTGTTTTGATGACGGTATCCTTTGCTTTACAGAAACTTTTCAGTTTCATGAGGTCCCATTTATTGATTGTTGCTCTTAGAGCCTGTGCTGTTGGTGTTCTGTTCAGGAAGTTGTCTCCTGTGCCAATGAGTTCTAGGCTGTTCCCCACTTTTTTTTCCCAATTGATTTAGGGTATCTGGTTTTATGTTGAGGTCCTTGATCCACTTTGACTTTAGTTTTGTGCAGGGTGATAAATATGGATCTATTTTCATTTTTCTGCATGTAGACATCCAGTTGGTCCAGCACCATTTGTTGCAATAATTAGTTTCAAATGAACGTAATTGTAGTCAAAGTAGATTTATGACTAAATTAGTTACTTCTTGTTTTTAATAAGCTATTACTTTCTGCATTTCCTGTGGTCCATGCTTTCAGTTTTGTCTCATGCAATCACATAAATCAAGGACTCTTTCACTTCACTTTCTGTTTTCTCTTTGGCTTCCCTGAGTGTTAAACTTGCAATTCATTGTGTCTGTCAAGACTTTTCCTGGGAATTGCCAACACAACTCTTGGTGCAACTCTTGCGGCAGTGTCTGCAGATATTAGTGCTGATGAACTTCCTTTTCGTTTGCATGGATGCAAGATGTAGAATGAGAGAGACATATAATACAACAAGTAAGCTGGTTTCTTTATATTTTTATGATAAGATACGACAACAAAAAGTAATTTAGGGGTGACTTTAGCTCATAAGTCAGTCCTGCTTTCAGTCATCTCTGTAGAGAAGTCAGGCTGCAGAAAGTTGAAAGTAGCAAGTCAAGTCCTACCCGCACTCAAGAGGAACCACAAAGAAATGAATGCACGCATCATCTTTAGCTCCATCTACTCTTATGTAGTCAGTCTACACAGCCAATCCAGAGACTAATACCACTCACTAATACCACCAGTATGCTTTGGTATTCCCATATCAATTAAGGCAATGAGAACAATCACCCAAATGTGCCCACAGACCAACTCACTCAAGACAATTTGATACTGAGACTTTTTCCCCCCAGGTAATTCTAGGTTGTTTCAGTTAACAAGTAAAACTGACCACCACACAGCCTTAGGCAGATAACTCACTGCCTGTAATGAGGAAACCTAGGTGATTTTATCTTTATAGAATTCTAGACAATAGCCTCTGTTACTATCATCATATTTAAAAGATAGAGATCATAAGGAACTGCTCATGGCCCAACATGTGAATCTACAACTCTTGTGAAATTATTGGAACCCTTGATAAATAGATCAGACCCTTTTGTTTCAGAGCTCTGTACGTGACTTGCTTGTATACCATTCTTAATAGGAACCCCCTGGTTTATGTGCTTTTTCTACCATAATATGATAAGATGAAGGACAACACGTGGACAAATCTTCCTCTCCAAAAAGCTCTGTCATTACTGGCATGGTTAAAAGACTCAAACAGAAGATTCTACTTTAGAACTATTTATTATCCCAGGCCTCAGCTCTCTATTTTCTGTCTTCTCAGCTTGCTTTGGAGAACACTGGTGTTTGTATGGGGAAGATACCCCTGCTCTCAACTCACAGGACAGTGTTTATCTCCAATGCTTGGGGACCATGTGGCACTAGTAGGACTCAATTTCAGCTGTTATTGACAGTTAAATTAGAACTTTAACAAAAACAGCTAAGGGTTCTTCTGCTTTAAATTCTGTGACAGTGATTATAGTTTCCTGGTTTTACATAAATATTTAAATTATCTTGTATGTATGTGTGTGTCCTCAAGCTAGCTCAAGCTCGAGGGCAAACACACACACACTCATGTGTGGATATGGGCATGTAACTACATGCATTGGCAGAGGCCACAGGGAGACATTGGATGCCTTGATGCTGTACTTACAGGTTCTTGGGAGCTGCCTGGTGTGCAAGCTGGTAACAAGATGAGGGTCTCTATAAAAGCAGTATGCACTTTTATCCAGGGAGTCATCCTTCTTGCCATGGTTTGAGAAAATTAGGCCTTTAATTTGCTGTTTATTAAACAATATTTTGCAGTCTAAGTATACTCAAAGCTTTCTTTGTGACTTCTGTGTTTTGAGACTGTCTATAAAATTTCACTTCTTAAATTGTGATTCCTAAGACATTATGTTTCTGTTCCTTTACCTAAAGTGGCACAATTTTTATTTTATTTTTTGTGTTTGCTCGTTCCTTTGTTTGTATTTTTGTAGGCAGGATTTTTCTATGTAGCCCTGGCAGTCCTGGATTTGCTTTGTAGAACAGGCTGGCCTTGAACTCACAGAGATCTGCATGATTCTGCCTCTGGAGTGCTAGATTAAAGGCATGTGCCACCATGTTGGGCTAAAATACTATTATTTATATTCTTTAATCTGAGTTATTGATTTCACTTTATATTTTAATTTTGCATAGCCATTTTTATCTATGCAGGGAAATGGAAAACCTTAGAAGAAAAACCATGTCTCACTAATTTTAGTAATCAGAAATGCCTAATCCAGAACATCACATAAGCATACACTGACTGTGTGGTTGTTGGCTGATGCAATGAAACTTCAATGCATGAATGTTTATGAGGTCTCTATAAATGTGATAGGCTGAGAAGATGGGGAGCAACATTACAAGACTGTCTTAAGTAAATAAATGCTTTAAAATTTGTCATGATTGGCCCTAGCTACACTAGGTATTGAAATATACAAACTGATCTTTTTTCTTAAATTTGTCTCGCTAGTAAGATTTATCTGAAGTAAAACATTACCTTACTCCACACATGCACTCACATACTACATCCCCCATAAACACACTATACTGGCTCTTTCAAGCCACTACCTGTGACTACATAGTCATAAGCCCCAAACACTGAGATGAAGACTGGACTTTTGGCCACTATACCAAGAGTGACATCAGACATAGTACTGTGACATTAGCCACACAGTCAGAGACACATGGCTTGTAACAAAATTAAATTACTAAAATAGGTGAAACCTTGTCCCAACACCAAAGCTCACCCAAGTAACTTGATTTGTGGCACAAATTTTACTGCCTGGTCCTTGAATCTCTTTGGAACCAGTAGTGGTGTGTGGCACAGTGAAACACACAAATGACCTGCTGGGGTTGGAGCCTGGAAGGCTGGAAACAGGAGAAGACTGGAGATGGAGGTTCACTGTAGTGTGAGGAGTACTCACAGTCTTTGCCTTTCACGTTTTCTTCTCTTTCTTTTTAGAATGTAGGTAAATAGTATCGTTATCCAAACTACTGTTAACTCATATTTTTGTATAATTTATATGATTCAGTCAACAGATGAAAATGATTGAGAAGAGAGCGAAGCATTTAATAGTTATTTACTTGTATTTCCTAATTTGGAACTTCGAAAGAGGATGGGGTTTTATTGTGGCAGTGACTTCAGAAGCAAGCAGTTTATTTCTGACATCTAGACAGGGGCTGTCTTAGAACACGGTATCTGCAAATTCAGGGAGTTGCAGTGAGGTGCTGTTAATGCTTTTCAAATGCAATCCTCACATCTCGTTAGCAATATCTCACCACATTAACATATTAACACACTCCTGTTGCATCTATTAATATTCATATCATATCAGAATTTATTGTTGCTTATTCAGTGTTAAAGTCATATCGCATTAGTGACTTTCATCTCAGATTAGTGAAAGTGGTGCCTAATAAGACTTTCATATTCAATTACTAAGGCAACAGTTTTGTCTTTCCAAGTCACTCCTAACTCGAGCCCAGAGCACAAATTGATGAATGTGCTAATAAAGCAATCGTTCTGGCTGAAGATGGATGGCACCTGGGACCGATGGGGCTGTGACAATAGGATTTGCATGAAGAGGGCACAAATGACAGGAAAGAAGCTCTGTTGTAGGCCTGAAGAGCAGCACTTCTGAAGCACGGGCTTCATGAAATCAAAAAGCTAAAGACACAAACACACACTATGTCATTATAGCGCTCTAGCTAATGGTTTTGGACCACAATGAAAGGACAGGGAGAGTGAGGCAGGAATGGAAACCATTCCTGGAAACAGCTCCTAGATTCTCTCCCTTCACCTACTTTCCCAAAAGCAATTTGAACTTACATTTCCTCCTTAAATCCAGGTGGTTGATAAATATTCTGAGAACATATGCTTATACCGAACATATGCATATGCTAATTTCATCTGGTTAGTGGAGTAGATGACATTTTTCTCACTGCCACTCCTAAAGTACTGAATTGTTTAGATTGTAGTTATTATAACAACATACCTGACAAAATCATCGTGAAATTTAAGGAAAATGGCTCACTCTGGCCCGTATATTTAAGACCTTCTTTCTTGGTTTGTTGGCCTTGTTCTTTTGGGAAGAATATAATGAATGCACATACCTTATTAAAGCAGCTGAGAGGCAGAGACCAACAGAAGTTGTGTCTGACATTTCTGTATCTTATCAGTGACATTATTTACTTTCAATGAACCAACCTTTTGAAGGTTCTAGCAGCTCCCAACAGGCCAAGAGCAGACCAAACCTTTCTACCAGTAGCCTTTACGTCCCATATCCCAGCTAAACCATGCATCACATTCATTTTCAGTACTGCTACTTCACAAGGACCCTTCTAACACCCTTGGTGAGGAATGGGTGAGCTAGTGGAATACCAGTACCAGGAGACATCCAGGACATTTCCTGGAGGAAGAAGTCAGGGTAGCTCCAACATTCAAGAATGCATGCTCTTCCCCAGCTGCAAGCATGCACTCAGACACATGCAACTTAAGTTGAATAGAAACAGCTGATTTATAACAGTTTTGTGTGTCTTTGAATATAATCCCCTGACCTCCAATTTATCGTGCAAAGTTGTTAACATTTCTCCTTGTCCATCTCCCTTTTAAATCACAGTTACCTTAATTTCTTACATTTTAATACTCCTCTGACCTACTTAAGGACATAATAATACTTTTGAATTCCTTCTATAATGAAGATGAGGAACCCTTCTGTATGGATGCAAAATATGTCTTGTCATCATGTTCCTACTTCCTTGCAGGGCTAAGCATTTTCAAACATCTCTATAGGTGTCCAACATTTGACATTGCAGAATGATGTAATAATCTGTAAATGCATTGTGCTACAACTACAGCTGTTATGTATATCATACATATATGCATATATATTTGTATATCATACAAATATGCATCATATATATGTCTCATATATATGCATATGTATTTATATACATATATGTCAATTTAACATGATTTAGAGTGACCTGAGGTGAGACTTCTGACCTTAATGAAAGCCTGTGAGAGGATAAATTATTTAGGTGACTTGAGGTGGAATCATCCCTGATGTGGGTTAGACCACATCATGGACTGAGCCCCAGAATGAATAAAAAAGATGAAGGGTGCTGAGCACTGGGAAGCATACATTGGTTCATTGTTCTGTGCTCTGGATGTGGTATGAACAGCTGCTTCAAGTTTCTGTAGTTTGACTTTCCATCAATGATGAGTTATTAGCTCGAATAGTGAGGCAAATACATGTTTCTCCATTAAATTAATTTTATCAAGGTAATTATTACAGCATCAGAAAATGAGACAAAAATACCACAGTTTGGAAACTTTTAGAATCTAGACAATTTTTGTGCTCTTAAAATCCAGGGTTATCAACAGGTTAAAATCTGATTTTAGCATCAAGCATGTCATGCTTGCCTATGGGACCAAAATGGGCATCTAGGAAGCAAAAGCAATACAGCCTCTACTTCCTTCCTCCCTCTTTCTTCCCTCCACTTTCTTCCCTCTCAATCTCTCTCCACGAGTCTTCTCCATACACACACATATATGTATATATGTACATATGTATATATGTATATATGTACATATGTATATATGTATATATGTGTGTGTGTGTATCTCTCTGTATCCATGTATGTGTATTCATGCATATATGCATGTATGTGTGTATGTATGTATGTATGTATGTATGTGGTGTTTTGTTGGTTCATCATGAAGAGGTCAACATGGTCTATCTCCTTCAATTGTTCTCCCTTTTGTGTTTTGAGAAAGGGTCTGACATTGAACTCAAAGTTCATTGAATGACTCAACTGTGTGGTTCTCAAGGCCCAAAAATCCTCCTTGCTCCATCTCCATTAGAGGGTATTACCAGCTTCTTACATGGGTACTAGACAATAAAACTATGATCCTCTGCCTCATGCAACCAGCAGTTTATTGATTCAGCCTGCACCCCATCTCTTAGATCATGGCTTGTGACTTCTCTCTAAAGACTTTCAAGGGTCTTCACACTAGGAAGGTATCTATCTAACTCTTTTTTTTTTCAAATATTTAATCTAAAAGTGTTTCAAAATTAGGCTAATCTGTGGGACACTTAAGATACAACCAATCTTCATATTATTGGCCATACCTCATCTTTATCAACTGCATCTCAGGTTCACATATATCTCTAGCATGAGGAAATCATTCTTTCTTGTCTCATAGAGGACGATGATCCCTCCTCTCCTCCTTTTGCAAGTTCCTATGCTTGCTTAGAGCCTCACCTGCAGCCGTGGGAAGCAGTGCGAGGGCAGTGGCTGTCTCTGCCTTCTGTGTTTGCAGTGTTATATCATGCTTGGGCCAGAGGTTCACCAATACCTGCTCACAAGGGCTCTGCTGGTCAGAGCCATCTTATTGTTGTTGAAATCATTACACATTGACCTTTCTCTTAAGGACTGTCAACTGAACAGCATTATCAACGTTCCAAGTCACTAAACGAACCAGAATGGTGCTTTATTTGAATCTTAGAAACGTGAAGAAATCTATTTGCTTACTCAGTTGTTAAAGGCCATGAATCCATACAATATAGGCACTTTCCTTTTACATTTTAGCTGCTTTTGTGAAGATTTTCAAAGTCAAACACCCATTGTTAGGTACATTGGAAGAAAAAAAAAAGTATTTAAGTGTAGGAAGTTAAGTTAGTCATTTCACCTGTATGACAGCAGAAATCCCAGAGGCACCTTCTGCTTTAAGATGCTTACCCTCTCTTTTACTCATACAGACCTGGATCTGTTAGTTTCTGAGGTGATAAAACTGGTGATCTGGCTTTGCTGAAACAAACTCTGCAAAAGGACAGAACACAATGGAAGTTTAGGAACTTTGTCTTTATGGCCCATACAAAAAAAATTCAGACTGACTGTTGATGACATTCTTTACCTTCTTTTTCATTTCTTTGACAGTGTGCATTCTCAAAATTATAGTCCTTTTTTTGGAGACAGAGATCTTAGCTTGTACTCCATTACCCTTTAAATATGAATAAGACCTTCTTCTGAATCCCGCATGTCTATTTGCCTGGTGCACTTGATCACATGCCATTTTCTGTTGCTTTACAGCAAGTTTTTTCCTCCATGAATGCTCTTCTTTGCATTCTGTAACCAGAGGTTACAAACATGTTTGCTATTTGTTTTCATTCCTGGTTAACTCCAAGACATAGAGGTTGCCAATACCTCAAAATGGACTTATATCTTTTAGGTACAGAAATATTATTTGGATTATTTTGAACTGCTTCAAGAAAGTGTTTGTTTCCTCATCCCAAAATACTTAATGTGAAACTCCCCTTATTAATCAGCTTATTACATTCATGTTACACTGTGCAATTGTGAGGTGTTTGAGTACGACAGTCATACTTTCTCTTGTCTGATAATCTATCATCCTATTGACAAGAAAAAGTGGTAAACTTACTAGTACCTACTGGACATGAACAATGATCTTTGTGTCTGACAGTGAATGTTAGAAATAAAAAACAACAAACCTCTATCATGAGACAGAATGATCAGCAATAGTCAATTGTTGACTTTTTAATCGGACTTACAATTATGTTAAAGCTACAGTTTAGTGTGAATTGCATAGGTGCATAATCAAAAACGTAATGCTGGACAAAAGTTGTAAAATGAGCTTCTATGAAAGAGGAACATTTACAATGGAGCAGACTTTATTCCTTCAAGTTCATGTATTGATGAGCTGAAGTATCATGTGATACCATTAGAAAGAAGGTCTTCACTTAGTTAATTAAGGTTAAGGAAATGAGTAAGAATGTCTTGATGTAAAGAAAATGCTTTATTTGTGTGAAAGGGAACCACCACAGATCTACCTGCATCATCAGATCTAGGCAGCAGCCATCTGTAAATCAGAAAAATAGCTGGTCCTAAGTCCTGGCTATCCTCTACCCAGGACAAAGACTTTCAGCTTACATAACTGTAAGAAAATAAACTTTTCTTCCCTTAAAATGTTGAATGTTGTTTGGAAGTCCACAATAACTGATACATAAGGAATGGATTTGAAAGTCTGTACTTGTTTTTATATACAAGAATAGGTCTGCTGAACATTGGGAGTCTATGGGGGTGACCCTAGCTCAGACACTCAACAGCAACAGATATGGAGCCTGAAATCACCACCTTTTGTAGCCAGGTGGGACTTCCAGTGGATAGAAGGGGACACCAAATCCACTAAGAAAACTTTTGACCTAAAATCTGTCTTACCTACAAGAAGTGTATAGATAAAGATGGAGCAGAGATTGAGGGAATGGCAAACCAATGAGAGCCTAACCTGAGACACACTCCATGAGAGAGAACCAACCCGTGACACTATTAATCATACTTTGTTATGCTTACAGACAGGAGCCTAGCATAACTGTCTTATGAGAAGCTTCATCCAGCAGCTGATGAAAACAGATGCAAAGACTCACAGCCAAACAATAGACTGAGCTTGAAGAGTTCTGTGGAAGAGTGAGAGGGAAGGTTGAGGGAACCAGAGGGGTCAAGGACACCACAAGAAGACCTACAGAGTAAACTAACCTGGCCCAATGGGGGCTCACACAGACTGAACCACCAACCAAAGAGGATGCATGAGAAGCATATAGGACCCTACACATATGTAGCATATGTGCAGCTTGATCAACATGTAGTTTCCCCACCCCCCCGCAATGTCAGTAGGGGCTGTCTCCGACTCTGTTGCTTTGGATCCCTTTCTTCTAGCTGGGCTTTCTTATCTGGTCTTATCAGTGGGAGAGGATTTGCTTAATCCTGCTGCATCTTGAGGTGCCAGAGTGGTTTCGTACCACTTGGGGGTCTCCCCTTCTCAGAGAAAAATAAGAGGGGGGAATGGGGAAGGAGGTGTGAGGGTGGGACTGGGAGGAGAGGAGGGAGGATGCTGGGATCAGGCTGTAAAGTGATTAAATAAGTAAATAAATGAAAAAAATGATAAGCCTGGTGAGAAACATGAAAACAGATGTGGTTTGGATAGAAAGGAGTCTCAAAGATAGCTATGACTTTAATCTCACAATTGAAAAGCAGGCACAATTTCCACATACACATCACATACCGTTGGCAAAAAAAATACAACTGGGGAGAAAATATAAAAAATTTAAAACCAATTATGAAACTAATTTGTTCAGACTAAAATGCTTCTTTCTTAGAGATCTATACACGGCAACAGGTACCTTGAGTCCCATTTCACAAGCTGATGATACATGGAAGAGACACTTGGAGAAGAGGAGAGTGCAATAGACTGTCACAATTTGCTCTCAAAGGAGGAAGGAATCAATGTCCAATTAAGCCAATGGTATGATTCTTAGACAACAGACAATAAAGATATGGAAACTGGAAAAACTTCCAGAAAATGGCTCTCACATGCGTAGAAAGAAGGCCACCACCCATTACCACATGAGAAGGAGATTTGGTTGTATCCTCGAACTGTAACAGAATTTGGGCAAAGAGATGTGTGGAGGCACTTGTTCTTATCTTATCTTTAGTTGTGTGCCCCAAGATTGGCTTTGCTGGAAAGAATGAGCATAAAGCAAGAAATATCTTCCATTCTTACCCAGGAAAAACAGTTCCATCTCCTTAAACATATGGCTAGTAAATAAGTAGCAAAACAAGCAAACAAAGAAAATATAATCTAACGTTCACAAAACAATTAGAAAAAATACATAATGCACAAATGCTGGTTGAACAACAGCAAAACTTAGAATTTAGGTGAAGTTCTTTCGGCTCAGGTCTCATCTTAAGATTTTTTTTTGTCAGTTTGAAACCATAATTAAATCATCTTAGATATGCAGTAGCAACATCCAAATATGACAGTCATTTTACAATTTTAGAAGGTTTTAGATTTCTGTCTCACAGATGTGTGTTGTGGAGGAGACCTGATCTAGAACACAAATATGAATCATTAAAAACATCTGTCTATGGGCCACACATTTAGCTCTAAAGCATAGGATAATTTTCAGTTAAAACAATACTTATTGAAAGTTTTAGGAAGGCTTCTAAAATGCTAACTACTGTTACTTACTTTAAAGTATGGTTTCTTCTGGGAATAGAGAAACGCTGAAAATTAAGGTTAGTATACATGTAAAAACCTGTTTATACCAATTTTTTGAAAGTGCCTATAATCTTTAAATATTTTTCTTTCTCTTTGGAAATCCACTTTCCAATCACAACATTTCCAAACCCATCATTTTATCTTTGTGACTATTCCCCCATGTCCCAATTTGTAAATGTTCATTTGTTTATAATGGTAATTTCTGTCACAATACATTATATGGATGGCCACACTCAAGGCCAGCTGTCCAGTGGAAATGTCTTCACTTCAAGTGAATTTGTAAGTTGGTAGAACAAGGACATTTTGCTTCACCGGAGCACTGAACTGTATTTTCTGCCTCTGCCTAAACACATTTCATTATATTCATTCATATCCACTCACTCTCATTAGGACTACATAGTTGCCCTTGTAGCTGTTTTGTCCAACGCCAGTGGCAATCCTGGTTTCTCAAACAGCTTAAAGGAAACAGTTTATTACTCACTGTTTGTCACACGATTTGTTAGTTGTCAAGTGTTGTGAATCGCTACAAATGTGCCATCATCACAGGTGGTGTGAAGGTTAGGCTCTAGGTGTGCTGAGGAGAAGGGGTTAAGAGTGTGAACTTGGGGTTCCCTACAGGCTCCCCTTAAACCCACCTGTCAGCCTCACTTTTGTTCCTCCATAGCTTCAGCATCAAGATTCTGCCATGCTGGAGTTCCTGTTCTGAGTTCCTTCAATGATGAACTATAACAAGTAAAATAAAATAAAACCTTTCCTCTACAAGTTGCTTTTGGTAATCATGTTTATTGCAACAAAGGAAACCAAACCAGAACAAATACATACATCACATAGTTTTAAATGTGTTGGAGCCAGCATAATATATCATTTGAGGAAATTACTATTTTTGTTTAGCAATGAATGATCATTTTGAAATCTATTTAATAGGGATTGTGTTTCTTATTGTCTTACAGTCCTTCTAGTAGTTATTATTATTTGCCTATCTCTCTCTAAGATGTTTTTAAATTTTAATTTTCCTTTAGGTTTATTTTTATTTTTAATTAATTGTGTGTGTGTGTATGTGTGTGTGTGTGTGTGTGTGGCAGTGGTAGCATCTGTGATGGACAGAAGGGAAAAGAGTGCAGAATTCTCTGGAGTTGGAGTTACAGGTGTCTGTGTGAGGTGCTGTGTGTAAATTCTGCGAAGCAAAATTAAGTCCACTGCCAGCACAGTTTACGTGTTAACACAGTCCATTCTCTCTGTAACCTCCCCAAATTCGTATTGTTTACAATCAGAACCTCGACTTTACATACTTTTCTTCATTTTGCTAATTACCCCATTCTACAATGCAGTTTGTTTTCATTTTATTGGCCCTCTACCTAACCCTAAATTTAATATTTAATTCACTACAAATCATACAGACTTCTGAAAATCTGTTTTAATAAGAGATAAAAATTAATTTACAAAGGTTTTATGTAGTTGAGAACAGAGGCAAATATGAGATTATTTTCCAGTTCATACAAGAGCCACCAAGTGTGATAAACTTGGTGCAGCCTAAACAGAACTGAAGTTGGGCATTGTAAGGGTTAGGGCGCAGGTGAGGGTTCATGTTGTTGGAATAATCACATATTTACCAGCTTCTAAACTGGTGACTAACCTTTGTATTTTGTGTTTGAGCAGTGCTGCATAATTTCATTGTGTTTAAAACAAAAACAATAAAAAAAAAACGTTTTCTGTATTTATAAGAATTAGGACAGAAACCTGCATTGCATGCACTAGAGAGTTCTGGGTATTCAGCAACTAAGGCTGCTTCTCTGGAGACTGTGCTTGCCTCACTCCACATTGCTAATGAAGTAGAATTCATTTCACCTCACTCCACCTTTAAAAATCAAAGTTCAAATGTCCATATCAGACTCTTATGAAAGGCGAAGTCTTTTCTCCCTTCACAGTGGGGGTCTCCTCTTTGGGGAGCATTCTGTTCTATTAATTATTGTGCTTCAATGCCATTATTATTCATTGACTCACATCTCCACATACTTGACTTAACACTGAGCCTGCAATTAATACTAATAAGAAGCAGCCTGAGTAGTGAGTGAAATTTCCGCTCTTGCCTATTGCCCCCTTTCTTTCTCTGCTCTACACACAATGAACAGAAATTCTTCTATTCAAAATTCATCATTTTACACTTCCAGAAAGAATTTCATCTCCTGGATTTTAGGGGAAGTGCTGGAAAAATGCAGTATCGGTGTTATTCCAAGATTTGAAAAAAACAAGTTAATCTGTTATATTTTTAATATAACCAGGACTCTGGGGACATGCAAAGTTTTTATTCACTGTTAGGGAGTTAGTTATTACAGAGATGGTCCCATATTGAACTAGTTGCTGATTCTTGAGTTCATGTAATATGATGAGACAGACTTTTTAAAGCAAGCAGTAGAATATACACATCCAAGAATTTCCACCGCAAAATAGCTAACATTTAAAGTTGCCATGCGAAGGCATAATCCTAACAATAAACTCTAGACAATGACAACGGAAAGAACCATGAGGATTTACCAAAAGAGGGAGGGGGGGGGAGATTTACTTTTTATTCATAGCAAAACAAAATAAAACAAAACAAAAAACCTGCAGGCACTGGTTTACTTGAAGTCTGTTAATATAAACAAAGACTCATTTTTTCCCTTTCCTGTCATGATAAAATCATGATGGATTTGGGATATTATTTCTTGCTTCAAACTGCATAACCACTGTGTCAACTTCACTCATTCCCTTACACTTGCTGAAGATACAGGGGAAGTTGGCCATCAAGCTTTACTTTGTGTTTTCTTTTATTAGGATATTTAAAGTGCTTCTGCACTGCCCCCCACCCCAACTACCCTGCTTGGTATCTAGGGTTTCTGCATCCTCCTCCAATGTCTAGCTCAGAGTATAACCATGACATCTGCGTCCATGTCTTTCCCACCGTCAGCAAGATCTGGCCTGGGTCTCACAACCAGTTCACTAGCTGAGTTTATTTTCCCTTTCTGCAGCCCAAAGGATCTTTTCAGGGTTGCCAGTGTTCCTTCTACCTATATCCCAAATCATAGCACTGTCCTATGCCATACCCAAATTTTCTCCTCAGACCTATCTACCCCCCAACACCCTGGTCCTAGAACAGGAAGTACATCCAGAAGCACATCCAGTTTGCTCTCCCCTCCTGACTTCATCCTATCCAAACCCTTTCCAACCTCTGTACCCAATGATTATTCACATCTTCGTTTATCACCAAACCTTCTCCATCCACAGCAAACTCAAAACTAACAGAGTTCACATGCCAATATCACACTGCAAGAATACCAATAGTATGAATGATCAAGCCTGTGTCTTTTCTACAAAATCTAATAGTTCCCACATAAATGTTTGCAAATGAGAGTTAGCTAGATAAATAATAGGTTAATAGAACAACAAAAAAAATTCTAAAAAATCCAAGGGGTTTAAAGAATACACAAAGAAACATCTTAACAAAATGAAGGAGGAAGTGCTTAACAAATGCTCAACCCAGAAAAACACAAGTAGAAGACTAATGGGTTATTTGCCTGATCCACCTAGGGCATAGCCTGAAGAGGGAAGATGGATGTGAGCCTTGAGCCACCTTGTCCACCATCCCCAGGAGGCCTGTCGGGGGCACCCAAGCAACATTCAGTGTAGAGCCCTCTCTGACTACTCCCAATCTGCTTGATCCACCTGGGGTATAGCCAGAAGAGCAGAGCCAGCAGAGCCAGCAGAGGCCTTTAGGACCACCTGAGTCACAGCTACCAGAGCCAACTCCAAAGGCATCCAGATGGCCTCAGGCCCTTTTAAGAACACAATCAACAAGAACTGAGACAATATGGCACCGAAAGAGCACAGCTACTACAACAAAATGTGGATATTTTAACACAGGTGAAGCACAAGAAGATGACCATAAATCCAACTTTATATAGATGATAGAGGCGTTTAAAGAGAAAATGAATAAACCCCTTAAAGAAATAACTAGAACCCCTGCTCAGACTTAGCACATGGCAGCTCAGCATCCAAGGGGGTTTCCCTATTAAGGGGAACAGGACTGTTTCTGACATGAACTCAACGCTGGCTCTTTGACTGCCTCCCATGCGCCCTCAAGGGAGGAGTAGCCTTGCCAGGCCCCAGAGGAGGACATTGCAACCAGTCCTGATGAGACCTGATAAACTAGGGTCAGATGGAAGGGGAGGAGGACCTCTCCTACCAGAGGACATAGAAAGGAGCAGGGAGGAGATGAAAGAGGGAGGATGAGATTGGGAGGGAATGAGGGAGAGGGCTACGGCTGAGATACAAAGAAAATAACCTGTGATTAATATAAAAATTATTAAAAAAAGAAATAAAGGAAAATACAATAAAACAAGTAGAGGTCTTTTAAAAGGAAACTAATAAATTTTTTAAAGAAATACAGGAAAACACAACTAAACAGGGGAAGAAAAAGAATATAACTGTTCCAGACCTGAACATCAAAGTAGAATAAAGAAAACAACAAAAAAGAAACAAATTGAGGGCATCCTGGAGATGGAAAACATAGTAAAGAGAATGGGAAAAACTAGACACAAGTGTCACCAATTGAATACAGTAGGTGGAAAAGAGAATCTTGAGCATAGAAGATACAATAGAAGAAATTGACACATCAGTTAATGACGGTTTTAAATTGAAAAAAATTCCTGATACAAAATATCCATGAAATCTGGGATAATATGAAAAGACCTAACCTAAGAATAATAGGAATAGAAGAAGGCAAAAAGGCCCAGATCCAAGTACCATAGCTTCAAAATCACAGAAAGTTTCCCCAACCTAAAGAAAGAGATGCCTATAAACATACAAGACATTAAAGAACACCAATTACATTGGACCAGAAAAGAAAATCCTCCTACCACATAATAATCAAAACACTAAACACCAAATAAATAAATAATATTAAAAGCTGCAAGTGGAAAAGATAAAGTAACTTAAAAAAGCAGACCTTTCAGAATTATACCTGACTTCTCAAAGACTCTAAAAGCTAGAAGAACCTGAAAAGGTCTTGCATCCTCCACCCTCTAAGATACCACAAATGTCAACCCAGACTACTGTATTAAGTAAAATTATCAATCACTATAGATGGAGAAGACAGGAACTCTAAGATAAAACCAGATTTGAATGATATTGATCCACAAATCCAGTCCCACAAAAAATACTTGAAGAAAATCTCCAATCCAAGGAGGTTAACTACATCTCAAAAAACACCAGCAAAAACAAAAGAAGGGAAACACACACACACACACACTTACACCACCAACATCAAAACAACAGGAATTAATAGTCATTAGTCATTAATATCTCTCAATATCAATAGATTCAATTACCTAATAAAAAGACACAGACTACCAGAATGGATGTGAAAACAGGATCCACCTTTCTTCTGCATACAAGAAACAGACCTCAGCAAGCAAAGATAGAAGTTTTTCCAAGAAAACAGCCCCAAGAAGCAAGCTATATCATATATCTAATATCTACTTATGAGTAAGTATATACCCTGTGTGTCTTTATGCTTCTGGGATATGTCACTTAGGATGATCTTTTCCAGTTTCCACCATTTCCCTGCAAATTTCAAGATTTCCTTGTTTTTTATTGCTAAGTAATATTCCACTGTGTAGATGTACCACAATTTCTGTATCCATTCCTCAACTGAGGGACATCTGGGTTGTTTCCAGCTTCTGGTTATTACGAATAAAGCTGCTATGAACATGATTGAGCAAATGTCCTTGTTGTGTACTTGAACAAAAGATGCCTAGGAAATATGCCTACGAGCGGTATAGCAGGATCTCGAGGAAGAGCTATTTCTAATTGTCTGAGAAAGCACCAGATTGATTTCCAAAGTGGTTGTACAAGTTTATAATATAGGATAAACATACTAAAATAGGTACACCTAAAGAAAATAATCAAGAAGGAGGACTCTCGCTAAGTTGCTCAATCCCCATTCAGAAAGCCAAAGAGGATGGACATCAGAAGAGGGAGAAAACAGGGAACAGGACAGGAGCCTAACACAGAAGGCCTCTGAAAGGCTCTACCTGGCAGGCTATCAGAGCAGATGCTGAGACATATAGCCAAACTTTGGGCAGAGTGCAGGGAATCTTATGAAAGAACAGGGAGACAGTAAAACCTGGAGAGGACAGGAGCTCCACAAGGAGAGCATCAGAACACAAAAGTCTGAGCATAGGGGTCTTTTCTGAGACTAATACTCCAACCAAAGACCATTCATGGAGATAACCTAGAACCTCTGCACAGATGTAGCCCATGGCAGTTTAGTGTCCAAGTGGGTTCCATAGTAATGGAAACAGAGACTGCTTCTGACATGAACTGATTGCCCTGCTCTTTGATCACATCCCCCTGAGGGGGGAAACAGCTTTATGAGGCCCCAGAGGAAGAGAATGTAGCCACTCCTGATAAGACCGATAGACTAGAATCAGAAGGAAGGAGAGGAGGACCTCCCCTATCAGTGGACTTGGAAAGAGAGTCCACTGGGTGGAGAAGGGGAAAGAGGGTGGGCTTGGGAGGGGAGAAGAGAGGGAGCTTCACGGGGATGCAAAGTGAATAACCTGTAATTAATAAAAATAAAAATAATAAAAAAGAAAAATAAAAGATAGACTTTCAACAACATTTAAACAAAAGAGATGGGAAAGAACACTTCATATTGATCAAAGAAAAATATCCAAGATGACATCTGAACATCTGTGCCCCAAATGCAAGGGCACCCACATTCATGAAAGAAATATTACTAAACCCTAAATCACACATCAAACCTTACTCAATAATAGTAGGAGACTTCAACACCTGTCTCTCACTAATGGAGATGTCGTCGAGCCAGAAACTAAACAGAGATATAATCTTATGAATAACATGTACCTAACAGATATTTACAGAACAATTCATCCAAACCGTAAAGCTTATACCTTCTTCTCAGCATCTCATGGGACTGTCTCCAAAACTGAGCTTTCACTGTCACCTGCAATCTCATTTTGCAAGAGCGACCTAACTGTAACACCCAGTGGAAAAAGTCACTTCTACCTCTCCCGGTGACACTAGAGCTTCGCCTAGTGCATGGACTTACCTTAAAGTGTTTTAGCCATTTCAGAGAGATCAAGAACCTCTTTCCCATTCAGAAACCTGGGCTTCTGATATGACTTTCAGCCAGATGGAATCCAGCAGTTCCTGTGCTACACCTAGCACTAGCAGAGCAGGGGACCGTCAGAGGACAGCCAGGGTCCACCTAGGACCCTATCTGGCCCCAATGAGTAAAAAACGACCACCCAGGTTCCCACTGAATGAAGAATGATAGAGGTGGTTGGGTGTCCCTGAGACAAGCTGGAGACCTGAGACAGGGTAGGCTCTTGGGAGGATATGGCGGTGACTCTAGCTGATAATGCCAGCAGTAAGGGATATTGATACTGAAGTGTCTAGTCAGGCAGGACTTCTAGTGGATGGAGGGGGACACCAACCCACCCACAAAACTTTTGAGCCCCAAATTTGCCCTTCCTATAGCATGTGCAGGGATAAATATGGAACAAAGAATGAGGGAATAGACAACCAGTGGCTGGCTCTACCTGAGACCAACAGATCAATTGATCTAGGACCATGGGGACTTACAGAGACTGAAGCACCAACCAAAGAGCATGAATGGACTGGACCTAGGCTTAGGACACATAGGTAACTGATGAGCAGCTTGGTCTTTATGTGGGTTCCCTAGCAAGTGGAGTGGGGTCTATTTCTTACCTGGACTCTATTGCCTGCTTTGGGATCACTTTCCCTTAACTAGGCTGCCTTGTTTGGCCTCAGTGGAAGAGGATGCTCCTAGTCCTGACTTGACTTGATGTGTCAGGGTAGGTTTGTAAGTGGGGGACTCCACTTTTTTAAGGAGAAGGGGAGCAAATGAGGAAGAGATGGGAAGGTGGAGAGAAGGAATGGGGCTTTGATCAGAGTGTAAAATGAATAAAGAAATACATTTATTAAGATTAAAAAGACTGATGAAAATGACAAAGACAACTCAGGATGTGAAAATGGAATGTAATAAAGAGACAAACATTGAAGAGGACTCAAGTGGAAATGCAGATGGAAAAGAAAAATGCAATAGCCAAATTAGAAAACTAAAATGAAAGGCTTACACATAGAATGAGTCAAACAGAAAACAATATCAAGTTTCAAAGATAAAAGAGTACCTAGAACAAATATATAAGGAAAATGAAAAACCTAAAATATACAGGAAAGGAACACAGATGAACTGTTTTTCACCATGAAAAAGATTAAACCTTTAAATTATAGGCATAGAAGCAGAAGGAGAAGCTGAAGTCAACAACATAGACCAGATAACAAAACAAAACAAAACAAAACCCATATAGACATATAGGACATGAGATTTTCTGTTTTGAGTTTTTGGTTATGGATTATTAAGAGGCTCCCAAAACATATAACCTATTTCTATTGCTTTTGGTTACCACCCACCCTTAGAGAGATGGAAACTAAGTCCCTTTTGCTGAAGATACCAAGCACTTCAAAAACAGGGCCAAGAGACTCGATCTGGAAATGCCCTGAAGGATTCTTCTTTAAGAACTGCACTTTCTGCAAAAGATGGCACGATGGCACTAAAGGAGGGAAGCAAAAAACCAGTTGTACGTATGTACGTATCTATGAAGCCTATAAACCATATCAACTGCAAGCATGTCATGGTAACCCTAGGGATGAGATAGAGTTACACATATCTCAGTGGTAACCAACAATTTTCTAAGTGCTCTTAAGATCCACTCAACAAGAGGGAAACAAAGCCAAATGCTGAAAACATTCCTAATTGGTACTTGGGAAAACATGATTATTAAAGGAAAATCTACCAGTACTAATTTAATAATCACAAATAACAACCTGAACATTTGTGTTTATGTTGCAGGTAAGTGTAATTTTCAACTTCCATGAAGGGAACTTTTCTGTGCAACAGATGGAGAGGATGACAGAAAATAGCAACCAATCAAAAAGAAGAGTTGTGGAGCCCAGACCCATTGGATATATCTATAAAACATTACTTCATGTAAGGTAAGGGAAACTTTCAGAAGAGGGGGAGGATAGATTGTTAAGAGCTAGAAGATCATGGAGATTTCTGGGAGGCCCTGTCTCCTGGTAATGCCATAAGTTATATTTTAAACTTGCTAACATGATTGCCTAAACTTGAATTTAACAAGGATAATAACAACGGACATGGCATTGTGGGAAGGAAAAACCAGTGAGGCCTTAACCTTGCACAAACAACTGCAGGCACATATGGAACCTTGAGAGTGAAAAAGTCTTTCTGAAGGAAGAGCATACTAGTTGGTTATTGAATACCAAATAGTCTTTCCTGTTCTGGCAACATATACTTACAAACAAGATTATACAGACTCAGCAAGTTATAGTCAGGAATACATATGCATATACATATACAATAACATTAATAGAAGCCATAATTTAAAAAAGAGTGTGTGGGGGGATATGTATGAGTTTGAAGGAAAAAATGAGAGATGAGAGAAATGTAATTATATTAAAATTTCAAAAATTAAAAATGAAGGGCCCCAGGAAGTTTTACTTCTTTTCCTAATCAGGAATTGGACTTTTCACTTGCCTTGTAAGCGAGAAGACAAGGTGTATAGCTTTGTGTAACCTATTGTGGGAGGAGGGAAGCAGGGAAGAAGGGAGCAAAGTTTAAAAGCAATGCTTCCCAGAAAAGAGCACCGTCCTCAGTGTTTGTGTCTTCCCAATAGATTCTGTTATGTCAGACTTGTCTTTGGCTGAAGCTGCAGGTCAGTAGTAGGACTCTGATCTAGTGTGATGTAGGGGATTCGATCCTTTCAGTAATAGGAAGAAAAATTACTTGGACTTCTGTTCAAGACAAATCTTTCTTGGTGAGATAATCATAGGTACCTTAGTTTAGGATCTCATTGTATTGCTCAGCTTTATGCACAGGACAATACGATTGGAAATTATGTGAATGGGTCCATGAGCAGATAAATTAGCTGAAGTCTCTCATGAGATGTGGTGTGGCAGATGTGGTGAAAGAGGCACTCAAGGTGAGGGTTGGGTATCATGCAATGATGGACAGTTTTACCTCTGTTCAGAAGATGGATGGAAAAGGCTATTTTTTGTGGAGAATCAGAGGTGCAATATGAAGCCCATATTGTCTCAGTGTCAGGGAAGACAGAAACCCTGAGGTTTTGTCACAATTACCACGATCGAGAGTTATATCCAGGGTTCACATTATTGTCCCATCTGATCTTCCTGTCACCGCCTATTCTTTTTTTTTTTTTGCATTGAAATTTATTTTTCTTTTTTTTTCTTTTTTTTTATTTTTTATTTTTTTTATAAGTTACATTTTATTAACTCTGTATCCCAGCCGTGTCCCGATCCCTCATTCCCTCCCAGTCCCTCCCTCCCTCCCTCATCTCCACCTTGCCCCTTTCCAAGTCCACTGATAGGGGGGACCTCCTCCCCATTCATCTGATCCTGTTTTATCAGGTATCTTCAGGACTGGCTGCAAAGCCCTCCTCTGTGGCCTAACAGGACTGCTCCTCCCTTCGGGGGTGGGGAGGCCAAAGAGCCAGTCATTGAGTTCCTGTTAGAAATAGTCCCTGTTCCCCTCACTTTGGGAAACCAATTGGTTACTGAGCTACCACAGGCTACATCTGAGTGGAGGTTCTAGGTTATATCCATACATGGTCCTTGGTTGAATGTCAGTCTCAGAAAAGACCCTGTGCCCAGATATATTTGGTCCTTGTGGAGCTCCTATCCTTTCCCCATCAGACTAACTCCCCTTCTTTCTTATGATTCCCTGTACTCTGCCAAAGGTTTGGTCATGAGTCTTTGCTTTGAAAACACTGCTAGTTAGAGTCTTTCAGATGCGCTCAGTAGACTCCTGTCATACGTTCAATGCACATCCCATCTGTCTTTCTAAATGAGGATTGATAATCTTAAACCATGTCTGCTCAATTGATTATCTTTTTTAGGTGTATAGATTTCATTATGTTTATCATATCTTATAGGTCTATATAAGTGAGTATATCCCATGTTTGTCTTTCTCCTTCTGGGATATTTCACTCAGAATGATCTTTTCTAGATCCCACCATTTGCCTGCAAATTTCATGATTTCCTCCTTTTTGATTGCTGAGTAGTATTCCATTGTATAAAAATACCACAATTTCTGTACCCATTCCACCGTTGATGGACATCTGGGTTGTTTCCAGGTTCTGGCTATTACAAATAGAGCTGCTATAAACATGGTTGAGCAAGTGTCCTTTTTGTGTACTTGAACATACTTTGGGTATATACCTAACAGTGGTATAGCTGGGTCTGGAGGAAGCACTATTCCTAGTTGTCTTAGAAAGCGCCAGATAGCTTTCCAGAGTGGTTGTACCAGTTTACATTCCCACCAGCAGTGGAGGAGGGTTCCCCTTTCTCCACAACCTCTCCAGCATGTCTTATCGCTTGAGTTTTTCATCTTGGCCATTCTGATGGGTGTAAGGTGATATCTCAGGGTCGTTTTGATTTGCATTTCCCTGATGGCTAATGAGGATGAGCATTTCTTTAAGTGTTTTTCTGCCATTCGATATTCCTCTGTCGAGAATTCTCTGTTTAGCTCTGTTCCCCATTTTTTAATTGGATTACTTGGATTGCTGCTTTTCAGCTTCTTTAGTTCTTTGTATATACTGGATATTAGTCCTCTGTCAGATAAAGGGTTAGTGAAGATTCTTTCCCAATCTGTAGGCAGTCGTTTTGTTTTGATGATGGTATCCTTTGCTTTACAGAAACTTTTCAGTTTCATGAGGTCCCATTTATTGATTGTTGCTCTTAGAGCCTGTGCTGTTGGTGTTCTGTTCAGGAAGTTGTCTCCTGTGCCAATGAGTTCTAGGCTCTTCCCCACTTTTTTTTCCAATTGATTTAGGGTATCTGGTTTTATGTTGAGGTCATTGATCCACTTTGACTTTAGTTTTGTGCAGGGTGATAAATATGGATCTATTTTCATTTTTCTGCATGTAGACATCCAGTTGGTCCAGCACCATTTGTTGAAGATGCTGTCTTTTTTCCATTGAATGGAATTGGCTTCTTTGTCGAAAATCGAGTATTCATAGGTGTGTGGATTTATTTCTGGGTCTTCTATGCGGTTCCATTGATCCTCCTTTCTGTTTCTATGCCAATACCATGCAGTTTTTATTACTGTTGCCCTGTAGTACAGCTTGAGATCAGGAATGAAGATACCTCCAGATGATCTGTTGTTGTACAGGATCGTTTTGGAGATTCTGGGTTTTTTGTTTCTCCATATGAAGCTGAGAATCTTTTTTCAAGGTCTGTAAAGAATTGAGTTGGTATTTTGATGGGAATCTGCCTATTCTTTTTATAACTGTTGGTATTTTGGAGTTTCTGTGTCTTTATACTGGCAGCTCCAACTGAAGAAAAAAATTCCTCTGGAATTTTAATTAGGTTTTTAAAATTATTTCTGTTCTTCAATAGAGGAATTTCTTGTTCCTTCTCTTCACACTTACAAGCTATATGTCAATCTCCGAAACCACTTCCATCTTTGAAATTGACTGGGCGAGTATGAGGCTAAATGGAATGAATCTCTGGATCCAAAACAAACCCAGATTTTTAGTTCTAAATGATGGCGTAACTGTGTATACTCGAAATCATAGCACAAAGAATTCCCAAAAGGCATTTTGGAGCTTCCTGCCTCTAACACATCTCCTATGGAGTGTGATTTTGTATGTGTGTCATACTATCGGCTTGAGAAATCTTGTCTTTCTGAATCAGAAGTTTTCATATTTTGGGTAGGTTGCCATCTATTAATCTCCCTGAAGTTTCTCATTTCTCTTTCGCTTCCAGCCCTGTACTTACAGGCACTTGTAGCCATCCTAGTTGTTTATGTGGACACTTGGTATTTGAGCTTTGATTATTAGGTTTGCATAACAAATGATATTAACCACTGAGCCAAAGTTCTAGCTCTGAAAACCTGATTAGGCTAAATAATTTTGTTAACAAGGAAAAACTTCTTGGGTTTGCTGTTATCGGTTTGTCTGTTTAAAATCTGAGATTTATTTTTTTTTGTATTTCCAGGCAACACTGGAAATTTTTTTTTTAATTTTTCATCAATTACACTTTATTCATTCTGCATCCCCCCCATAAAATCTGAGATTGTTACAAGACCTGTTGGCAGCATCATTCTGCGGTGGTCAGGTTGATTTCCTGAAAACTGTTTAAAAGAATGTGAATAAATGAGAATGTCCTTGATTAAGGTAAAGAAGGGGTCATCTATATGGCATGAAATGAAATGTTATCTTTAATGAAAATGGGGATGTCATCTACTCATACTTAGTTGGACCTTAATCAATGATCACCATTCTTCACTGTACGGCAAGAAACATACAGAAGTTACAGATATGACTAAGAAGAAGAATTCTCTCTCTTTATTCATGTGCCATGTAGTTGTCTAAATAAAGGATGGCGCATTGGTGAACTGGTCTGGTTAGAAAAGTGCTTGCCAAATAAACACGGGATCTGCATTCAAATTTCCACCACACATGTGAAAGCAGGCTGTATGGTCCATGCTGTAAACCCAGTGTTAGTGGTGTGGATGTGGACACAAGGAACTCTGAATCTCATTGGCCAGTCTGGCTAGTCCAATAATTGAGGTTCTATTTTAGTGTCTGTCTTAGTTAGGGTTTTATTGCTGTGAAGAGACATCGTGGCCACGATAACTCTTATATGGAAAACATTGATTGGGGCTGGCTTACAGTTTCAGAGGATTAGTTCATTATCATCATGGAGGGAAACAGCTGTATGCAGGCAGACATGGTGCTAGAGCTGAGAGCGGTACATCTTCATCCGCAGGCAGCAAAGAGAGATTGGGCATAGTTTGAGCATATATAAGCTCTCAAAGCCTGCATCCACAGTGACACACTTCTTCATAGAAAGCCCACTTCTTTTTTTAAAAAAAAAATTAATTTATTCATTCACTTAACATCCAGGTGGTAGCCACTTTCCTCCTCTCCTCTCATTTCTCTCCTCCCCTCCGTGTCCTGTATGCCTCAGAAAAGGGGAGCTCCCCTGCCTATCCACCCCAGCTCAT
Source organism: Meriones unguiculatus (assembly GCF_030254825.1). Classification (NCBI taxonomy): domain Eukaryota; kingdom Metazoa; phylum Chordata; class Mammalia; order Rodentia; family Muridae; genus Meriones; species Meriones unguiculatus. The sequence goes on along the minus strand of NC_083350.1, from coordinate 60,130,262 downwards.
CAAGTTGCCTGTGGACTGAGTTCATCATCTTCCCCTGAGGACTAGTAAGGCAGTCCCATCTGGGGGAAGTGATCAAAAAGCAGGGAAGAGAGTCCATGTCAGAGAGAGTCCTCCCACCACTCGCTCCCCTTACTAGTGGATCCAGTAAATGCACGGTCCTTGATTGGTGCTTCAAACTCCACAGGTCCCTCTGAGTCCCAGTTAGTTGGCTTTGTTAGAAAGACCACAACTCTTACTAGATATCTCCCTATGGGTCAAACATTAATTATACCCAAGTCTATGGGAGCCATACCTATTCAAACCACTCCAGTGTGTGTTGTCACAAAAACTAAAATGTCACAAGTGATCTAGGAAGATATCTGACATAGACACTATCCTCCACTTATATACACATGTGAGCATGAACACAAGTTTGCACAAGTGCAAAAAGAAACAAACACCACAGAACACACATACAAAAGCCACAGCACAGCACCCGAGAATCCAAAAAATAAAAATTAATGAATAAGTAAAATTAAAAAAAGTAGAAAATAAAAAGTTGTCTTTTCAAAGGCTCTTTGTTCATCTCCCCCTGAGAGGGGAGCAGCCTTACCAGGACACAGAGGAAGACAATGCAGCCAATCCTGATGAGATCTGATAGACTAGAATCAGGACGAAGAGAAAGAGGACTTCCCCTATCAGTGGACTTGGGAAGGGGCATAGAAGAAGATCAGGGAGGAAGTGTGGGATTGGGAGGGGATGAGGCAGAGGGCTACAGTTGAGCTACAAAGTGAATAACTGTAATTTATAAAACAAAATAAAATTTAAAAAGTAAAACCAAAATTTTGATGCTGTAATAATGTATGATTTGAAATGAAAAGCTCCTGCATTTCTGTTCCATAGCCCAGCAACTTTGGAGGGTGTAGCGATGACTTAAAACATTTTCTTTTCCTCTACAAAGCTGTCTTCTCCAAAAAGGAATAAAGAATAATAGCTACGACTACACCCTGGAATTTATATCTTATTTAATTGTGTAGGTCATTCATTTTGTTTGTGATATACTAGAGTTTTTAAATGATCATTCTAATATATATAAACTATATTTTGGATAGATTTATGGCCTTAATTACTACAGGAAAGATGGATTGAACTCACTGATATCTGCTTTCCTTGTTACTATTTATTTCTTCCTACTTGCTGCTTTAGTGTTCTTTCATACACTGTCTAGTTTCCTAAGGTTGAAACCATAGTGAATGAATTCTAACCCCCTTCTTCTACAAATTCTAATGATGTAACAGTTTAAATTATAATTTTATATGAGTATTATAATTTAGTTTATACTTTATTTTATTCTTTCCTTGGTCTTAAAAACTGCTATTTTTGACTCATGATGTACAGAAAAGAATATCATCTCACTTGCAATATTTTTTTGTGAATTGTCAACTAAATTTTAGCTCTTTTATAGATATTTATTTTATGGAAAAAAATGTGTTTTTTTTTGAAACACTGGAAGAAGGCTGAAGAATTGTCTCAGTAGTTAACAGTACTCAGCGATCTTTCAGTGGACTCACATTAGTTCCTAGCACCTGGTACAGGTCACAAATACCTGTAACTCCGGTTCAGTGTGATCCAGTGACTTAATCTGGCCTCAGCAGGCAACTGCATGCACATACATATTTCCACCCTGAGACGCGCACACAATTAAATCACTAGGAACTTATTGAAAATAGTTTCATGATACAGTTTGCATGGTATATACACACATATATATGTCTCAAGATAGATGAATATCTTATACACAAATATATATTATGTACAAATAAATGTATTTTCATATGTACGTATATGAAAATATATTTATAGATATACACATTTGCACACATGAATTTACACACACATACATATATATAGTGCACATACATAGTTTATCCCATGTGCAGTAGATAACAAGTCCATCAAACCATTGTCTCGGATTGAGTATTCTACAAATGCCAGTAACATCAAGTCGATTCACAACACTATTCAGGTCTGTTGCATCCTTATTGTTTTTCTCCCTGATTGATCTATCAATCACTGAGAAAGGTTTACAAGTCTGTATAATGACTTTGAGGGCAAATCTATCTATTTTATCCTCTACTTCCTCCAGTTTTTGCCTATTGTATTTTGAGAATCCAGTAGCATGGGTAACTAATGCATGTATTTAGCATTTTTGGATAATTGATCAATTATCCTTACTGACTGTCACTCATCATAGCAAGAAATCTTCTGACTACGCCACTATGCTGTAATCATTTCCACGCTATTTTTAACCTGCTGAACATTATAATTAAAGTACGTTTGTGTACAGAGTATCCAGGTAAATTTTCTTCTTTTTATACAGTTATTTTTGTCTAAATTCATGTTTAAAAATATCATTGGGCTAGATGGTTAAAATCTATAATCACTCTGCTTTATTTTCATTGCTTTTGTTTTACCTCTGCACTAATTATTCCATTTCTAAATCTCCATTCATTCATAGCATGGCATCATGCATGTCTTCACCATAGGATTGATACTTTTGAAAATTAATACACTTTTACAATGGCTTCCATAGATTTACAACATATATATATATATATATATTAAACACCCAATTTTACCTATTAGTAATCCTGTGTTGCAGCATAAATCTATTTAACTGTTAGTTGTTCATAAAGATGACTTATTGTAATGTGCATTCACTGTGATCTAATGAGACTTATTTATTTTTCTTACAAAATATCTTATTCTCAGTTTTGTTGAGCCCACCATGTTTCAGTGTATATTTCTAAGCCCATGATCATACAGAAGGCCCTAGTTCAGCTCAGTCGGTATAAAATGAAACAAGAACATGAATGTGGGAAGGCGGTAAGTGGAAGAGTATGTCTATACACCCCACATATGCAGTGCCTGTGGAGGACAGAAGAAGCTTTCAGATACCCAGAGACTGGGGTCAGAGAAAGTTTTGAACCACCATGTGGTTTCTGAACACAGGGGGTCGGTGCTGTACAAGAACAGTTTGTGATCTTCACCAATGGAAGATACATTGTGCTCCTAGAAGATATTTTATACATGTGTAAACATTTCAAAAGACAACTTTTATTAATAAGAAATGATCTGTGCTGGCCTTTTGTTTACAGGGGTTGATGTAATTTCTCCCCATTATTCTTTATGCAAAGCATTCTATGCAAGGCATTTTTAAATTAAATTTTTATTTTTATATTAATTACAGTTTATTCACTTTGTATCCCTGCAGTATCCCCCTTCCTCGTTCCCTCCCAATCTTGCCCTCCCTCCCTCATCTCTTCCCATTCCCCTTTCTACATCCACTGATAGGGAAGGTCCTCATCCCCTCCAAATGACCCTAGCTTATCAGATCACATCAGGACTGACTGTATTTTCCTCCTCTGTGGCTGGCAAGGCTGCTCCTCTTCGGGGGTAGTAGTCAAGGAGCCAGCCACTGAGTTCATGTAAGTGACAGTCCCTGTTCCCGTTACTAGGGACACCACTCGGATACTGAGCTGCCATGAGCTACATCTGAGCAGAGGTTTAGGTTATAGCCACGAATAGTCCTTGGTTGGAGTGTCAGTCACAGAAAATTCCCCTGTGCCTTTTGGTTCTGTTGCTCTCCTATGAATTTTGCAGGCAAATGGTGGGAGCTAGAAAAGACCATCCTGAGTGAGGTATCCCAGAAGCAGAAAGACACACATGGTATATACTCACTCATAAGTGGTTACTAGACATATAATATAGGATAAACATAATAAAATCTGTACACCTAAAGAACCTAAACAAGAAGGAGTTCCCTGGTTAAGATGATCAGTCCTCAATCAGAAAGACAAAAGGGATGGACTTTGGAAAAAGGAGAAACAGGAAACAAAACAGGAGCCTACCACAGAGGGACTCTGAAAGATTCTACCCAGCAGTGTTTATACAGCAGATGCTGAGACTCTTAATGAATGAAATTTTGGGCAGAGTGCAGGGAATCCTATGCAGGACATTTGACTTCAGGATTTTATATTTGTTTTTGGTGTTTCTAATCTTAGATTTATTAAAGCTAAAGGTATGTACATGTATTTGTAATTGTAAGGGGTGGAGAGTGGGAAAGAGAGAGAAGGAAAGAGATTTTCTGGCATATTCTATTTATTTCTCACAACTGTATTTTTTTGTGGATATTTATCTCATTGGAGCATTGTCTACATTTTCTACTGAATCCTATGATACATGTATACATGGCTATTTTTAATTCATTGTCTGATAATTCTAACATTTTAAGCACATCTTAGTATAGTTCTGATGATTGCTATGTCTGGTTAATTATATATTTTATCACGTTGGAAATGCTCCGTAATTTTATTTGCTTGTTTGCTTAAACACAACTTCTATCAGTAACCCAGACTAAAGATAAAAACAGCATGAGAATTTCCATTATTCTGGATAGGGGTCAGCTGTACTTAATGTTCCTGGTAGATTTAGTTACTAGAATGTTCCTCTGCAGATCTTTTTCTTTCTGTTCCTGTTGCCTGCTGGGGATTCTTTTGTCCCTCTCCTTAGAAGAGGCTGTGTCTTGAAGTTCTCAAAGTGACTGGTTTATCATTATCAAAGGCTTGCTGTCATCACCATGCCACCAGCTGTAGTGTAGAGAGGTGGCTTGAGGGAGGTTACTTAGCTCCTGATGACTAGCTTAGCTGTTCAGAGGCCCTGCCTCTGGGTGATGTGCCACAATGCCTCTGTACCTTCTTTCCTTTCCTGGTCCTCACCCTCCACTCCCTCCTCACAGCAGAGCTCCTAGTCTGGCTTCTGGAAACTCCCTTGCCTTGTATTTGTGGTTTGCCTTTTCTCTTATGTAGTAAAGGAATGGAGAGCTCGGGGGGGATTCTTTTTTTTTCCACATTATTTTTCTTATAACTTAAATCTAGTTCAAAGAGAAGAGTAAAAATAAATTTTATCTCCATCTGTAATTCATATTTATTTAGTTTTATAAATTTTGCCGATTATTATCTATGTATGGTCTATCCAATTTTTCCTCTCTGAACTTTTATTCATATTGTTTTAAATACTAAAATTTAAGCAAGATAAAATGTTAGATAAAACAGGAACATCTATGAGAGTTAAAGATTCTACTTAGATGTATAATTGTGTTATGAAATATCCCTTCAGTCAGTTTTCAGACTATGCCATATATATATATATATATATATATATATATATTCATGTTATATGTTCATGATCATTTATTATTAGGTCAAAATAAAGTGTGTTTTACCTGCTTTGGCAGAACACACTATTTATGAATGCTTGAAGAAGAAAGTCTTAATATGTCTGAAAGAACTACACTATACCTCACAAATAAATAAAGACTAAGATTTAGTCCCACCTGTTTATCAACAGTTTTGCTTAAATGCAAAGGTCTGTAACAGGTTTCCAGTTATAATATTCATGTCCAGATCATCTTGCACAGGCTTTTCAGATACTGTGGTTCTTAGTTTGTCATCTCTTCAGAGAGTAGGTAAGCCATCACATACTTTTCAAATTATTTTCTTTAATACTTGAGGTTATGTAATAACATCATTTATCCTTTCAATTTTCTCCTTCCAAACACTCCCATATATTCCTACCAATCCCTTTCAAATTCACGGCTTCTTCTTCTTCTTTTTTTAAATAACATACTATTATATGCATACAGTCACACATAAACATAACCTTCCCAGTCTGTATAATGTTACTCTTGTGCTCTCAGCTGACTGTTTGGTGTTAGATAACTACTTGGTATGCTATTCCTTGAGGAAGATTATTTATCCCACCCTCAGCATTCCTTAGTTGTCTGTAGTTCTTTGTGTGGCACTGGCACCTCATGGGCATTGAAATATGCCCATTTTCCTATGCCCATTGTTGTCTTTGTTCAGGTCATGTTTGGGAATTCATGTTGATGAGACTTTATTGGTGCATAATCTGATATTTCTAGGAGAAACCTTCTCATAGAAAATGCTCTGATCCTGTGGCGCTAAACATATTTCCACTGATTTTTGACTGGGTCATATTACAGTTTCAGTGGGAGGAAAATAGTGAGGCTTTTGGAACTTCACGTACTTGAGCAAATGATATAACCTCCCTGCTCCTCAAGGAACAGTAGCAACTTTTATGACACAGTGGATTTAAGACTATCTGGTAGATACTAGATACCGACATATTTGGCATAACATTAGCATCTCACATCATAATAGTCAGGTCAGTCAGGTCAGTTGTTTGTGGGGAAATGGATACAACTGTGTATGAGTGTTATAAGTGAGTCAGAACAGTTTCTAATAATAACCAAAAAAAAAAACAAAAACAAAATATGCTTTCTCTTGTAGCTGTTCCTAGATTTTACGTTAGTTCATAAAATCATGTGAGTATTTGTGACATGAAAATGGAAGCAAAACCCTTTACAAGAACAAGTAGGGTTTATAAGATACGTAGGGAACTGAAAAAAAAAAAAAAGGGGGCAAGTGGCCTATTGGGATAATAAATTCAGCATGCATTATATTTAAAATAAAATGGCTGAAAACTGGAGAAATCAAAGTACCTTGAGTCAAACACTGGATAACACAAAAGTCACATTTGTTATGATTATAGAAAATTACAGAAATAATACAGAGATATTGTAGCGTCCTGGAGAATACTTCATCCATAACAGAAACAGCCTCTGTGGAAAATGTTTTGTGTGTGCATGTTCACACGTGCATGTATGTTTGTGTGTATGTCTATGCACATTTGCATGTGTGTAGTGTGTGAATGGATGTGCTTGCACCTGCATCTGTTGCACATGTGTGGGGGCATGCGAATGTGTGTGTTCACATAGATATGCATGCCTGTTTTGCATGTATTTATGTATAAGTGCATGTGAAAAAGCATGTATGTGTTTTTTATATGAGAACATGGGGTTTTATACCTGCATGTGAGCACATATGTATGACATGTGTGTGAGCCTCTACATAGGTGTGTGTTTATAGAAAACACAATTTTCCGTATTCATAGCTTTTCTAGACAAAAAGTGCTAGTGGTTTTTTGAGAGCTGAAAATCCTGTTCTCCTCATTTCCTGTTGTCATTGATATTGGCATCATTATAATTTGCTTTTATATGATCATCAGAGTGTGTAGAGAATGACCTATCTAGGAGACCTCAGCAGAGCACTAGTGCTGCTTCCTGAGTGAGACAAACAACAAAGCAAAGGGTTTATGTCCCGTGGTTCCCCGAAGAGTCTGATTCACGTGTGAGTCATTCCCATGAAGTGGATAAAGTTTCCACTTATAAAATCAGAAATGAAAATAAAATTGTTTTGAATTTGGGAGACAGAAGAGCAGGATGAGATGCCTAGCTCAAGAGGGTTCTTCGGAAAATAGATTTCTGCAGAAAGCTTCACCCCTCAAAGCGCTGGGAGAGAAATTCTATCCCACACCAGCTTATCAAGACCTTATTCCTTTTGGCAAGTAAACAAAGGAAGACCACTTTAAACGTGAGTAAATGTGGCTTTTTCTTACTTATTGGGTCCCACAGGAGAAGTAGATTGTAATGTTCAACTCTCTGATATATGCAATAATAGATTCCCGCAGTAGCGCCCGGCTGTCTACTCACTCATTCAACTGCTCACAAATTATACACATAACTGTGCACCGTCTCATGAGATTACTTTGTGCAAGGAATCTTTGTTTGGATAAAGTAATTTGATGAATGTCAGGGCCAAATGCATATAGAGAGATATAGATATAAGAAATGTGCCAATCTGATTTCTATTTGACTCCCATGCTAATCACATTGCCAGCATATTGCCGTGAATTACTGAACTAATATACTGGTAGACAGGGCACACTCTGGACATGGTTAGGAAGCATGATTTGAAAGATTTCCAATGTGGCTTCTTGAAATCGTGTTTTTACAAGACATTAGAGAGTGCAGTAATTATTAATTTTTTTCCAGCAGATTTCGGTTGAAAGATCCAGGTGAAAATGACATTATAATGAGTGTCTCCAAATTAATGTTGCTGATTTTTGGACCCGGCAGAAAAGTGTTATCTTTCTAAGTTTCTTAGTAGTATTTCTAAGAGTCAGGTAAATCTGTAAAAGTTCACCTTCTAGTGCATGTATTTGTTTATGGATTGGTTGTGCTACTCTCATCTTCTGTGCAATGCAGGGAAGAGCTCAGGCTTGCTGGTACACTGTCTTGCTTGGGAAAAGAAGTCCTAGTGGCATGTCTTTGTTGAATTACTTGTGCTGAGCCATGTCTCTACATTCGGTTTCCATATTCCTGGACACGTGGTATCTATGTCTAATTTTGGGTGTTGCTTTCTAAAGAGATTTGAGAGGATAAAATACAGTATCTATACTATGCAGGGAGTCCTTCATTTATAGATATTGTCTCTTATCTGCAATTCATATGTTCAACAAATATAAACATTTGAATACTCAATTCATTTAAATGTATTTTTTCTCTTTTTAATGTTTTTTATTAATTACACTTTATTTACTTTGTATCCCTCTGTAGTTCCCTCCCTTCTCCCCTCCCAATCCCTCCCTTCCTCCTCCTTCTCCATGCATGTTAAATGTACTTTAAATAAACTATTTTTTTCAATAACAATGGGAAAAATGTGGTTTGTTTAAACAATCACAAAGAACACTGTCCTTTTTTCATATGCAACAAAATAGGTGAAAATAAAGATTGTTTTGTTTAGTGAAATAAACCATATCAAAAAATCATATTTTCTTTCACATTTAGAGTTATGGTGTTTTTAAAAAGATGAATAAAAAAATGTAACTATGGGGACACATTTCAGCAGGAACAGAATAAACCAAGAGATGATGGTACTTGAACATATCATTAAAATCTACACCTATTTTATATATATTAAAACACCAAGGTAAAATCCAGTGTTGATGCAATTAACATATACAAAATTAAAAGTGATATCTACTTTGGAAATTCATCTTAAGATTAAAATATACTAATTTCTATCCATAGCACCTTGAAAAAAGTAAATAAATCAAAAAGGAAAGACTACAAAGATAAAATGTGACTTACTTGTGGCCTGATATTGTTCCTATTCTGATTTTGAAATTATTTTTGTGCATTGGTTTTCCTCTCTGGGATTATGAGTCAAAGATGGAGTACAATTGTGGAATCTAAGGCTGATTGTAATGTTATCATATGGGTTGAATGGTCTAAAGGATCCTCATTCCCTCTAATCCCAACATTTTCTAATGAGGACATTGATACACAGAAATATCTTTTATCTAGTCATAAAATATTGATAGATTTTTGTTGATTAGAGTTTCCTTCGACCTCTAGTGATTAATTCATGTGATATAATACCAATTTGAATGAAAGCTGAAGAGGGATAGCCATAAATGCACACTCAAATATTTTATCTATAGACACCTTGACTCTGTCATTGCCTCCACCACCGAGAATTCAAAACTGTTTATGAACTTCTGGACCCCAACAGAAAGATTAAATAATATAGTTTCAATATATATGTGAAACATTTAAAATAAATTCCGGTTGGTAATCAATACTATAAGTGTTAACTCTTAATATTCTTCTCTAGTTTCATAGACGAATAAAAATAAAAATATGAATACTTTCAAGTAGATGTCCAGATGCAATTAAATTAGTTTTGGATTTTTGATAGCAAAATTCTCCCCTTTTGGCTTTAATGTGTGATGTCTTCCTTGCTCTTTCTTTTATATATAAGAGCATTGTTTCTTTTCTCTTTTACCTAGTTAACTAATCTTTTTCTCTCTCCAATACTTAATTTGAATTCAATCCTTAAGATTGAACCGAATCTCTGTATGTTTGATATATATTTTGTGAGTAACTGTGTTCCCTTAATTACAGTCCTTAGACATTTTATGAACACTCATGTTGAAATATGAAATATATTTCCTCCTATATGCTACCCCTTTAAACTTCATGCAACTACATTCTTGGTAATAGAAAATGTTTTTTTTTTATTAATTACCATTTATTTACTTTGTATTCCAGCTGTAATTCTCTCCCTCATCCCCTCCGAATTCTACCCTCCCTCCCTCTTCTTCTCTGTTGCCCTTCTCCCAGTCCACTGATTGGAGATAACCTAAAACCCCTGCACAGATGTAGCCCAAGGCACCTCAGTGTTCAAGTGCATTCCCTAGTAAGTGGAACAGGAGTGGTCTCTGACATGAACTCATTGGCTAGCTCTTTGATCACCTCCCCCTTAGAGGAGGAGCAGCTTTACCAGGCCACAGAGGAAGACAAGTCAGCCAGTCCTGATGAGACCTAATAGGCTAGGGTCAGATGGAAGGGGAGGTCGACCCCCCCATTAGGAAATGTGTTTTTTTGATGCTTACCACAATAATATATTTCGTAAAGTATATGTTTAAATAAACTACATGCAATAAGTAACAAGACAGTTTTATCTATTCAAAAATCATAAAAACTGAGGAAATAGAGTCAAAGATTGTTTTAGTATGAAGGTGGAATGAAATGGGAACAATTAATCAGAATCCTTTAAAGAATAATAATGCTTGGGCCTTAGCTTAGAAAGTTAATAGTCTTTAACATAGATGTGACAAGGAAACACGGATCTTTCACAGAATATAGAATATTTATGGGTAGTCATATATCAGTAAGAAAATAAATCAACCCATGTATTAAAACACTTGAACACAGATTTGTCTGTTTTAGAGGGGAATAATTAAGAGAATATATAAGCATATGAAAATGTTTTGTGAAAAGATATGTAAAAAAATTTGTGCCTTGTCGTGTAGTAGAATGTGTCACTGCCTGGGTTCTGATAGGTGCTCCTTAAATGTCCCTACACGAAAACTTGGTTCCTCAATCACTCCAAAGACAAAACGTGCAAAGGGTAGGGGAATTCCCTAATATGTTGATAGGATACACTGATTCTATACAATTTCTTTCTCTGATGTTCACTGTCCTCTGTTTTAGGCATTCTTTTTATAAATGCATAAATGAACATCTGTTTTTGAGATCCCATGGGGAACTAAAATCATTAACAATTCAGATCTCTACCAGAGTTCTACTAATGGCTAAAATGTTACTAAGAATGTGCTTGTAGCCAAGAGATCCAGGTAGTCATTTACAAAAATAAGCCACAAATATAAATGTAAATATAGCAAAAAACATTAAAGACAGGGAATTCTTTCTACAAGAGAAAAACCAAGAAAGTTGTGGTAGAATCATGGGTAAAATACTGAAATATTAAGAATGGTGTACATAATAAACCCTTGATTTTACAATAGCTAACTTGCTCTCTTTAATGATATTATGCCTTTCATGTGGTAAAAGTATATCATGATACACAGCGTTTACACTCTTATTTATTTTTGCTTTTTTGTTTTCCTTTCAACAAAGTTTACAAAGAAAACATATTTACTTGAAGGTGGATACAAAGAAATATTTGGTAAATGTATGAACAATATTATTAGACAGATGAAAGACAACTTGTAAAACCCCTAGAAAGGAGGAAGACTCATTAAATTTTATGGATGAATAGTGTTATTCAGTGATTCGGGCAACATTGGTTCTCCTAACTTCTCTTACATCCATGCCTGATTCTCCTTATCTCAGTTATGGCTTTCTTTTTAGGAAAATGCAGGGATAAAATATCCTTTGGTCACTGCTTTAGATAACTATCTACACCTCGGACTTTACTTTGTACTTTTTTATTGTTAGGCACAAGCTCATTCTTTAGTTGTTTTCTATATCCACAGCTCAATGAAAACAGAACTGAGTACTTGGGAGCTGGTAATGAGAAAAGAATGATATCCATTCAATGATTCTTTGATTTAAAAAGTTATACCTCTAAGTAGCCCAGTACATACTTGTTTCATATGTGTGTTGGGGGAGACACTGACACCAAGTCATGACATTAAAACCTATTACTGATTATATTTTATTCAAATTCTAAACGTTTATGGGCTTCTAGTTCAGGAAGATAAACGTGTGGAATAATTTAAAACAATTATTTGGTAAGATTAAACCTAATAAAATGTATTAAATACCTGAACAGCTTTTGCTATTTCATATTTGTGCAGAAGGTCTAGTTTTCTTCTACTCAGTGCCTGTTTCTTCACTGTGTAAGAAACTTATCAGGCAGGACTGAGCCAAGCAAGATGAGCCACAGTTGTCTAGGCTGTATGCTTGCTCCTGCTTTATTGAAGCACACACGGAGGGAGCTGAGGTCTTCAAGTAGAAGTCAGGTGGGAGGCTGAGAGTGATATTTATCCCACTAGCACAGAGCATACTGCAGGGGCACTAGAGGTGGGAGACAATTTGAACTGAGTGTAAGTTATAATTGGTCCATAAAATACAGTTTCATTCTCTTTTTTATTGAGACCTATTGGTCCAAATCTTATTACCTTGTCATTTTTTCCAGTTTCATAACTAAGAGAAAGTAGTGGTGGACTGCTCTGTCCTGTAAACTGAAGACTTTTCCCCCCTTCTTTTTCCTTCGGTGTTTTCCAGAACTGTAATTTCATTTCTCAGTCAGAAAGAAATATTAGATTTCAATGCAGTTTCAAGTCTTATTTTTGGAAACCACATAAACTATAAACCAACATATAAGTCTAGGAAGATTGTCTTAGTTACGCAAGAATCCTGGAAGCCACTCAAAGGTCAACTTTCTTATTATCTGGCACATCAGCACATGCAAAATGAAAGCATAACAAGGCATGCCAATTAACTAAGAACATACTAGGCAACAGTCATAGCTACAGATACCAATTACCAAGATGTGTAATAATTGTGCTTGTATATTCTCAGCTCCCTACATAACCATTTGCTAACTGCCTTCTGCAGGAATGGGGTTGTATAGATTCTATGACTGAAAGCCTTAGGAACAGAAGACTACATAACCACTCTCTGTATGTTTCTATCTTCTTTTACTTCGGTAGCTATATATGGCTTGTCACCCTAAGCGTGTCATGTTTAGGTTTGCTAAATCACTGATATGATCAAGGATGGCAGTGATGGTATAGACTACCTCCCTCAATCCTTCACCATAGAAAGAGTAAACAGAACAGGAATGACTTATCCAGCATGAAATATTAGTTTGTGACAGATGAGGGTCAGATATTATTCAATCTTTGTAACATTAGTTTTAGTTTGCTTTCCCCTTAGGTCTTGATGCTTAACAATGGTGACGTGTGTAGCTAGGAATCATCTCTTCTTTATTTATAATGCTTTAGCATAGAGGTAGTCTTGTGCCATGGGGGCAGACAGTTCCATGATTGCTTTCTCCGCACCAGAGTTAGACAAAGAATAAGTTCATTAAAAAAAAAAAAAAGCCTGTAGTTCTATCTCTTCATCCCCTTCCAATGTATATTCTATATTCCCTTTTCAGTTGGATTCAAGCACCCTTCTTTTGGCCCTCCTTGTTACTTAGCTTCTTTGCATCTGTGGATAGTAGCATAGTTATCCTCTGTCACATGACTAATATCTGCTTATAAGTGAGTACATAGCATGCATGTCTTTCTGGGTCTGGGCTACCTCACTCAGGATGACCTTTTCTACTTCCATCCATTTGCATGCATAAGGATGGCAATCAGATATGGAGAGCGTGAGGTGGGAAGCAAGAGGGCTGGGAGAGAGAAGGTTGGGGCATCTCTGGGACAAGCTGGAGACCTGTGACAAGGCAGGCTCCTAAGAGGATATGGGAGTGAGTCTGAGACTCCCCGCTGCGAAGGAAATAGAGACCGAAGTGGCCACCTCCCAGCCAAGTAGGACTTTCAGTGGAGGGAGGGGGACAATAACCCACCCACAAAACCCTCTATCCAAAATGTACCCTGTTTACAAGATGTGCAGGCAAAAAGATGGAACAGAGATTGAGGGAAAGGCCAAACAGGGACTGACCCAATCTGAGACCCATTCCGGGGGTTGGGAGAGAGCCAACCCCTGACACTATTAATGATACTCTGCTATGCTTGCAGACAGGACCCTGGCCCAACGTCCTCTGAGAGGCTCCACCCAGCAGCAGAATGAAACCAATGCTGAGACACACAGCGAAATGTTAGACAGAGCTTAGAGAGTCTTATATAAGAGTGGGAAGAAGAATTGAGGAACCTGGAGAGAAGGCTTCACAAGAAGACCAACAGAGGCAACTAACCTAGGCCCATGGGGGATTACAGAGACTGAAGTACCAACCAAAGAACATTCGTGGATTGGACCTATGCTCCTGACACATATGAAACTAATGGGCAGCATGATCTTCATGTGGGTTCCCTAGCAAATGCTGCAGGAGCTGTCTTTAACTTTGGCTCTGTTGCTTGATTTTGTGTTACTTTCCCCTAGCTGGGCTGCTTTGTCTGGCTTCAGTGAAAGATGATGCTTAGTTCTAATGTTACTTTATGTGCTGGGGTGGGTTGGTAAGGGCTAAGGGGCTCCTTTTATCTGAGGGAATGCCAAAGAGGAGGGGGAAAGTGGAAAGAGTTGAAGAGGGGAAGAGGGCAGGAAGGAAAGCAGAGAAGGGAGGGGGCTGTGATCATGGTATAAAGTGAAAAAATAAAAAGCATCAAAACCAACCAACCAACCAACCAAAATTACAAAACAAAAACAAAACAACCCCTATCCCCACAAAAAATGGCTAGTAGTTTCACCTCTTGGTTGGAGAGCTGCAGGATTATTTGCCTGTTTCCTTTGACCTTGCCCTCACATTTGGAAGCTTATTTCCATTTCTCAAATTATCCTGCTGTTGATTGAGTGAGTCAGTCAATTGTTTATGAACTTTAATGACACAGACCACCAGAAGAATGAGCACCTGGACAGCTCTAAGTCAAAGGCATGATGTCTTCAGTCTGCTCCAGGTCACAAACCTCCAGTGATCTACGTGGTCCCCGAATATCTGCTTATTAAGCAACTTCCTTGATTCTGTGTGTCGCTATCCTAAGTGTTGAAGTCTGTGGTTGCCTCTCCTGAAATCTGTCTTTTTGTCTTTACACATTTATAACCAAGTTTTCCCTAAGGATGCTACCCACGTTACAATAGGACCTTTAACTCTGTTTTTAAAAATTTCGGACATATGTCTTGACTCATGGGTCACACTATGAGGTTCTGGCTTAGAGAAGAAAATTTAATTATTTCTTTTTCTTTCTCATCTTGCTCCACATGACACTTTGTACAATAGTGTCAATAAATACCAGTGAATGGATTACTATGGTAATGATTGGATCTGATTTGCACATTTAGTCCTTTCTTTAATGCAGCAGCAGATACATAAAGGGTAGAATTGTTTCTCTCTTAAATACACAGTTCCTACTGTGTAATGGAAGATAAGAAAATTAAATTAAACTAATAGCTAGTATTTATTAAGCACTTATGTCAGGTATGATAATTAGAAGTACATTATCAACATCACATTCAGAATGAGCATATTATTAGCACAGCCTTCACAAGCTGAAGGTGGGCAGTTAATGAAGTTCTGTAAATTGTGAATCAGGGGTGATACAAGAATTGGAATGATAGGGTGAGCAAGATGAAGATGATGGAAGGGTCAGGTCTATCATAATTGTTCCTGATAATCATAAATCTTCTTGATTTTGGAATGCTTCAAAGCCTAAAATATGAAATGTTTAAGGAATAAGTTTCAATGAGTACCAATCAGCTTTGGAATAAAGAAGTCTGTAAGGAAGGAGCAAAGCATGGATTTGGGGCAGAGGAGAAAAAAAATAAATAAGTGAAGGGTATCAAGAATATACTTCGGATTTCTGTTTCTGCCGGTAGCCACTCCTGTTCTCTCTGTGAAATCATGAACCATGTGCCTTTGATCTTGCATATTTTTTTGATCCAATCAATGTGTTCCTTTTAAACCAGTCCCACTTATCCTGAGGGCAGCTGATTCAACAATAGGTCTGAATGCTCAAGCTTAAACGATATATATTTTAACTTGTTTTTAAAGGAAATCTTTGTAATTCCTGTAAGAAATGAATCATTAATTTTGCCATGACATTATATATGAAATCTAAGCAGTCGCTCTTCAACACGCTCCAATTCAGAGGAGTCTAAAGTTCAGCAAACCAAGCTCATGTAGTATTATATTTGCCCTTTACAAAAGGTCAGAATATTGTTCAATTGATGCCAACATCCATGCGCTAAATGAAAGCGGGTCTGAGAAGATTGGAAGTGGTTAAGGGTAGTCCTAAGTCCATTCATTTGGATATTGCAAAATAACACACCATGGCAATCTTTATTGAGTACAGATTCCAGGAGAATTCTGACATTGGATATTGTCATCAGCAAAAGACATTCATTGAGTTTGGATTGGTAAAGTCACTTTAGAGTTTGGAAATTCATAGTTTTATCCTCCCCTTTCAGACTTTATTTTATTCATTTATTTTGGAAGAATTGTACCAAACTGGAGATTTACTTAAGGTCAAGTTTTAATTAACATTACGGCAAAGCTGAGGTTAACACTCTTGATGTGAAAGACGAGCTATGGCATTAAACTAATTGCATGAATATGGAGATTTCCAGGTTACTCATTTTAGCAATATCGCTATATCTTTCAAAACCTCAGTAAGTGGCCTTTCTTGTGCCTATCCTGAAATGTGGGACTGTAATTTTTCTCTCATTGTTTTTCTTGATTTTATTGTTGGGAAGCATTACTTACCTTCAAAAGCTAATTCACAACAGAGGACTCGAAATATCAAAATATGCTTTTCATTTCTGTAACGATTTCTACTCTCTTGGTAACATTCTTTTTGTTGTAGCTATTGTTACTTCATCTATGCACTTCTAAGTAGTTTACTTATACCTGACTTATACGACTTACACAATGGCAGTTTATATTGTAATGGCTGGCTTCTCACCATTAAAAGTGGAAATTCAGGGCCTGACATGTGATAAGTGTGAAATCTCCCAATTTTTTATTAATGCCTGTCAATATGGCCATAGCATATTGAAATGAGTAGTCTGTCCTTACAATGTAAAGTGCTATTTAGAGTTTCTTGTGATTTACAAAAAAAGAAATAGGAAATTTCTTTTCTAATTTATGCATCCAAATTGGTGGATGTAGTAGCCATTTTCTTAATAACTGACAAGTGATGAGGAGGATTCATAGAACCTGGAACATGCATGTGTTTCTTGTACCCACACTTCATGGTGCAACATTCAAGAGTACTGCTGCATCCTACTAGATGTCTGGAAAGTAGACCCTAGAATGCTTCAGAGAGTAATAATATCAAGTTTGATGGTTTGATGAAGACTTGCAATAAACCTTATTCTATTTTCATCCTATTAATTTTCTTTACTTGATTAAGTACCTTGGAAGAGAAAGGAGCTTAATGAATTGTGATAACTGTCTTGTGCTATGTTTCCACATTCACCCTCATTTCTCTCTGTGTGTGTCTTATTCTCCTCCCCCTCTCCTGCCATCCTTTCTTTTGGTAGTAGCCCCTTGTTATTTTTCTTCTTAGGTTTCACAGATATTTTATGAAAGAATTTTATAATTACCCTTTTAATAACTTATATTCATCATAGACAGAAGGTTTCTGGTTTGATTATTTCTCTTATGCCTTGTGTGACTTCATGAGCAATCAGGGAGATAAATAGCATCCCCACATTTTTTTTAACCTGGAAAGGAAATTGCAATTCATGTTGAAATTATCTGAACCTTGTTGACCACTGATCCTTTCATACATAGTAAAAAAATACAGAAGAAGATACAGTTTTAAAATTTGGCTTGTTGAACAAATAATGTTATTCACAGAGATTGACTTAAAAATCACTAGTGTATAGATGGCAGAGAAAGCACAAACCTTGGTGAAGCACCATAGCTTTAGAATGGCAATTCAAACTATGGAGTTCATTGAGATGTATAGAGTATGGAACTGAACAAATATTTTTAAAGCAGCTGTCTTGGGGTAATTGTATTATGGTTTTATATGTAATTTATTTTCATGATGAAGATAAAGAAGAAGGAGGAGGAGGAGGAGGAGAAGACTTAGATCAAATGTCAGGACACAAAATGTACTATCTTTCTTCCTACTTTCATTGTGGTTTAATAAGATATATCACACTTATAAGAAACTCACATCATTTTCTCTTTTCAGTTGAGCCTATATTTAAAGTAAAACTTTCCCAGACTTTTTACCTGTGCATTTTATCTCTGGAAACTTCTGCCTCCTTAACAGAATGTTGTTTTTATTAGAGATACTGCCTTAAAGGATGCCCTTTTCTTAATGAAATCCACCCAAATAGTTTTTATTGCCTTATTCCTTCCCATTTTCTCTTCTCTGGCACACAGACTACCTGGTATCCATAATTGCCATTTTACCCGGATGTCATTTAACCTACAGTTCATTATTTTCTCTTCTTTTAAATGTGTTTGTGTTAATTTCCTCAGAATGGCCTCATTGCCAGCTGGCCTGTTCCCTGAAGATTTCTACGGCCAAATGTCACACCTAAGTGCCTGCACCTTCCCTGATTTTTTCCAAGCATTTGTTTAGACCCTATCAATCATTATCTCACAATATAAGCATTAGCTTTGCAAATGGAGAGCATGGCTGGTCTGGTGATTTATGCTTTTGAAAGCCTTTCTT
Organism: Meriones unguiculatus; assembly: GCF_030254825.1. Taxonomy (NCBI): domain Eukaryota; kingdom Metazoa; phylum Chordata; class Mammalia; order Rodentia; family Muridae; genus Meriones; species Meriones unguiculatus. The sequence continues at coordinate 60,111,695 of NC_083350.1, read as the reverse complement.
TTTCTCCTAGCATGAATCACAAGAGCCCACACTTATTTTGCCAGTCTGGCTGTATCTGCCATGGCTTATGGGAGGATAAGGTAAGCTGCCAAAATCACAGCCCTGTTTCTCTCGTTTTTCCTGAATTTCCTTATCAGTTGTGACAATATGCCACAATTAATGATAGCAGATACACACATGTTTGATACCACATGCATCACACTTAGGCATGATGGATTAGCAATCAAGGAAATTAATTCTGCCATTACAGAGTAACATCTGAACTTTGAAGTTAGGCAATTTCATTGTCTAAGTTTCTTCTGTAAAGTCAGCTATAAATATAGAATTAGGAAAGCTCATTTAAACTCAGAATAGTATCAACAGATAACTTCTTAATATTCTAGGTGTTGGTTTGCAGTTCCTTTCTTTTATCTTCATGAATCCAGAGGGATATTCATATCATCAGATTTCAAGTCTAAATACACACACAACATGGAACACTTTTGTCAAATAAACTCTATTTTTAGATTATTCTATAAGCTACTCATGATCACAAATAATCTAAAAATAACATAATTTTCTGGAATTAGCATTTAGCTTTAACAAAAGTCAACAAGTAGCATGTTTCTCATGAATCAAGTAGCCTTGAAATAATCAACTCTCATCTGGATAGCAATATGTACTGCAATTTCTAGTTATCAAGGCTCTGTGTGTACATTCATAGTAAAGATGAAACTTTTGACATTCTCTCTTTTCACACAGTGTTCTGTGTGGTTCCATTGGAGCTGATATTCACCAGTCATAGCCAGTGATACCTACCAACTCTTCACCAGATCAAATGAAGAAAAATTAAAATGATGTCTTACTCAGAAAGATAAATGGGATGGACATTGGAAGATGGAGAAAACAGGAAACAGGACAGGAACCTACCACAGAGAGCCTGTAAAAGACTATACCTAGCAGTGTATCAAAGCAGATGCTGAGTCTCATAAGCAAATTTTGGATAGAGTGCATAGAATTTTATGAGAGAAGGGTGAGATAGTAAGACATTGGAGGGAACAGGAGCTCCACAAGGAGAGCAACAGAACTAAAATGTCTGGGCCCAGGGGTCTTTTCTCAGACTGATACTCCAGCCAAGGACCATTCATGGATATAACCTAGCACCCTGCTCAGATGTAGCCCATGGCAGCTCTGGATCCAAGTGGGTGCCCTAGTAAGTGTAACAAGGACTGTCTCTGACATGAACTCTGTGGCTGGCTCTTTGAACCCCCTCTCCCAAAGGATGAGCAGCCTTACCAGGCCACAGAGAAGGACAATGCAAAAGTCCTGATGAGACCTGATAAGCTCGGGTCAGATGGAAAGGGAGGAGGACCTTCCTTATCAGTGGACTTGGAGAAAGGCATGGGAGGAGATGAGGGAGGGAGGGTAAGATAGGGAAGGAATTAGGGAGGAGGCTACAGCTGAGATAAAAAGTGAATAAACTGTAATTAATATAAAAATAAGAATGTATTAAAAAGAAATTGAAAAAATAATCACTAGCATTGAATATTGTTTGGAACAAGTTAAGTAATGGATTGGACAAAAATGTTACTATTATAGTGAATTTATTTATTTTTTTACAGTGAATTTAATATGTTCAAATAACGATAACTCAAAATGCATTAAAATATATAGCTAACAATAATTATATTCATATTAAAAATGTTTTCATAAAGTTAAAAAAGCTGTTTGGAGCATCAGAACTTTGTGCTAATCCCCCAAGTATAGAAAGAAAAATAACACATCCATACTCATTGCAGGCAGAGAATCCATTTTTTTCTGTTATTTCATGGATATCATTCTGCATGAAGTCACGGTGTGCAGTAGCTTTTCATAGATTGTTTGATCCATGGGTAGACTGGACTGATTTCCAAAGAATCTCACATGAAAGGAAACTGTTTACACATGGATCATGAAACCTTTTTGACAGTATGTTAAAATAAAGGTACCTGGAACACTGTTAATTTTTTCTATTCCCATGACAGCCACAGAGAGCACATCAACCATAGCTCTGTTTTGTTTTCTGATAAGTTCTTCTAGTAATTAAACATTTTATTTCTTATGAAAGTACTTACTGAATAGACTGAAATGGTACACTCTTCCTCCCTTATGTCTGAATTATTTTTGGGATAAATGTAAAATTTGTCTGAATCATGAATGGGGAAACCAGAATGTGTAATAAAAAAATGACTTATGCTACATATTTAGAATATAACTACGTCATCACAAAAAAAAACTTTGAAGAACTCCATAGAAGTATTTTCAGATATTTGAACACACGTATTTTTATTGTGTTAGTGTAATTTATCAACTGTGGAAAAAAATACCGTCTCCTGTAAAGCAGTTCTTTGGGAATCTATGCTTACAAAAAAACAAACATGCTAGGTCCATCCTTGAGTATGTCAGAAATGCCATGCTTGTAGAGTAGCTCATTGATTGTGTTTCTCTACTTAGACCATTCCTTTAGTCAAGGATTTTGTGTTTGGTTAGTTTGCAAACTTTCACTCAATTTCCTTAAACACATATTTGTTGAATATTTTTATATGCCATCAGCTGAATGTGTCCCCAGAATTTGAGTGTTAATGTTCTGATAATTATTGATCCATTTGTCTGCTATGCGTAATAAACTGCAAATGGATATGTAGATGTTGGTTGTGTCAATGCCTTCCACAGCTATGAGAATCAGGAAGAACACACATATCAGCCTAATATGAAATAACTGATATTCCAGCTAAGTCCACTCAAATTAAATACAAATCTGGGTTCCAGAGGACTTTACTTTAGTTCAATGACTTTCTAGTGCATTGTAATATTCTCCCCTTTGTGACTTTTAGGAGATTCTTTTTATTATTAATTTTTATATTAATCACAGGTTATTTATTTTGTGTCCCAGCCATAGCCCCCTTCCTCATTCCCTCCCAATCCCACCCTCCCTCCTTCCTCTCCTCCCTGCCAAAATTGAAATGTATATTGTGAATATACTGATTTATTTAAAATGTGTAAGTAAAAAATGAAAACACATTATGTATCACAAATTGAGTGGATGGTTTTGTAAACAGATTCTTATTTCTTTTCATGACAAATACTTTTCAAACACCTGTTTCTGTGGTTCTGTCACTGTGGGATTTTGCTAATACATAAGATATACATCACACTTCATATGTCCTACAGACAATGTTAAGTTTAATGAATGAATAAAATAGTGTACGTAAATGATAATAAAAATCAGTGAATATCAAACCTAAAAAAAAGATATACAAATATATGCTGCCAATGAAAGCAAATAATTTTTTTTCCTTAAGAGATATAGTAGGCCAAAAAATGGGTGCATTGATTTTGTTCATGTGGACCTTTATATAATGTATATTTGGTTTTGAATATTTAGTCTTACAGTGGATTAAAAACCTACTACATACATGCATGTGCAAGCACATGGCACATTCACACACACACACACAAGCTTATAGCATAAAGTTATAACAAAGAACTGAAAATGTGGGTAAGTCATATTTTCATATCATTTCATTAAGTGGCCATGACTATTCCCTTATCTTCTTCATGGGTATTGGTTCAGGATAGTGAGGAAGAAAGGGCATGTTTCACTGAACTTAAAAACTGTGATTTTTATTTCCTCCAGCAGTGACAACATGATTTGTGTTCACAGAGTCAGGTCAGTATTGGATATTAGGTTCAGATAGTGACTTGCCTCTTCAAAGGATGACACAGAATCAGCTCATGTAAATAGGTATGTGATTCAGGCTAAAATTAAAATAATAATAATAATAATTCTCAAGTGCGGTAGTAAATATTTTGTAAGAAATATTGGATTTGTTTCTTTTGGTATTGTGTGCTCAAGGTAGGATGTATGTGTATAGGGGGATGGGGTTGTTTTCTCTGAATTTAAAAGTGTTAAAGCCTTTATTAAACTCAGCCTTATTTTCTCAAAAATTCAAACCATATTCAAAGTAAACACATAATGTAATCATTCAGCTGTTACTAGTTGATCACGTGTATTTTTCTAAAAACCAAGAACATGCCTCATTTATCTGGCCTAGAGGACGAAGAGATAGAGGTGGGTGTGGCAGAAATGTGACAATGCCCGGTCTTTCGCTGTATGTTCGCTGTGATGCATAGTAGATGAACTCTGGAGACCTACCCACAATGAATTTAAAACATGACATGACAAACAAGAATAATGAGGGTGGTTTTTATATTCTGTCACCTCGTCTTCCTTATCCTCCTCAGTGTCCCACCAACCTACTCATTATGCATTCTAGAACTGGAGCTTACTTTGTCTTCAGACTGAAAACTCCCATCATCTTCCTTTCTTTCTTTACCTTACTTTTGTGTTGCCTTTCCTTCCCCTGTACCTGGGAACCTGCAGCAGCCTTTGAACATCCATCTCTTCAGTCTTTTGTGACAGCTGATGAGTGTGGCAAATATCTCCAGCAGTTTTCAAAAGATATCAGTACGTAAATTCTTTATCACCACAACATTATAGCATTAAATTTTTTAAGAAAGAGAAACTACTTGTTATTTTCCTCATTATACTTTATGCTCATGATCAATAGCGCAGGATTTGAAGCCATACTTTTTTTTTTTCAATGCAGTTTATTCAGGAACCTTGAACAATCCTCGGACCCTGGGGAAAGCCAGCCCACAGCTTAAATAGCCTCTGGGTAGCCAACCCAGGCGTGCCACGTGGGCAATGCAGATAGGTCCACATACATGGAAGCAAGCCAGATCCTCAGCCTTAGCCAAATGTGGAATTGTTCCTGACAGAGAGCACTCACCATCAGGAAGGTAGAAGGCGGAAAACAGCTCCATCTTTAAGGCATAGCATTCCGCAGCTCTCTACAGTTCCCCCTTTTTGTTTTAGACGCATCAGGCAAGAGTAGAGGTCTGATCTCTGATATTAGAAATAAATTGGGACTTTGTACCGATGTTCATTTAGGTGTCATCCACCCAAAGAGCATCAGACCTGTCTGATACCTTTTTCTCAGAGGCGGGACCTGGGGCATCAACCCGCATGCAACCAGACATGCTCTTCTCTGGGTCCAAAACTGCTGACCCTGAGTGCAGTGCTTGGCCTCGCATCCTGAGCGTAACATTTTAGCTTTTTATTGTATCCAACCATGCTTGGGGAGAATGTCCTGCTTCAATGGCTGTAAAGGCCTGAATGATCATGGCTGCATCACACTGTTGTGAGACTCTAATCTTGCATATATAGCACAGGCAAACCAAGGAGACCAACACCAGAAGGCCTGCTAACGCTCCCATGCCCGCCCATTCCTTCAGATGATTCATGATTGATACCAGAAGCCATACTTTTTACGTACACATTTTGACTAGCTGACTTACCAAGTGTGTTACATCAGAAAGATTACTTTGCTTTAGAGCCTGTTTCCTGAGGTGTGAAGTAAATGAGTCTACTTACAATGGCTGATATAAGAATCAGCTAATTGATGTCAATTATTTACAGTGATGACTGGGAGGTAGTAGAGTACATCCCAAGCTTACTGGTACTAATGGACACTCTGTTCACTAATGCAGGGTATGGTAACAGCAACAGTCATTAAATGGAACACCTGTAATAAAATGTAGGACACGTTTGAACCAGTAGTTAAACCCAAGCTGACTCCAGAAGCTACAACTGTTTTGTCATGATTTTAACTGTTTGGAGAGAATGGTTGTTTCTGTGTGAAGAGGCTCTAATATTGAAACTAAAATGATGAGATAGTGGTAGAAAGTGTCATATAATGTATGCAGAGAGATATATGCACATGAAAACCTCGATCTCATAATATTTCTGTGGGGTCTCAGTTATTTTATCCTAAAATATAGAAACAGGCAAGCTGAAAGGCCAGCCTTCTAATTCAGATGTATACTGCCCATGAGCTCACGTACTGAATACATGCAAATGCCGAGATTACTGTAGAGGAATCCAGTCTCTTGGGAAGATAAGCCTATTTCCAGACACACATACAGAAATCAGAACCTTCCCAAACACTGAAATAAACTCCCAAGCATTAACGGCAGATACGTGGCCTATCTGTGACACTGAATCACACTGACTGAATATCGCACTTTTTACTGAGTACTCACATCTCAGTTCTGTTAAGTTTTGAGTTTAAAAAGATGTAAACTTTTTTTGCGTGTGTATATATTTTTGTTTGTTTATTATTTTTCTGTGCATCAGGCAGAAGGACAACTTCCAGAAACTATGGACAATAAAATTAAAGCATTAAACTAAGCAGTTTATGGTATGATGTAAATTACAGCTAACATAGAATGAATTATGGTGTTCAATGTACAGACAGCAATGGTACAATGCTATTTAGAAATACAAGATGGGACAAGCCTAGAAAGCTCTCTTTTTTCATTATTATTACTACTATTATTATTTAGAATATATTCACTTTATCTCCAGGTTGTAGCCCCCTCCCTCATCCCCTCTCAGTCTCACTTTCCCTCCCTCTTCCTCCCTTAACCATCTTCCCTAGTCCACTGATAGCAGAAGTCCACCTCCCTACTGTCTGACCCTAACATCAGGTCCCATCAGAACTGCATGTATCCTCTTCCTCTGTGGGCTGGCTTCTTCTGTTGCCCCACCAGGGGGAAGTAATCAATGAACAGGCAACCAAATTCATGTCAGAGAATCTCTCTTTTTTCCTTACTTAGAGATCTACATGAAGACTAGGCTGTCCATGGGCCACATCTGAGCAGGGGGTCTAAGCTCTTTCCATGCATGATCCCAAAGTGTTTTGGCTTTGTTGGTTTCCTTGTGTGGATTAGGAAAGTCTCTTATGATCATGTATCACAATCAGCTTGCTTTGACTTGAGAAACTTGAATATGGTTATCTGGAAATATGGACAACTTCTGTTGCCTGAGAAATTAAATGATACTTAATATATCCTCTAAGGAGTACATCTGTACTGGGGTGATGACTAGAAATATACATTTTATTCTTAAACTGACTAGTCAATTGAAATAGACTTTATAAGAAAGCTCTTCACAAGAAACATGACCACACTTGATAATATACATCACACTTATTTTTAATTTTGCCTATATATTCAAACAAGAGAAAGAAAATAATAGAAATCTGGAGGCTCATGTACAAAAAATACCTTCTGAAATTGTGTTCTATTATTCTTCTCCCTTAGTTTATAATTTGGTCGTAGCTGGAAACAGAAATCTTAGAATGTTCAGAAGCTCAAATCATATCAGCACATACAAGTTTGGATAAGTTGTCCAACCTCCTGCGTCTGCCAATATTGGCTGGAAATTACACACACACATAAAATTTCTGGCAGTTGTAGCCCTCCTCCTGGCTGGAAGTTCAAGTGCAGAGACGCATGAAATTGAACAATGATAATAGTAAAAACTTCTCCGAAACCATTTTGAAGCTGCAAAATGTAGGATTTTAGGTCCATCTCTTCTGGAGAAATGACTCAGGTAAAATTTTGTAGTCAAATACTTTCATCCCTCTTCCTTCTTTCTCATTGCTTCTTATGGCATGATAATTTTACCACTTTATTAAGAAATTCCAAGTTCAGCACCAATGAACTGATTCCTCCTAATTATCTGGAGTTGCATCAATCCATTCATTGCCTCACAAGACCAGTGAATATTAAATTTTGTTCTTTTCACACATGAATGCTGTGAGACCTGGTAAGAAAAACACTGGGTGAAGAAATGTGAAACCCAAAGATTGTGAAGATTGCCTCTGCATTTATTACACCCAAGTCTTCCCTTTGTACATATGCTGCTACATTGGAGTACATGCTAGTCTGTATCCAGGCTTTCCTACAGGCCATTTCTAGAGAAAGATCTTTTTTTTTTTCATAAAAAGTGAATGTTTCCTTAACAAAAATCTCATGATAATTCATAGCTATGACCTCCATATACATGTGTTTAGTGAACTGTGAGGAAGTACCATATGCAGCAAGATTATATCGATGGTACTTCATATTATTCCATCTATAGTATGATATAAGAACTAGTTATGTAAAAACTAACATTATAGTGGCCATCATACTATCTCTGGACAACTATTGTACCAAGTCATGGTGGGATTAGAATTCTTGAAACCAACTTCTCTCAGATATAAAAGGACAGACACACTCTGCCTCATAGAGGAGCACAGAGTAGGAATGCAGAGAAAACTTTATTTTGTATCTCTTTTAATATATTTCTCCTCTTTAAAAGAACTAAAGATTATTTGAAGATATGGAAAAGAAAAAGGGTGAGTGAGGACTTTGTTAAAATTCTTACGAAACAGATGCCTGAATTGTCTTTAACAAAAACAAATAGAAAACACTGCTTCTCAGACATTCAACAAAGAGGCAGAACGTCTTCGGAGAAGCAATTTCTACTGTGGTAGCACACCCTAGTGTTTCTTTGGGAGCTATGTAAATTAAGGCATCTCATTTAAACTGATTTCTGAAAGATTCAAGATGGCAGATGTAAAATAATGAATAGACACATTTAGTCATGTAATATCTATGCCTTCATAGTAGAGTTAACAAAATTCCTAATAGTGTTTTGACAAGTCTATTCTAAACACTCAGCCTCAACAATAAAACTCATTTTAAAGCAGCAAACATGGATGATCATCTTCCAGTTTCCTCTCACCTGGCTAAACTTTGTCCTGTAATTCTCCCATGAATTTTTTTTTTCCTTGAAGATATGTTTACTTAGCCGATTATTATTTTATATAAATGAAGTTTCTACAGGATTTTTTTTTCCAAATTAATACAAGTGATTTTAACCTTACTGAGGGTAGGTCTGTAACAATTTGTGTCCTATCTTGAGTTCATGTGTCTAGTTTTTAAAACAGCTGAGCAGAGCAGAAAGCAGAGAAAGAGAGACACAGGGACATTACAGGAGATTGCTAACTTGAATTGGTAGAAAATGGAGAAAGTAAATAATTTTAATAAAAAGAAATCACCACGGCCTTGTTCTCTTTGTGGGTGGCATTTGCCATCACCAGTGGGGTAACCTGTCTCTTGCACCACAGATCCCTCTCAACAGCAGGCTTCCTTTATGAGACAGTTAATGCGCCACCAGTCAGTCGGTAGAAATAGTTTCTGTGTTGCTGTGTAAGTGTGTTTTCATTCAGCTCATTTGCACTTCAAAGCTAAAGTCGATAATTCCTACCCAAGTAGGTGTAATTTCGGCTATTTTCCTTTTGTAGCATATGAACACAAGCTGGGAAAATCTCTAAATTCATTTGAACAGGGCATTACTGGCTGGAATCTGCAACATAGAGACTCTGTTAGTTATTGGTAAGTATTACTGCTATGAATAAATCCTTAGGGAGTGGGACCTACAGATAAACACCATTTATTCTCTTTCCTTGATCAATAATTTTATTACATAAAACATAAGCATGATCTCTGCTTTACAACAAATCTAGAAATCTTATCTTCCGTAGTAGAGTTGGGAGGTAAGTTAACAAACCTATCATGTAGCCTTTGTGGACTAAGAAATGTTTGATAAACAGAGGGAGAAAACTGTAGATGTGTTCTGATACACCAGCACGAAACTGCTAGTTTACTGCCCATGACTCCACGCAATGAAAAAAACTGTGGAAAGAGGCAGTTATTTAAAAAGTTATGCTGAATGCTAGCAATTAAAAATGCTTTCCGACTTCTGACATAAAATTCCATTCACTCTGCCTGAGAGTTGGCCATCAGGCTCAGCATCTGCTTTGATAGTCTGCAGGGCAGAGGCTTTCAGAGGCCCTCTGTGGCAGGTTCCTAAGTTGTTTCCTATTTTCTTCTTCTGGCTTTCAGAGGCCCTCTGTAGCAGGTTTCTAGATTGTTTCCTATTTTCTTCTTCTTCTGATGTCCATCCTCTTTGTCTTTCAGGTAAGGATTGAACATTTTAGTTAGGGTCCTCTCTCTTGCTTGGTTTCTTTAGATGCATAGATTTTGTTGGGTTTGTCTTATGTTGTATGTCTATATGAGTGAGTATATACCATGTGTGTCTTTTTGCTTCTGGGACAACTCACTCAGGATGATCCTTTCCAGGTCCCACCATTTACCTGCAAATTTCATGATTTCCTTGTTTTTCATTGCTGTGTAGTATTCCATTGTATAGATATACCACAATTTCTGCATTCTTCAGTTGAGGGGCATCTGGGTCGTTTCCAGCTTCTGGCTATTACAAATAAAGTTGCTACAAACATGGTTGAACAAATGTCCTTTTGTGTGCTTGAGCCTCTTTTGGATATATGCCTAGGAGTGGTATGGCTGTATCTTGAGGAAGTGCTATTCCTAGTTGTCTGAGAAAGCTCCAGATTGCTTTCCAGAGTGGTTGGTTGTACAAGTTTACACTCCCACCAGCAGTGGAGAAGGGTTCCCCTTTCTCCACAACCTCTCCAGCATGTGTCGTCACTTGAGTTTTTGATCTTGGCCATTCTCATAGGTGTAAGGTGAAATCTCAGGGTTGTTTTGATTTGCATTTCTCTAATGGCTAATGAGGATGAGCATTTCTTTAAGTGCTTCTCTGCCATTCGATATTGCTCTGTTGAGAATTCTGTTTAGCTCTGTTCCCCATTTTTTAAGTGGATTACTTGGTTTGCTGCTTTTCAGCTTCTTTAGTTCTTTATATAGACTGGACATGAGTCCTCTGTCAAATAAAGGGTTAGTGAAGATTCTTTCCCAATCTGTAGGCAGTCGTTTTGTTTTGATGACTGTGTCTTTTGCTTTTCAGTTTCATGAGGTCCCATTTATTGATTGTTGCTCTTAGAGCCTGTGCTGTTGGTGTTCTGTTCAGGAAGTTTTCTCCTGAACCAATGATTTCTAGGGTATTCCCCACTTTTTTTTCTAGCCGATTTAATGTGTCTGGTTTTATGTTGAGGTCTTTGATCCACTTGGACTTCAGTTTTGTGCAGGGTGATAAGCATGGATCTATTTTCATTTTTCTACATGTAGACATCCAGTTGGACCAGCACCATTTGTTGAAGATATTATCTTTTTTCCATTGTATGGTTTGGCATCTTTGTCAAAGATCAGGTGTCCATAAGTGTGTGGGTTTATTTCTGGGTCCTCTGTTCGGTTCCATTGATTCACCATTCTGTTTCTATGCCAGTACCATGCAGTAAGAGCTGGAGAGGACAGGGTCTCCACAAGGAGAGCAACAAAACAAGAAAATTTGAACACAGGGAACTTCCCAGAGACTCACACTCCAACCAAGGACTATTCATGGAGATAACCTAGAACCCCTGCACAGATGTAGCCCATGGCAGGTCAGTGTCCAAGTACGTTACATAGTAATGGGAAGAGGGACTACCTCTGACATAATCTGATTGGCCTGCTCTTTGATCACCTCCCCCTGAGGGGGGAGCAGCCCTACCAGGCCACAGTAGAGGACAATGCAGCCACTTTTGATGAGAACTGATAGACTAAGATCAGAAAGGAGAGGAGAACCTCCCCTATCAGTGGACTTGGGGAGGGGCATACATGCAGAAAAGGGAGGGAGGATGGGATTGGGAGGGGAGGAGGGAGAGGCTTATGGGGGGATACAAAATTAATTAAGTGTAATTAATAATAATAAAAAAACCTAAAAAAAATACTTTCTGGTGATCCTATAATGTGATCTGTACTGTAATCACATGCAGTACCTATGGAATGACATGTACCTTCTCTTCCACTCTTTTGTTTAATCACAGACTCTACTTAAGTGTCCCGTGCACTTGATTTGTATAATGAGAATATGGAAATCAAGCAGTTGTACCTATGCACTGAAAGGAGTTATGACACGTACGACATCTCTACATGCTCGAGACAAATAAAATCCCTGCACAGAAAGGGGAAGAAGGATGCAAAGCCCCACTCCTCATTAAGGAGTTGTTGCTTTTGGGTGGCTGCTCTGGGAGAGAGTGGTGGCTTTTATTAAGGGTGTGGGAGCTGAAAGGTCTAACATCCTCTACCAGATGTCCATACACTTATGAGTATATAAACATCCCTAATGGGTATGAAATGGGACGGGGTGTCCAGAGGTGATGGGGAAAGGGGTAAAGGTGATCAAAATGAAACATTTAAAATTCTCAAAGAATTAAAAAAATGTTTTTTTAATGCCTAGCACTTCTGTGCCCAGTGTACCTAGTTTCAAATCATATTTCAAGTCAAAATTACAGTTGGCATGTTTAGTCATTTAGGATTTACTGTGCCTAAGCGTTTTTCACCAGAACCCTTTTAATGGCTGCTAGTGTTTATGAGATTAGATCACAAGTATAGCCATTAGCTCAAAACACTAGATTAGTGTTACTTTTTTTTAATCGCTTTTTAGTCATTTTTGAGAATTTTATACATAAGTTCTATATGTACTTTATTTCTACCCTTCCCTTTCCTCTTACAACTCCTCCATGTCTTCCCAACTTCCTCTCAAATTATTATTATGCCTACACCGCATAAGTATGGATTTGTATATAAATACAAACTCTTGAGTCTATTTGATTTTGGTCATATGTGTTTCTATTTAGAGACAACTGCTTAGGATTGGATAACCTACAAGAGCACTCATTCTGAAGAAGACTCATTCTTCTTTCAAAGCCATTAATTACCTGTAGTTTACCTAGAGTTTGGGTCCTGTGCTGTTTCTTTCATCCACAACAACATGTCCACTAGTTTTGTCACTGCGCATGACTTCCTTACATGACCATGTTGTTGAGATTTCATGTGCACTGCTCTCTGTCCTACAGAGAAGATAGTGTTTCACAGCAAACATCTTTCTCTGGCTCTTCTACTTTTTCTGCCTCATCTTCTGCGATGTATCCTGAGCCTTGTATGTAAGGTTTTGTTGTGGCTATAGAGAACCTTTTGAGTTGGGAACTGTACATACATATCAGTTATTATGACTTCATCATGAGTAATGCAGTAAAATTGTGACCATTTTACAGTTGGATAAAATTAAGGGTCAAACAGGACCAACAACTTTCAAAGTATTCAATAGCCCTCCCAGGTTTATCTGGAAGAGAAAAGAATATAAATGAGCTTTGATTGCTGGATGAGAGTTTTTATATTCTACACTATTATGATTCATACCTATGAAAAAGCTATATTTCTTGGAATATTTCTGTATGTGACATTTCTAAGGAAGTTACTCAATATGGTGAAGCTACTCTGGCTTCCCCTTGACTCCTCATCAGGGCTTTTTCTCACCTTTTTCTTTTGTGTCATTCACTTTATAACATTCATTTTAGTTTGAACAGAGACATTTTTACACTAGTGCTAGACAATCTGTTGTCCCTTCCTTCACAGAATCCTACCTTCTTTCCCAATCTGCCCATAAATGTCCAGAAGGAGCCCTTCTAGGATCCTACCTCATTACTTTGAACTTAAATGATTTCCTGTTGGCAGTGTTATGAGAGATCATAATTAATAACTTCTGGATGTGATTGTCTAGTGTCAGTAGCCTTGAAACCATTAAAAAAATCTTTCCAGAAGTTTATACCTATACTCTGTTAATGCCATGGATGCCAGGAGAAAACAAATACATAAAATTTTCTTTAAATGTCACCCTCCTGTCTTATACTATATTAATATCTGCCAAAAATGCATCAAAATAGCAGGGAAATGTAGAACATCAAGACAATTTACATAACAAATAATTTGGCTGTGCATGATAATCACATTACTCAAGGAAATGATGATATCATGGCTAGAACTCACAAACTCCATCTCTTTCTCATATTCAGAATTTCCCCTTTATTTTTTTCTTGTTTTTTTTTTAATTTTACACCTTATTTACTATTTCTGCTTTTATTTTATATTCTTTGTGGTGTGTGAGTATGTATGTGTACGTGTTGTATACATATATGTCCACATTTTAATAAGCATGAGGAAGGCAGAGTAATAGGTTGGGTTCAGGCATCTCCTGTATTGTTCTTCACTGTATTCTTTTGAGACAGGGACCCTCATTGAGCCTGAAGCTTCTAATCTCCACTCAGATTCCTGGTTCGCAAACTCCCAGTATCTGTCTGTCTCAAACTACAACAACAGGATTGGTTATAGGTATATTCCCATGCCTGCCTTCTGTTAGATGCTGGAGAATCAACCTTAGAACTCACTCAGGCATAGCAAGTGTCCTTTACTGCGTATCCATCTCCCTAGGCTGAACCTTTCTCTAATTGAAATGCAACAACTTCAAAGGTCTTCTAGTGTGAGCAAAATGAATCTACAGTGGTCTCCAGTGAGTCTCATTAAGTGTGTATCTAGCACATCAGTCTGCCTTTTGTGGCCTTTATTTAGGTCCCTGTCATCACATCAAGGCAAGACTGACTTCCTGTGGTCCGTTTATTTTTAATATGATGTCCCATTTTCTTAAGTTTTTTTTTTTTCTTTTTCTTTTTGGTCCTTCACTTTAAATTGAAGTTTATACACTAATATTTACTTCAACTATGCAGGGTTTTCTTTATATTCTAATTTATGGTTATCTTCTAAAGATGAGAGAGGGGTGGAATTAATTAACAAAAACTTTTAAGCTCAATATCAAAAAAGTCTCCTAATGGTGAGATCCATTTGATGACAATAGAACCCCACTGAATGAATAATTTCAACAAAATCAAGCATCCTGAAAAACAACTTGGATACAACCACAGGAGAGAGGAGAAAGGAGCAGCTCCTTGACCCTCAATGTATGACGTTTTCTGAACTTTCATTTTTCCTTCCTGACAACAAATTCTGCTCTCATTTTTTCACATCTTTGAAGCATTTTCCCAAGTTCTTAACAAAAATAATTTCACAAAGAGTAGGGAAGGATGCCATTTCATCATTTTCTTGGAGAAGAATAAAGGCAGAGGAGACAGTCTCTTCTTCCTAGGTTTTCAGGCTGAAGGCAAAGTACTGAAGAAGGAGCAATGGCTGCCTGTGAATTAGAGGAAACCTCTGTGCCAGGCAGCTCTATCAGAAATAGGAAAACAAGTCTCTCCAGTCAGACTTCCTCCCTATTAGCAGGAAGGAAAAATACTTTGGGAACACATTGACACCCCCAAAGTTATAAGCCTTAATGAACTAGGTCAACCTAATCGTTCCATTATATCTGAAAGAAAAGCTGAGCCCTAATGATTATTAGACATAGTCTATTTGATACAGGAGTTCCTTTTAATTACAGAATTCCCATGAGATGCCACTGAAAGCTCATTATTTCTTTGAACTCTCCATTCTGTGGTACCTTCATTTGTTAAAAAAGTCACCATTGCATTGAGCGGGGGTATCTATCGGTTAGTATGGGCTTTCTGCATTGGTGTACTCACCATCAGTGACAGAACAGTGATGCTGGAGTAGAGGAGAAATGGAGGAAATTCTAGTATGTGGTAAAAATCGTGCAATAAAAGTTCACATTTGCTTATGTTCTCATTTGTTATAACAGACATCATATATTACAGGCATAGCTCTAACTATGTAGAAAGACTGTGTGTGTGTGTGTGTGTGTGTGTGTGTGTGTGTGTGTGTGATCTTCTTTAGGGTTACAACATTCATAGATATAAAATTAAAGTAGCCCAGTTCTGTGTCATTACCAAACTGTATATTGGGCTCTCCTACAACACACAAATGCTTCTAATTATTTTCTTCTAATAATTTATTTACTATCTTATGTATTACATCTCGACTGCTATTTCCTCTCCCTCCCTCTGGCCCCAACTCCTTCATCTGTCCTATCTCCTCCTTTCATTCTACTCCCCCTCCATTTTTTTTTCTGAAAAGGGCGGGCCTCTGGGGGATATCAACCAGGCATGGTATATCAAATTGCAAGATTAGGCACTGCCTCACAAAATTAGTACTGGACAAGGCAACCTACTAGAAGGACAAGGGTCCCCAAAGCATGCAAACGTGTCAGAAACCGACCCTACTTCCTCTGTTAGAAGTCCCACAGAAAAACTAAGTTACACAGCTATAACATATACAGAGAGCCTAGGTTAGACCCATGTAGGCTCCCTAAATGTCAGTTCAGTATCACCGAGTCCCTATCAGTCCAGGCTTGTGAATTCTGTGGGTTCTCTTCTGATATCCTTGGACTTCTGGCTTAGAAATCAATATGGCAGTTTCTCAGAAAATTGGAAATTGGTCTGCCTCAAGACTTAGCTATACCACTTCTGAGCATATACCCAAAAGATACTCCATTCTACCACAAAGACACTTGCTCAACTATGTTCATTGCAGCTTTATTCATAACAGTCTGAAACTGGAAACAACCTATATGTGCCTCAACTGAAGAATGGATAAAAAAAGTGTGGTGCATTTGCACAATGGGGTATTACACAACTGTTAAAAAAATGACATCTTAAATTTGAATGTAAATGGATGGAATTAAAATCATCCTGAGTGAGGTAACTCAGATATAGAAAAACAAACATGGTATGTGGATACTAACTGCATGTAAGGGATAATCATGCTACAATCCACAGACACAGAGAGGCTAAGTAACAGGGAGGGTTTATGGATCTCCATGGGAAGAGGAAATGAAAAAATATTTTGGGTGGGGACAGGTGGGAACAGAAACAAGAGCTGTCAGTGGTAAGAGGAAAGAGAGAGAAGGTACTGGGAGAGACAACTGGAATTTGGGGGAGGTTTGGGGACAAGGTAGAAAGCTAGTGCAACGGAAACTCCCAGGAATCTTTTAGTGTGACCTTAGAATGGATACCTAGTAATAAAGGATACAGAGCCTGGACTGGACATGTTCTATAACCAGGCAAGAGTTCCAATGCAGGTTTTGGGACACCAAACCAGCCACAAACCATCATCCTACAATTTGTTCTGCCAGCATGGTGTGCTGTGGTAAAGGTGGTACAGAAACTGTGTAAGTGTCTAATCAATGACTGGTCCAGCTTAAGCTCTATGCCATGAGAGGGAGTCCAGTCCTGCCACTGTCTGGAGTAGCAGACACCTGGGGCCTGGTGGACAAGAGACCTAGGATAGAACCAAACACACACACACACACACACACACAAAAGAATATCAATAAAATGATGCCTAATGGGATTCTGCTATACCCACAGATTGGCACCTAACCCAGTTGTCATCAGAGAGTGAAGTGGAAGTTTGTGGTTTCTTTGGAGACAGTTTTGTCATGCAATGTTTTGCTGTTAGCTGTCTTGTAAGAGGGTTCTTGATGTTTTGCTGGAGGCTGGCTTGTGAGAGGGTTGATAATGTTTTGATGTGAGCTCTCTTTTGCAAGGGGCATGATTTGACCAGCTGAGAACACCCGTGGGTGGATGCTGAGGAGAGGAAATGTAAACTATGAGACATCCCGTTTGTATTGCTGCATTGATCTTTCTGCTTCAACACATTACTGACAGAAACGTTTAAAAAAACTTCTAGGAGTAATCCAACTGAGTCTTGCTGTTTTGCTTTAATCCAATTAAGTCTTGCTTAATTGTCCTGATCTTCTTTTTTAATTTTAGGTTTATTTATTTATTTACTTATTTATTTATTATTAATTACGCTTCATTTACTTTGTATCCCACCTGTATCTTCCTCCCTCCTACCCTCCCAACCACTGCCTCCCTCCTCCTTCTCCACACTTGCCCCTCCCAAAGTCCACTGATAGGGAAGGACTTCTTTTCCTTCCTTCTGATCCTAGTCTATTAGGTCTCATCAGGAGTGGCTGCATTGCCTTCCTCTGTGGCCTGGTAAGGCTGTTCCCTCCTCAGGGGGAGGTGATAAAAGCAGGCCAATCAGTTCCAATCAGGGAACAGGGGCCAATCCCTGTTCCCATTTCTATAGAACGCATTTGTACACTAAACTGCCATGGACTATATCTGTGCAGGAGTTCTAGGTTATCTCCATGCATGGTCCTTGCTTGGAGTATCAGTCTTAGAAAAGACTCCTGTGCCCAGATTTTTTTGGTTCTGTTGCTCTCCTTGTGGATCTCCTGTCCTCTATCCAGGTCTCACTATTTCCCACTTCTTTCATAAGACTCCGTGTACTCTGCCCATAGGTTGGCCATAAGTCTCAGCATCTGCTTTGATATCCTGCAGGGTAGAGCAGAGGGCCTCTGTGGCAGACTCCTGACTTGTTCCCTATTTTCTCCTTCTTCTGATGTCCATCCTCTGTGCCTTTCTGAATGGGGATTGAGCAACCTAGCAAGAGTCCTCCTTCTTGATTAGTTTCTTTAGGTGTACCGATTTTAGTAGGTTCATCCTATATTATATGTCTAATATCCACTTATGAGTGAGTATATACCCTGTGTATCTTTCTGCTTCTGGGATACCTCACTCAGGATGATCTTTTCCAGTTCCCACCATTTCCATGCAAATTTCATGATTTCCTTGTTTTTTATTGCTGAATAATATTCCATTGTGTAGATGTACCACAATTTCTGTATCCATTCCTCAGTTGAGGGGCAATTGGGTTGTTTTCAGCTTCCGGTTATTACAAATAAAGCTGCTACAAACATGGTTGAGTAAATGTCCTTACTTTGTACTTGAGCATCTTTTGGATATATGCCCAGGAGTGGTATAGCTGGATCTTGAGGAAGCGCTATTCCTACTTGTCTGAGAAAATATCAGATTGATTTCCAGAGTGGTTGTACAAGTTTACATTCCCACCAGCAGTGAAGGAGAGTTCCCTTTTCTCCACAACCTCTCCAGCATGTGTTGCCACTTGAGTTTTTGATCTTAGCCATTTTGGTGGGTATAAGGTGAAATCTCAGGGTTGTTTTGATTTGCATGTCCCTGATGACTAAGGACACTGAGCATTTCTTTAAGTGTTTCTCTGTCATTCAGTATTCCTCTATTGAGAATTCTCTGTTTAGCTCTCCACCCTTTTTTTTTAATTGGATTACTTGATTTGTTGCTTTTTAACTTCTTGAGTTCTTTATATAAACTAGATATTATCTCTCTGTTAGATACAGGATTGATGAAGATCCTTTCCCAATCTGTAGGCAGTTGTTTTGTTCTGATGACAGTGTCCTTTGCTTTACAAATCAGTATTGCTTCTGTATAGAAAAGAAAGAAATTAGGGAAACAACATGGTTCACCATAGCCACAAAGGACAAAAAAGTACCATGGTTTGACCCTAACCAAGGAAGTCAAAGACTTGTATGAAAAAAATTCAAGTCTCTGAAGAAAGAATTAGAAGAAGATATCAAAAAATGGAAATATCTCTCATGCTCATGGCTTTGACAGTATTAACATAGTAAAAATGGCCATCTTACCAAAAACAATTTACAGATTCAATGCAATTCCAATCAAAATCCCAACACAATTCTTTACAGAACTTGAAAGAAAAAATCTCAACTTCATATGGAATAACAAGAAACCCAGAATTGCCAAAACAATCCTCTACAATAAAAGATCTTCTGGAGGTATCTCCATCCCTGATCTCAAGCTGTTCTATAGAGCAACAATACTAAAAACTGCATGGTACTGGGATAGATTCGACTAGAAGAGCCTGAAATAAACCCACACACTTATGGACACCTGATCTTTGACAAAGATGCCAAAACCTTACAATGGAAAAAAGATAGCATCTTTAACAAATGGTGCTGGTCTAACTGAAAAATGCTATACTTCTCATCCTGCACAAAACTAAACTCCAAGTGGAACAAAGACCTCAATAGAAAACCAGATACACTGAATCTGTTAGAAGAAAAAGTGGAGAAGAGCCTTGGACTCATTTGCATAAGGTCAATGTTCCGAATGGAACACCAACAGCACAGGCTCTAAGAGTAACAATCAATAAATGGGACCACATGAAACTGTCCCGAGCTTCTGAATAGTGCTAATTGGTATTGCTGCTTGGTGTTGGCCTATGAACTGAACTGCTGGCCTATGAACTTACCACTGAATCTGGACAGTGGTAAGTGGATTCATCCCAAGAACTACTTCTAAAAAGCTTCACAACCCCCTTTACCTAATAACCTTCTTTCTGCCCCATCATTGGTCATTGGGTGGAAGAGAGGTAGAAGTGTTTAGGAACCCTAAATAAAATAGTTTAGTGAAAAAAAAAATCTAAGTCTGCAAGAGAGTCTTCATCCAGCAACTGATGGAAACTGACTGAGAGACCCATAGCCAAAGAGTAGGTAGAGTTCAGGAAATCCTGCTGAAGAGTGGGAGGAAGGATTGTAGGAGCTTTTAACTTCTTTTCTTCTTTAAAATTTTCATTTGATTTTTACTTACAGTTGACATCACATATAGCCAATTGATGCACGTAACATAAGTGATCAAAGTGCATAAGTTCAACAGTGAAGCAAGGTCATTAAATAAGCATGACAATTTTCTTCCATTTTCCCATTTCTGTAGAAAATGCTAAATACAAAATCAAAACAAGACTATATCCTTGGCATAAATGTCCACTTTAAAAGAAATATATATATGTATATTTTATATTTCAGTTTTCTCACTGAAAGGAAAAATCATCTCATTACTTCATAAAACCTTAACCTCTCACTGTTTCCTTAAGATACTTAATAAACATTGTGCCAAGTACTAATGATAATATGTTTTCAAAAGCTTCAGTATCTATGAAAATTAACTTCTTACTTCTTAATGCTTTCAAATTATATTGTCTGTTCATTGTAGTTCTCTTCTGGGTTACTGTGAGAACCTTCCTAAAAAGTTTTAATTAGTATGAATTTCAGCCAGCATAAAAGAGTATAGATAAAATTTTAGAAGTTCTGGTTTTATTTATGAATACATGACAGCTTAAATTTAAATAATACTGAAATTTTGGCATGGCACATGAAGCATTTTGTGGCACCACAAGTTCACTGTTCTAAACCAAGTTTTTATATGTTCAAAATCTATTGAGAAAAAAAAAGATGATAAGAGCATCAGAAGGAGATGATGCAAAGAAGACATACTTGAGGAGACCTCACTGTGCTTTTCACACTTGAAAGTTTCTTTATTTGTTGAAACCTTCCCCACAATTTTCTCTGACAAACTAATGGAAATAATTTAGTTTAAGCAATTCCAATTTCTTTGAGGGCATGGCATGGCATGTTCCCACATCCATCTCCTGAAATTCACAGAGAAGGTACTCATATTTGTTTCATCCTTTCGATTGAATGTGGTATCCTCACGTTAAACTCCCAAAAGAAATAATGTAACTAAGTGGATCTAGAGCTTCAGATAAGTCAAGAAAAGAGACAAGGACAAGCTGTAAGGGTTTTGGGTGTCTGAGGAAGTAAAAAAATCAGGAGACCAGAGAATAGGGATGTTACTTGCACAGGTACAGAAGAAATTGAGGTGAATATATATCTCTGTATACTGAAGCCATGAACACTAATTCTTATGAGCCCGGTGCTAATGTGAGAACTTTGTTGTACAAAAATGGAACTTTGGGAAGCTGAAGGGATTGATGTGAAGGTAAGCTGGAATGATTTCAGTGAACTCATACACATCTAGGTCAGTATCCAAAGAAGTCGATATACATCTCTCTATAAACGGAGAAAATGGCAGCAGTAGTGGCAATTGGGCTCATAAAAAAGATGTCACAAACAACAGATTAATTCCAATGATAGACACCAAAATGACAACCCAAGGAACAGCAAGTCTCTTTGTATTCAGGCTTCTTTCTTCTGTAATTTTTTCAGGCTTTGTGTGTGTGTGTGTGTGTGTGTGTGTGTGTGTCCCTTTTTTGTCTGGTTTCTTTGTTTGTGGCAACAGGAATAGTTAAAAAGCACCCCAGTAGTTGTGAAATGTATCAGGATTATATGTAGTGATTTTTAAGTTAAAATTCTTTGTATTCAGTAATGTTCGTTTAGAAATAATTTTAATAATTTTGTCTGTAGTTGTTGCATATGTGTGTGATATAATATTGGTGAATGAAAACACTTTTAAATATATTTTTTTAAAACTCCTTTGAAACACACATTGCCCAACTCTTTAGGCATCATCCTGGAGACAATAACCATTTCATTTTGACACTGTATCTCTAAGCAATGTAAAAATTCAGTTTCCTGATTAATCAAATTGAGTACTTATGTGTAGTATTCATTGATGGAGAATAATTAGCCTAGTTTTATTGCCTCTCCTTTCTATCTTCCATTCAACTACTAGCTAATATTACATTAGATTATCATAACTAAGTTGTTGCATTAAAATCATCAGTGCTTTTTACATTTACTTACACTTGTACCAAAACTGGAATAATGCAAAAATTACTATGTACTTGGTCATGTAAATTTGTGAAGTGTTCTTCAATATTTAGAAAATATTATTCAGCCTTAAAAACAATAATACTTTACTTTTTTGAAGTACCTAGAAAAGTTGATTACAATAGAAAGTGTAATTAAGTCTTTAATTCTTATGTAATGAGGAGCCTGGAAGTGATGAAAATGCAAAGTGACTGAATAAAGAGTTGTTCTTGGGGAAAGTAAGAGTTCTGGATATGAAGTTTAAAGATAGCTGTTACCATGGTTGAAATATTTGTCCCCTCCAAAACCTATGCTAGAATTTAATTTACACTGTAGCAGTATGCAGCCTTTGAGAAGTAACTGAGTTAAAAGAAAGTCGTTATTGAATTAATGTGTCATCGTAAAGGCCAAGATAGCCATTCATTCTATCATGTTTTGATGTCTTTTTGTTTTCTTTCTCCTCTCTTAGGAAACCATGAAGAAGGATCTCTCCAGATGTTAGCCTTGGGATTTGGACTTCCTTCCCATCTCCTAAAACTATAACAAATAGATTTCTGTTCATTACTAAGTCTCTTATCTCTAGTAATCTGTTACAGAAGGTATTATGGAGTGTTGTCCTCCAGACGTGGCCTTTTCCATCATGAAATGAGAACATATATGAAGATCTGCATGAAACTGTTATTGGTCCCATTAACATGCCTGGAAGAGGAAAAGGAAGGCTTACAAATCATGCAAAATGGTGAAAGTGTACACCAGATGCTCAAGAGAAGCTCAAAGGGCATACAAGACATACAAGAAAGTGAATGAGATTTATAGGCTCCTCTCCTTTTCCCTAGAATCTGTGAGTTGCAAACAATTGCAGAGGACAGATACAATTCTTCAACTTTATAAACACCCATGGATTTTCCTTGTCCTGTGGTTACATCCTCACCCATGTGCTTATGTTACCTCAGTAAATATTTGGTTTCTCAAGCTAGATTTTGTAGGAATACTTCTTATGGTCCATAGTCAATAACTTCTGGAGTCAAGTGATACTCATCCATACCTTCCCAGAAAGGTGAAACACTGAGTCACACCCCCAGGTAATGTATTAATGTTGTTGTTTTTTGTTTGTTTGTTTGTTTCTTTGTCTGTTTTGTTTCATTTTCTATTTACTGTATAAAGTCTGGTTTCTCTGCTAGGTTCTTTCTTCATCTCAGAGAATAACCCAGTCAATTATGATATTAAGTGCTTAGGGAGCCAGATGTTTGCTGAACAGACAAATAAGGACAATGGTGAATTCTGTGGGGCCACCTGCAAGCTTCAACACAGTCATTTCATTGTCTTTATGCTAAGTAGGTGCCAGTATTTCTTGGTGTGGTCTTTCTGGGTTTGATTTAATTTTGCTTTGTATCAGTGTGAGACTTTCTATATGCTCAATATACCCAACAATGTGGAACACACACACACACACACACACACACACAGAGAGAGAGATAGTACGATAGCTCCATATAGTTCCATCTCCAGAAGACAGAATCTTGATCTGAGTCTTTAATTCTTTATCCTGCAGGCACACATACTACTTAAAAAATAATAATTCCACACTCCATGCATACTAATTTCATTCTTTGGTAGTTTGTCCTATAACGTCAGCACGTTCTGCTTCTGCCATCCATTTTGGTTTAATTTAGAACTGTAGATTCTTTAAACCCTCCTTTTCCAATGTGTTGTTCCCAGTCATTATCATTACTCAATAATGCTTTGAATCTAATATTGGATGATGGCCTTTTTCCTCTCCTCTTTCTTATTAAGGTTTATGGGTTTAATTTGTTTTTATTCTCTCTCATTTTAATGAAAAATGGAGGCAAATACTTGCTGTTTTTTGGTCACCACGGTGAACCAGAGATTACTACAGGCTCTCACAGAGCCAAGGTTCATTGCCTTCCTATGCACCAGCAGAACTCTGAGTTTTCAGTGGGAGACAAAGCTGACAGACCTGGACATATGCACATGAACAAACATTTACAGTGTTTTAACCAAAAGCCCATGATATTCTGAATGTTTTTCTTTAATTTATTGAAAAAAAAACTTGAGGAAAAAAGATGGAAAATAATGAAACTTAGGATTTTAATCAACAAATCTCTCTTTTTATTTCTATCATATAACCTATATTATAAGAAGGTATATCAACCCAGATGTCCCTCAACGAAGAAATGGATAGAGAAATTGTGGTACATTTCCACAATGGAATACTACTCAGCAATTAAAAACAAGGAAATCATGAAATTTGTAGGCAAATGGTGGGATCTACAAAAGATCATACTGAGGGAGATATCCCAGAAGCAGAAAGACACTAATGGTATATACTCACTTATAAGTAGATATTAGACCTATAAGATAGGATAAATATACTAAAATCTGTATACCTAAAGAAGCTAAACAAGAAGGATGACCCAGGGTAAGATGATCAATCCTCACTTAGAAAGACAAATAGGATGGACATTAGAAGTAAGAAAAAACAAGAAACAGGACAGGAGCCTACCTTAGAGGGCCTTTGAAAGACTCTACTTAGCAGTGTATCAAAGCAGATGCTGAGACTCATAACCAAACCTTGGGCAGAGTGCAGGTAATCATATGAAAGAAGGCAGAGTTAGTAAGAACTGGAGAGTACAGGAGCACCACAAGGACTAAATATATCAAGGCACAGGGGTATTTTATGAGACTGTTTCTCCAACCAAGGACCATGTATGGATATAACCTGGAACCCCTGCTCGGATGTAGCCCATGGTAGATCAGTATTCAAGTGAGTACCCTAGTAAGGGGAACAGGGACTATTTCTGACATGAACTCAATGGCTGGCTCTTTGACACCCTCCTCCCCCCCCAGGGAGGAGCAGCCTTGCTAGGCCACAGAGGAGGATATTGCAGCCAGTCCTGATGATACCTGATAAGCTAGTTTAAGATGGAGGGAGAGGAGGACCTCCCCTATCAGTGGACTTAGAGAGGGGCAGGGAGGAGATGAGAGAGGGAGGGTGGGATTGGTAGGAAACAAGGGAGGGAGCTACAGCTGGGATACAAAGTAAATAAACTGTAATTAATATAAAAAATAAAAATTTAATTTAAAAAGAAGGTATATCAGTTCAGTCCATTTAATGTTACTTACATGTATGGTTTCAGAGCTGGCCATATGTATCTGATGTATACATGTACATTAGAGCATGCCTTAATATTAGTGAAGAAAGAGACCATGAATTTAAAGGAGCATAGCAAAAGGTATGTGGGAGGTCTGGAGATAGATAGGGAAAGGATGAAATGTCACAATTATATATCTTACAAATAACATGAAAACTATCATATCTCGAAAGAGCCTCAAATTATGGTTCTATTTTGGTAATTTGTAGTGTTTATAACTATTCCCAAGTTTTTTCCTCAGTTCTTATAAGAATACATATGGTGTCACCAAAAATGTTTTTTACAAGTGCTTGTAGGTCATTTATTGGTGTTTAAATCTATCCTGTATTGAGATATAAAATTCAGCCTGCTCAAAATGCCCAGCACAGAGATCAGCTGGACTTTCAAAGTCTACTCAGACCTCCCTTCTGTCCAAATCTTTTATTAACTTACCCTTGCTTTTGTCTGCGCTAAACCTTCTGGAATCTTAAAGAAGCAGTCTGATTTTTGCAAAATGTCTAACACTTCCTTGGATCACATTACCTATATCATTCACGGCTACTGTGTGTGTACACACATACTGTGTTCACAATTATGTATTTAGGCCTAATGGACTACATATGGTTCCTTTTTTATTCTCTTTCTTATCTCAGTATCTCCATTGTTTTGCTTTTATACCTCATGTGGAAGAGAAAAAGAAAATCAGAGGTCCATTTACTCTGATATAAATACAATGGACTCAAATACCAAAATTATCATTCTTAAATATTTGCTTATTATTTTTGCCCAGTATTTATAAGAATACATATGGTATCTGTGGTAACCAGTCTCAACCATCAACTAGATACACCCAGAAAGCAGGGGTTTTGACATGCCTGCAGAAGGTTATAAAGATATCTTTAACAGAGGTGTTTCTGCCCACTATGGATGGAAACACTCCCTGGAGGAGAAGTCCAGACTGTATAAATGGAGAAATGGTATTGAGCACCAGCATGCATTATTCATTGTAAGTTTACATATAACGTGACCAGCTGTTGTAAGCTCATGTGTCCTTGACTTCCTTTCCATGGTTAATGTACTCTTGAACTGTGAATGATGGATTTTACAGAATAAGCCCTTTCTCACTTGAGTTTCTTTTGTCAGAATATTTTTGTAACAAAAATAGAAAAGTAAATTGAGATTTATTGAAATATTTGTTTATTTAACTTGAATTCAAAGTAATTTTTTTTCATGTGTCTTCTGACCAAGAAAAACAAGTTATGCTGCTAGTATTTTTAATGTTGAGGATACACTATGGGAGGAAAATTGCACGTCTATGAAAATGGGTCATCAGAGATGGAGGCCAGGGTGCACAGCAAGATTTTGTATGTTAACAGTGGAAAGGATATTGTAACTTGAAATTTAAGTCTTCCTCCACTGGTTGATTGCCCATCAAAATTACAAGTAGATTATTCACGTATTTACCAAAATTAGAGGAAAATAAATAATGCTGAGAAGATTATGGAAAACTCACTGACAACTATCCCTTCAACTCTGTGGAAATCCGATAGATGACAGGAAAGTAAGATATTAGTTCATGTAGAGAAAATGGGAAGAGAATGAGGGATTAATGATCTTTTGTAGGTTATGAAATACGTTATTTTTATGGAAGATACAAAGTATTCGAGTTATCCAAGCTGGACTCTGTTGTGTGTAGTCAAAGACCCTTTTCATTATCAAGGTGAGGACATGACAAACAGAAGTTGTTGGAGACTGCTTTACATAGCCCTCTGCTATAAAGAGAAGTATATAGCTTACTTCCAGTGACAGGAAGTAAGATAGAGCTCCATTTAATAAAAAAAAGTAGGGAACAAAGCCTATTCATTATTGCCATTATGCAATGGAATAAAAATGCATTATTTTTAAATATAATAATAATTTAAATTTAAAAATTATTTATTAATTATACTTTATTTACTTTGTATCACCCCTGTAGCTCCCTTTCTCCTTCCCTCCCAATTCCTTTCTTCCTCTCCCTTTTCCACGCATGCCCCTCCCCAAGTCCACTGGTAGGGGAGGTCTTCTTTTCCTTCCTTCTGATCCTAGTCTGTTAGTTCTCATCAGGAGTGGCTCCATTGTCTTTCTCTGTGGCCTGGTAAGGCTCCTCCCCCCTCAGGGGTTGGTGATCAAAGAGCAGGCCAATCAGTTCATGTCAGAGACAGTCCCTGTTCCCATTACTATGGAACCCACTTGGAGACTGAACTGTAATGGGGTACATCTGTGCAGGGGTTCTAGGTTATCTCCATGCATGGTACTTGGTTGGAGTATCAGTCTCAGGGAAGACCCCTGTGCTCGGATTTTTTGGTTCTGTTGCTCTCCTTGTGGAGCTTCTGTCCTCTCCAGATCTTACTATAATATAGGATAAACCTACTAAAATCTGTACACCTAAAGAAACTAATCAAGAGGAAGGACTCTGGCTAAAATGCTCAATCCTTATCCAGAAAGGCAAAGAGGATGGACATCAGAAGAAGGGGAAAACAGGGAACAAGTTAGGAACCTGCCACAGAGGAACCCTGAAAGGCTCTGCCCTGCAGACTATCAAAGCAGATGCTGAGGCTTATGGCCAAACTTCGGGCAGAATGCAGGGAATCTTATGAAAAAAGTGGGAAATAGTAAAAATGCATTCTTAACAGTAACAAAAAACAAATAATGCTATGTGGCAAGTAATCTTACCGCACACTCAGATCTTCAGAGTGATTTCCTTAGGTGTTCCTTCAATTCTGCTGCCGCTGACCTTTTGTTATAGTTCTGGATGTTCCTTTGAACATTTTTCACTCTTTTAACAATTCTCTTCCTTTTGGGATGAATTATGTATCCACAGTGTATTTAATTTATAATGTGTTTTCCCATTAAGGTCCTTACCATTAATGTCACTCAACAAAACAAAACCATAAGCCATCATTGACTGTGCTGAGTTACCTCCTCAGAAGACTGGCTTTCTCTCCTGTCACTGTTGTCTGTTTTCTAGAAATTGTCAAACTTCTACACTTCTCACTTCCATTGTAGGGCCAGAGAAGGAATTGTCTTCTTGCAATAATAGCTGACAATGCAGCATGTAGGACCCAAACATAGACCAAGCCTACGGGGATTGCACTGTGTTTGAATTTAGACATTCACTGCATTGTGATGGAGAAAAGGAATCCCATCTTGGGCTTCTAGGCTTATTATTACATACCTATGTGTGTTGGGGGGGGTGACCGTGATGAATGGGGACCTGAGAAAATCTCTGGAGGCCTCATATTTGGCACAAAATAGAAAACCAAGGAGCTGGTTTGTTTTAAGAAATGTAGAATACAATGGCTACTTAGAAGATACAGCTCTGTCAAATACCTTGGCCACGTCATGTCAGGACCAAAGAAAAATGAATGAATAAATAAATAAACAAACAGCAATGAAATTAAAATATATTGCTACATGCCATCCATTAACTCAACTATAAAAGAGTCATTTTTATCTATTAAATGTATAACAAGTGCACATTATCTGCAATGTACAGTATTAAATGTTATGGAAATTTTAAAACAGGGTCAGATAGAACCATCAATGGAATTTAGTTTCTAAAAACAGACCTAGTTAAATATTTGATGAAGTATAGTAGTATAATAAGGTACACTGAGCATCTGGTCTTGCCATTAACAATAAAACCGTACTTTTTACAGTGCTTCCAACACATTGATGACTGCACTGTGTTTGCTGATTGTTCCAGGATCTATGGGTATGTACACCTAACTTTTTCTTTAGAGATTTCACAGTATGTTAGTAGACATTAGTAACTATAATGATATAACAAGTTGTGAATATAGAACACGGTACAAATGTGACAGGATTATGATGAAAAATGAATGGAATGATAAATGAATGGTTCCATGGAAACAGATGTGGAGAAAGGAAAAAGGGAAGACAGGAGAAATCAAACAGGAAATTAAGAAACCAGAGTAGATGATAAAAACCAATTTTAAATTTATACTTATGCCAAAAATGTGAACAAAGGAGCTGACTGTTTCATTAAATGAAAAATTTAAAAATTGTAACATCAAATACTGTGTCATTTGCTTGAAGTAAAGGTTTTCTTTCACTCTAATATATAAAAGGATGTGTTTAAATTTCACGTGCATTTCAGTCCAGGGTTTCCTTATGCCTCTGAATGTCACAGTGACAATTCTATCAAAGTCACTCTAAAGCTTGTAATTTTTTTTGAGTCGAAAGTAGAACTAGAACCCTTACTAATTTAAATGATCAGTATTCTTCCTCTTAATACAACTGAATCTTTTTTCTGTTTTATAATATATGAAGTACATAAATAAAACAGTTTTAGAGTTATGTTCATAATTGCAATTTTATATCAGCAAGGAAAACAAAAACTGATAAAAAAATGAAGTTACAATTATTCATTAATTGTCATATTGAGTTTCCCATCATCTTTTCCATACTTTAGTCATCTGTTCAGAAAGTGTTCCAGAATTTGATTCAGTCTGGAATGCTGTTCTGCTCTACTGCCTCCCTGAACTAGCCAATTATCTATGAAAGTTTCTTCTTGGATGCCCACAGTTAGCTCTGTTCATTCAATGGAAAACTCGTGGTACTGTATTCATTCCAAATGACAGGCAGAGAAATCCTTACTGTTTGAATGGCAACTTAAACAACAACTCGAGGTATCTGATTTAACTTAATTTCAA
Source organism: Meriones unguiculatus (assembly GCF_030254825.1). Lineage (NCBI taxonomy): Eukaryota > Metazoa > Chordata > Mammalia > Rodentia > Muridae > Meriones > Meriones unguiculatus. The sequence continues at coordinate 60,081,720 of NC_083350.1, read as the reverse complement.
TTAATTTAATTTAGCTGTCAAAGAACAAACAAAGATGTTTGTTTGGTCTTCTGTGTGATGTCTGATACATAGAGGGGTGTGAGTACATGAAGGTGGTAGGAGAAAGAAAGAGTGGGCAATCCATAATTTACTTCTGCATTTACACTGGAATGTGTGTGTGTGGTATAAAACTAAGAATCTGAATTCATCCTAGCATATATGAAGTTGTAAAATAAAAAAAAAAAACAACTATTCAATTATAATTTACATTGCAAAACTTTTAATACTTTTTGTAGTTCTTACTCCATTTTAACATGTTTTAAAAATTGTATTTAAATGACTTATCTAACATGCATAGAATTCTAAGAAATTTGAAGAATACATGCTTCTGGTGTAAATGCCCCATAGAGATACAGCCAATTAATCTATCAATCATGTAGCAAATCAAATCTGTTAACCTTTTACATATCTATTTTAGGATGGTAGCAGACGTCATCATTGAGCATGTTACTAATCATGGCCTTGAGGAAGTATCAGAGTCCTCTTTGTCCTGAAAAATGTAACAAGCCTTTATTCAGAATCATAACACAAAATGGGTCTATGTCAATGACAAAGGAAGAGGAGTGAAAACAGAGAAAGAAAGAAATCTGACTAAGTACGAAGGAAGAGAAATGCTCAAGTTTTCAAGAGAGTTGATGTTTGCTGGAAGAAGATGTCCTTACTAGTAAATCAAATAAACCACGGGTGGAAGGTAAGAAGTGGGACCTCTGATGCACCATGATGTGAGAGTTTGTGTTGGCCATGGCATGGTGAGTGAGAGAAAGAAAAAGAGCGCAAGCTCCATTCATGTAGGCAAATGCTCGTTAACACCAGGGTTTTCTCTCAAAATAAAATGCTAGGGGAAAGCTCCTAACTTTATTTAATACTCTCTCTTGACCAGTAGATGAGCTGATAGTATATTCACATGTAACATTCTAAAGACATTTGGGGACAGCATGCTGTCCTTGACTCATCATTAACTTCTCACCTTACAGATGAGAACCGAAAGTGGTGAACATACAGATTTAAGTCCTCTCAAGAACATGAGGCATCTCCTCCATATTTCAGAAGAAATATATAGCATTTTTTTTCTTTGTATGCCACACAGGGATACAATCAGTGCTCTTTGAAACACTATAATTTGCTAACATAGAAAAGGATCTAATTTCATGTGTGTGTCTACAGTATATTCCTTGCTTCTGAGAATTAATCCCCTTGTCAGAATACAATGTTTTCCATACTTACAAAACTGTAAATCTTTCAGTACTTATGGAAGTTTACTCTTTTTTTTAAATTATTTTTATTTTTACTAATTACAGGTTATTCACTTTGTATCCCCCATGCAGCTGCCTCCCTCTTACCCTCCCTATCCCACCTTCCCTCCTCTTCCCCACTTGTGCCCCTCCCCCAGTCCCCCAGGTCCTCCTCTCCTTCCCTCTGATCCTAGTCTATCAGGTCTCATCAGGACTGGCTGCATTGTCTTCCTCTGTGGCCTGGTAAGGCTCCTCCCCCTCAGGGGGAGGTGACCAAAGAGTAGGCCAATCAGTTCATGTCAGAGACAGTCCCTGCTCCATTATTTTGGAACCCAATTGTATACTGAACTGCCATGGGCTAGATCTGGGCAGGGGTTCTAGGTTATCTCCGTGCATAGTCCTTGGTTGGAGTATCAGTCTCAGAAAAGACCCCTGTGCTCAGATTTTTGGTTCTGTTGCTCTCCTTGTGGAGCTCCTGTCCTCTCCAGGTCTTACTATCTCCCACTTCTTTCGTAAGATTCCCTGCACTCTGCCCAAAGTTTGGCTATGAGTCTCAGCTTCTGCTTTGATACCTCTACCCTGCAGGGTAAAGCCTTTCAGAGGCCTTCTGTGGTAGGCTCCTGTCTTGTTCCCTGTTTTCTCCCTCCTCTGATGTCCCATCCTCTTTATTCTTAATCCCTCCAATGAAGATCTGTGTGTTCCTAAGTATATGACAAGATACTCAGAATTACCTTACAGAAAAGTCTTTAATTCCATAAATAGGGGAGGTTCTCTTTCTTTTGCTGAGTGCCTCAGACAGGGTACAGTTATTCAGGCTCCTCATAATTGACCCTGATTTAACAACTCAAAAGGTAACACAACTGTGTGTTTTGCAAAACTAAACACATGGCGTTAAGAATCAGAAGCTAAGTATGTATTTGTTTAATGTCTAAATAGATCAGATGACCCAAACTTCATTGTGAAATGAATTTAACTTCTTGTATTCTCATAGGAATCATTCATTAGCTCTCTTTTCCTTCATTTTTTTTTAATTGAATCCCGTTTGCAAGAACAAAACCTAGTGTTGTAGGTGAATTTTCACTGGCTCATTGTCCATGTTGTTATTATTTAGCCAGCTACTTTCTCCCTGTCTCTGTCAACTTAAGATTTCTACTGCTTCTAAAAAGAGATTGTATGTGGTGCCCTGTACATTTTGAGAAATGTATGATGTATCATAGGGTGTTACAGAGCGAATGCTCCAAGAGTCTAACTGTGTCCATCCGCTAATTCAAGATGGATGCCACTGGGACTGTTTATTTGAACTCCAGAAATTTGCATACTAGAGAAATTGTGAGGGCATGTCTCACACCATAGACCTCGTCTCCCACAGTTAGTTGTTCCTGACAGACATTAAGGTTGGAAACGAATCCAGGACCCTGAGCTAAGCCCACAGCACCTGTGTGGACTCTGCTGTGGGCGGTGAGAGATAACTAACTCAAATGCCAAGACAAGAAGTCCTGGAGCTTGGGTCTGAGCAGCATTACCTGTGTAGGACTTTGTATATTTTAATTATTGTCGAACTTTGTTTAAAAACTCTTCCATTTCCACTGGCATGTTTCAAACACAACTAGAAGCAGAAAAGGCATAGATATGGATTTTTATAGCTCAAAGCCATAGACGACAGTGAAGATTGCAGCTTAACATTTGCACAATGAGACAAAGAGTGCCTTTTTTCTTTTGTTTTGTGCAGTACAATAAACCACAAGACCTACAGAGGACAGGAACTCCACAAGGAGAGCAAAAATCCTGGGCCCAAGGAGTCCTGCAGCTACCACTACTCCAAACAAGGACTATGCATTGAAAGGGCCTAGACTTGTATACTGAACAAGCTCATATGCTGCTCAGTTTCCAAGTGGGTTTCCCTAGTAAGGGGTACAGAGGCTGTCTGTGACATGAACTCAGTGGCCAGCTCTTTGTTCACCTCCCCCTGGGGGGGAGGTAGCCTTACCAGGCCACAAAGGAAGATGATGCAGCCAGCCCTGATGAGATCTGATAAGCAAGGGTCAGATAGAAGGGGAGGGGTTCCTTCCTATCAGGGAACTAGGGAAATGGCATAGGGGTAGAAGAGAGAGGGTGGGTGGGACTAGGAGGAGACAAGGGAACGGGCTACAGCAGGGATACAAAGTGAATAAATTATAATAAATAAATTTAAAAATTAAAATAATAAAAAATTGGCCACTGTATGAATCCAACACCTATGGAGTAATGTTTATATCCATTGTATTAGAAACAGGATGATGATTTATTGATTCATTCAAGACATTGTTACTAAGAACCTTCAATAGCCATTGTAGATTTACTGGTAAAAACAGTTTTCTTTTACATTAATCTAAACTATGCAGGAGCTATTGTAATGAACAGCCTCACAACACACAATGAAGACAGGACTTAGAGCATTTAAAAATAGTGAGATACAAAACACAAATGTGGAATTCCCATATGGCAATGATGGCTGGCAAAGGCAATTAAGAAGGTGAAATGGGATAGCACGCAGCACTTGATAGTAAAAGAGGCAGTGTCAAGATGGCAGCATCACCTCCTCTGATTATTAATAAATAAATATTGATGTTAATTTTGCACTTTTCATCTTCAAAGCACTTGTGATTATTAATTAGTCCTCTCAGGACTATTAGAAACATAACTTCCGTAGTTTACATTTGAATAGAATTTCCATAATGGTGTTTTCTTCGCTTCAAGTACAACGGATTTTTTTGTTGTGTTGTTAATTCTCAGAATTCATTTTTCCCCACAATCAAGATGGTAAGATAAATGCAACATAATGAAATGGACTCAGCAAATTATTCATTCCAGGAAAGATATTTTTGAGGGAGTAAGGGATCAGAGAGCATTTATAGAGAATCATAGACCAACACTTCGAATCAGTTCCTTTGAATGTTTTCAGCCAAGGAAAGTACCTTCAAGTGATGGAACCCCATTTCTGCATGTACGTCTTAACTCAGAGCATGACCTCATCCGTGTCTTCTATCTTCACAACCTGCTACATTGTGTGCTAATCCATAGGCTTCGTGGTTATATTTGTTCATAATTTTAAATAAAGAAACATTTTTATAATACTGAATTTTTACTCATTCAAATAATTTAGGTTTGCTAATAAAAACCAAAAACAAAAATGAAATCTCAGATCTTTCCTTGAACCTCAGAGATTAAAGATGAGCCTTTTTTTAATGTGAATAGGGACCAAATAATAAAACAGTTATTAAGTAATAAATTTTATTTTTAAGTAGTTTTCATTTTATAGAAAAACTAAAAGCGTTGTTCAGAGTTTCCCCCCAGGTTCAGCCCTCCTAGCCTTTATCCCTTCACTTTCCCTGATCTTCTTCAGTTTCCCTGATCTTAACTTTTCCCTTATGCTATAGTAAATGCATCAAGTTCATACAGTACATAGTAGAAGCTAAAGTTCATGATTGCATTAGGATTATCTCATTAGTCAGTGAATATTTCATGTTTTGACATGTTGTATGGTAACCTGTGATGGCAGATATCATGGATTACAGAGAAGATGATATCTAGTAAAAGTGCCCTTGTGTATCCACTAATTAATCTCATCTGCATCTGAACATTCACCTTCCTCCTAGAAACCCTAAACCTTCAGGAAGGGTAGGTTCATTGGTGACTACTTTGTACAAACATTGAGAAAACTGCCTTTTCATCTCTATTATGCATGATGTCACTCTGGCACCAGAAAAAAAAAAAAAGTATTTCAGCCAGTCTAAGTTGAGGTTGTGTTTTCATTGTATGGGGAATATTTGTAGTTAAATTCAGTTAGACTCATGAGAGGCTTTCCCAAAGTATATATGGCTATTATACTGGCAGAACCTGCTAAAGCCTCTTTGTTAATGACATTGCTCTCATTCTATGCTGACTAGGATTTCTATGATTTCAGGAGGATAATCATTTCTGAATTTTAGAGTGACAGCTTACAATTTACTTAAACAGATGTGTCAATTTACATAAAGTTGATTATTATTTTCCTTTTTTGAAAACAATGCATGAAATGTTTCTGGAGCACAGTCCCATACTTGGTATATTCCATCTAGCACAATGTATCATGTTTCCTGTGGCTCTTTGTCTAAGTTTATCTCTATCCAGACTCCTAGTTACATATTGGATGGCATTTTTTGTTTGTTTGTTTACTGTGGGTCTCATGGGGATCCAATGGCTAAACATCACCTGTTACACAATATACTCTCCATCACTGATTGAATTTAAAATTTAGAGTATAAATCAATTAAGAAACCAAGATAAGAAGAAAAAATAAAGCAGATAATAAATTTCTGATTGACAACAAGATGGTTCTGAAATATTCCCATCCTAATGCTCAATCCTCATTCCTAAAAATTTTGTAGTGGCACAAAGAATATGAAAAGAAGAAAATATATTTTGTCTTGAAATCTCACAGCATAGACTCTATAACAAATGGCATGTGTCTCAAATGCAGTCACCATTTTTTCTCAAAGGTCTTACTTCATTTGCTGAAGATTAAGATGAGTTAGTATGATAAGGAAAGGTTAGGAGCTCTACAAGGACCAAATATATCTGGGCACAGGGTCTTTTCTGAGACTGACACTCAACCAAGGACCATCTATGGATATAACCTAGAACTTCTGCTCGGATGTGGCCCGTGGTAGCTCATTAACCAAGTAGCTTTCCAAAGTAAGGGGAACAAGGACTATTTCTAATAGTCCTGTCTCAAGGGCAGGCTCTTTGACCCCCACCAAGGGAGGAGCAGTCCTGTTAGGCCACATTGGAGGACTTTGCAGCCAGCCCTGAAGATACCTGATAAAACAGGGTCAAATGAAAGGGGACGAGGTCCTCCCCTATCAGTGGACTTGGAAAGGGGCAGGGAGGAGACCAGGGAGAAAGTGTGGGGTTGGGGAGGGAATGAGGGAGCGGGATACAGCTGGGACACAGAGTTAACAAAATGTAACTAAAAAGAAAAATAAAATAAAAGATGCATGTCGCCATGGGGTGGGCTTCTGTTTCCCCAGACAGGAGACATATTCTTGTGCACAAGAGAAAATGTCAGGACCCTAAGGAGTTTGGGGTTTGTCTATAGGCTTGCCTTTCTCTAGGGAAAGAGAATCCTTCTTAACCTTTGGCAATCCTTTCAAAAGCCATCCCTGATACCATCTTGTATCTCGGCTAATTGACCAATCAGGGCCGTATTAGACTGTGGCAGCCCATTGCATTTCCTAATGTATTGCATTTTAATTACCCAAAATCTTTGCCCATCTCCTCCACAAAGCTTCAGGTTACATTGTGGCAAGAAACCTGTGTATGTTACTTATTATTTAATTTCTTGTACTGAGCCTCAACCGGAAATTAATACAGAAGCTGGGCTGGGATGCAGGCAGGAAAGCCAAACAACTGTCATATAGGTATTAACAGTTTTCCTCCAAAGGCCTTGGTGCATTGAGGTTAAAGTATTTCCCTTTAAATCTTGACCAGTAAGGGAGACCTAGCTGCTCAGAAGAAACAAAAGGCTTATTTAGCAAAGGAAAACATTTGACTCACAGATCCTTTGAACCACCATTGACATGATGATTAGCCTTGATTCTGCCTCCTAATCTGCTGGTTTAGACTAGGTGACAGTGGATTAACTGATCTCAGCTCTACTTTGCTGCCCTTTTCCATGGGACACACAGTTTCTACAGCTGAATTCAGAGAGGCCACTTTGTATCGCACACAGGGTTTCGGCACTTTGACAACTGCTGTCTTTGGTTGACTCTTAAACCACACCCAATTGGTCAAGTATGAGTTCTGTTACCTGCAATGAGTGCAGATGACTAAATTCCTACAAGGTTTGCCATGTATAAATACAATACCCTTGCCATTTCTTACTCATCATCTTGTTTTCCTTCCTGTCCTGTGTGCCTTTTAGAGCATAGTACTAGAAGGGATAAGGTCCACGTTACCATGTTGTATCTTTTGATGGTTAACACGTCATGTTGAGCAAAATAGGTGCTCTATATGTCTAACACTGCTTAAGTGTGTTAATGTGCATGGAAAGTTTCTTACTATAATTTGAAATAATTCTTTCCATGTCAATTTATGTGTACATTTGCCAAATCCCCAAGACTGTGGCATTTACTTTAGGAATTTGGTATATTTAAGAAATTTGCTTTGTTTTAAAAATGGTTGTATCTGTGCACGCATAATCTGTGTTTCACGAAGTAAATATAGGATGTGTTTATGCAACTTCTTTTTTGTTTGTTCCAGTTAGAGTTATTGTTGGCTTTGTACCCTTTCCGATACCTGGGTGTATTTTGATGTGGAACTGTCCTCATCAGTTCACACATGCTGTCCAAATGCAGGAAGGTCAGCGGCAAAAAGTGCTAAATTCATGAGATTTAAAGGCAAGTTATCAAAATCAGAAGTTGGACCGGAGCCTCAACCGTGCAGGGTATAAGGTCATCATTTAACTTCCCCTTTCCCCACCCTCCAACACTATTTTATTGCCCAAGGACAAGAGAGCTCAATGGGTGAGACTCCAGGGCCATAAACGTAAACAGGCTGGCTATTTCATAACACACAGTTGCAAGCTGAGGACTGACCAAACAATTTAAATCGATAGCAGTGGAGCGCTTGTGTGGCTGTAGGACGCAGTGTCACACACAACATCTTTTTCTTAATTATTAGGATCTGGACAGGTGGCAGAAAGGGAATGAGGAGTAGGGGTGGGGAAAAGGCAAGGGTGGGAGGCACAGTGACACTTCCCATCTCTGGAGTACAAGATTCATTACCTCTGATGGAAAGTCACCAGGCTGCGGTGAGCCTGACATACTCCGTGACAGGAGAAAGTGACATGGCCGTTTGACATTCAGGGCTAGAAGGTTGCCCGTCTGTAATCACTAGTTAAAATTGAATCTTGTACATTGCACTCTGCCAGCACAGCTCAACTCTTGATAATTATTTGGATGCTACTGTATTTGGATTTTTATTTCCCAGCAGAGAGGGGAAGTAGGATTTATAGTTTACTGCTGGGTGAAGATTGGAACAGGCTAGATCTTTTTTATGGTTAATATGGCAGAGCCAAATAAATCTGGAGATGCTTTTGTCCGCATTTCAATTCTAAACCACTTGGAGGTGGGAATGGAGAGAGACAAAGGAAGAAAAGGGCCCATCCTCACATTTTCTGCAGGCAGGCTACAGCTCTGGCTGTGCTCATGTTTTCTTTCATTTTTTTTCCCCTTTACTTCTTGATGCTATGAACCAGCCATCTGCTCATAGAGAGGCTGGAAAATACAGTTTTGCAACTGTTACAGACCAATCTGCCATGCGGTGAGGATTCCTTTATGGTTAAGGACCTTGATGGCCAATGCCATTTAAACAACCGCTTTCTCTTCTTGTTCACTAGGGGGTCTTGGAAAGGACCTGAGAAATGTTTGACACATGGTGAGTTTCATATAATTATTGGCTGGCTTTGGACTCTGTTGTGCAAATAGGAATGCTGTGATAGTAACAAGAACATCCTCCCTTTTTGTTCCCTACCCTGGGTCATGAAGGATTCCAGTTATCAAAAAACGGTCAGGCTATACCCTTCATCATGCCTTGGAGGGGGGTGTCTCAACATGACATGCTCAACATGAGGTTTTGAGGAATCCATTTCAGACACACGCTTGTAGAAGGAAGTTATGATCATTACCTAATTTCAATTCAGATTAACTATCGCCAGATCCGGAGGCATTAACTTTGCCCCAGAGGCAGAAAACTGGTCTCATAAAGATACCTTTACAATTAACCTGCTCAATATCTATATGTCCACGCCCCCAAAGGCACAGATTTATATGACAGCAGTTTCCTGGAATCAGTTTTCCTCCCTCAGAGAAGGAAAACAAAAACAAAACAGCAGTTCCCTTGCCTAGCCAGAGAGATAAGGTAGGCCAAGTTTCTTGTCAGGAGAAGTCAGGTGGTTAGAACCTCAAGGTTGTGAGTTTCACACCTACCACTGAGAAGCCTGGTTCTTGCCTGCTGACCTGTTCCAGGCGCACACGAATTAGGATACTTACTTGTGTGATTTAAGGTTGAGACACAATAGCACAAGGGGTTGGGAATGTGCAGATTGCAACAGCCACTCTGAAGTGACTCTGAAACCACTCTGAAGCAGGCCTTCAGACTAGCCAATCCCTAAGAAGAAAATGGCTTGTTAATCAAGTGGGCATAAGTGAGTACCTTACCTTGCTGATGGCAGTCTGCCTTTCCCGAATTTGGTATGGACCTATTCCTAGGAATAGCATTCTATGTGTTAGGCTCCTTCTCAGTAGTAGGATAACTGTTGTTGTGATTGCTTCCTTGTTTCTTTCTTCAGTCTACTCACACTCTATGCCACATCACAGAGAAGACAGGTTGATGTCACAACTCAGCTTTGGAAAGGCATTTGTATCTTCTGGAATTTCATGATCTTTAGAGGATGATACTGTCAAGATTTAAAGATCCCCTGAAGTAATACATTGAGTAACCTCTAAACATAAACGATTCCCCATGAATATATTTATAACTTGCCCTTACACCATCAAAGTTTCACTGAATGGTATTTTAAAGAGAAGATTTCTTGTCCAACTCAGGAATTTCTGAAAAGAGCAGAAGTATTGGGCTCCAAGGCCGAAGAAGGGAAAGTCTGGGAGGAGGAAATGAACAATGAAGAAAATAAATGAAATAAATAAAAGATATGTCAAGGAGGTCTAAATTAGCCTGCAGTCTTCTAAGAACAAGAGAGTGAGGGGTGAGTTACATGCTGTGTTTGCTGAAGTAATTTCCTCCACAGACTGGGAATTTCATGAACTGGCCAGTATGATGTGGTTAAACTCACACATGCGTTGGTTGTAACACATTTTCATCAATCCTATAGACATTACAGTAAGAACACTATCTACAGGACCCTGGAATACAAAAGGTGTGTTTCCTTCATAAGAATAATTTCACCTCCCTGATGAAATAGAGACCAAAGACAGAGCTCTGTCTAAGACAGGAGTTGTTGCTCCTGTACAGGACATTTCTGTCCAGCCATTTAGGACTGGATTGTGTCTCCTCTGGCACAAAGTGAATTTCATATACCCTTTGTGCTAACTAAGCAATATGTTTTTTCTTCTCTCACAGAATATCTCTCGACTAACAAACACATACAACTTTTTTTTTAAAGAGTCTTATATACTTCATCACTCACGTAGAAATATGCAGCCTCTTTTAGTGTTTGGTTTTAGAATTATTTATATTCTCAACTAATTCACATTCCTTGAATAAGCAATTATATACTGGAAGTAAGAAGTGTCTGAGGCTTACTTAAAACTACTACCTTTCTGAGCTTCAGAGGTCACTTGTGGAAACTACATGTTGCTTCTGTTTATCTCCCATGCCCGCCTGTCACTCTGTGTGTGTGCTTCTCTTTTTCTCTCTGTGCTTGTCTGTGTGGCAATTGTGAATGCATTGGGTATGCCTATGTGTACAGTATGGAAGCCTGAGCAGTTGTTCTGCTTTCATTCTGCTGCTCTGTCCATGATCACTGGCTCATGATCACTTAGCTGTCTTACGCAACCCCATCCCACCTGCTGAAGAATGGTGCTGTCCACATTGGACTGGGTCCTCCCAATACAACAGTCAAGACAAGCCAAGTTGATTATCAGTTGTGCTGTTCTATTGCCGTCTGTTTTATGCCTTTGAGTATAAAACAGCTTAGAATTCACCTACTTAATAGATAGCAATCAAGACAGCAGTCCTCAAGTCTTTGTCCCTCAAGGCTTGGTTACTCATGGCCATGCTGAGTACTGGGTTTCTGAAATCAGACCTCCCAATTGGCACTAAAGCTCCCTGGAGCTCACCCAGAGCAAGCACATCATCTTATGTCTGGGCCATCAGATTGATGGTTCTGCAACTTGGACATAGGAACTACCTTTCAATAGATTTAGATTGCTTTTAGTATTTCCAATCTAAAATCTGTGACATTGGATTTGTTTCTAGTATTTATTTTGCATATAATGCTGAGATTAAGGCAGGTAAAGCCTTGTACTGTGCCAGATCACCACTCTAATTTCTCCATAGTTATCGATCTAATCGGCCTCTGGAAGATCCAAGAGAAGTAATTTTATCAGGGATACAGAGACAGCTAAGTGCTTATTAACCTGTATTGTTTTTTTTATGGCAAAATTCTAATTTATTAGTAGATTTGTGGATGTTAACAATTAGTAAATGCAGAGCAAGATCAAGAGAGCAAATGAAGACCTATTTTAGAAAGAGTTATCTGATTGAAAAGTATTTCTGAATCCAAAGATGAAACTTTCCATCAAATAAAAACTGTAGCAAAATTTATAGAAAATCTGAGCAGAGAGAAAGTAGAAGAAAAGAAATGAAAGTTGAGGATTAAGTTGATATATCTGTTCTTTTATGAAACATTATAACAACTTGTTTATGCTAATTAATGCTGTTTGCATTAGCAGAATTATTGTGAGTACAATTTGATAATATTGAATTATCAAAATTATCTTACAAATGTGAGTTTTCAGCTATTACAATTTTTTTCTGAGGATTCTTTAGATCATCTAAGATCAGGTCCCAACATCCATATCAGGCAGCTCCTAACTGCCTATAACCACTGGGAGTCAAACACTCACTAGGCCCAGTGGGCACCCCCCTTGCATGCACAACCTCTTCCACACACATATACATAAATGAAAATACAAATAAAATATTTTAAGGATTGTTTTTACCATGCCATGAAGGAGTACTAAGCAAAGCTTTGGTGTTAGTTGTTGTTGAATGCTGAAAGAAAGAAAAATCTTGAGATGTAATGCTTTTCACAGCAAATACTTGGGAGTCGTGATAGCTTTTACTTTGATTTCATTATTAATACAATTTTAATCTGCATGCTAGTATTCTTTGGAAGTATCTTTATTCACTGTGGATATTAAAATACTCAAAATCTTTCTGGACAATAGAAGGAAGGAAGGACTCTGTGGCTGTTTTAGGTGAAGTCAAAAGATTAGGCCACTGGATTTGGATAGATTATTCTTTAGCATTTGTAGTCATGATGGAAGGAAGATTTTGTTTGCCAAATAGGGTTCAGGGTTATTGTTAGATACATCAAGCAAGAGTCTCTTTTTTTCCCTCCCATGCCCTGTCTATGCCCTCTGAGATGTAAAAGAAAGCATTTTCGCTCTGCTTTCCTGGAGGTTGTTAATTCAAGTGCAGGGGGAAAATGTAGGTTTCCATTTTCTGCCAAGCTCTTAATCAAGGTGATTTTCTGAAAACGCAACTGCAGAAAATAAGCTCTTTTATTTTGAGACCAACAATAGTTTTTACAATGTTCTGCAAGCCTGAAACCCTCCTTAAAATGTCGGGGAGACAAAACCCGCTCCCACCTGAAAGGCCTCTTCACTTGCCTTGAAAGGCTTTTTTTTAGGCTATTCCCCTTAAGCTGCTTTCTCTTTCTGTGCAACTTCCCAATCCCATTCACAAACTGTTGCCATGGTAAATAATTATATCACAGATGAAATGTGTACACTTCCTTTTCATAGCTGGAAGAGAAATTGTGGAGGGAAGGGGGAAAAATCAAAATCCTTTAAAATTACAGGGGAGATAGCTGAGGAAAGATTGCTGCCTCGTTAACATAATTAGCTCCATGAATTATAAATTGGTATTAGAACTTGCTCTTCATGACAAAAGGAGTAATTATATTTACTCATGTAAAATTAAACAATACCAAAAAATTAATGGGACTCACCAGAAGCTCTCTTGACATTATCATAAAATTCAGAGATCTGAATATCCTACAGACTGAAGTGATTTAAGCAGCATAAACTTTAATACTGCTCAAATTTGTTCTATAGATATGTATCTCCTTGCTGTTTCATATTTTAACTCCTATGTTCAATACCCACCAGAAATATACATTTACATACACACACATACACAACAGCAACAATAACAACAACCAAATAAAACCTTCCAAATGGTTTCATTCTAGAATGATCCAGAGAAAAGACAGATTATTTATTTATTTATTTTATTTTTTACCATAATAGGATAAGGAAGTATCTTTCAAATGGAAATTGCTTCTCATATTGTGTTGTTCGGGTTGGATAAGAGCTAAAGGCAATTAGTTTGTGATGGAAATGATCTAAATATATTGTATTTGTGTGTGATATTTTCAAAGCATAAAAAAATGTGGTTTGTCTTAAAGATTTGTCTACCTAGCTATGAGGACCAAGTTGAGGGAGGGAGGGCAGGATTGGGAGGGGGTGAGGATGGGGCTACAGCTGGGATACAAAGTGAATAAACTGTAATAAATAAAAAATATATATATATATATATACTAAGAGTTTCTGTTGCATAAGAATTTTAAGATGTATGTCAGAAGAATAATATATTAGGCTCTTTGTATATACTTGACTAGCTATGTCTCAGAGCAGCCAATGTCTGACAGCAGGGTTAAAAAGCGAAGAAATAGAGAACAGAGAAGAGCCACTCTGCCACCCATTCTGTAAGTCTTACTATGAGGAAGCACAGGTAATTTTGGTCTCTATAATTTTGAGGGATAACATTTTGTACTCTGTGCATCCCAGTGCCTTTTGTTCTGTTTGTACAAATTATCCTCAGGAAAAATTACTCTCTTTATTGTGCTTGTCTTTTGTTCTAGTTTCATTTCTGTTGCAGTACAAAAACAGCCTGACAAAAGAGCTTTTGCAGTGTGTGTGTGTGGGGGGGGGGGCGGGGGTTGTTTTGTTTTAAAAAATCAGGTTATAATACATTGCTGTTGGAGAGTCACAATGGCAGGCACATGTCCTGATATCTACTTGACAGAAGATGGCCAAACCTTATGCATAGTGAAACAGAGCCCATGGTGATATCTAAACATTAGGATTCTTGCTTGTGCAACTTGTTTCTCTACTCTTACACAGCTGTGAAACTCATACATACGGCATGGTGCTGCCAATGATGGGCTGAACATTTCCACATGAATTCACTTAATTAAGTAAATAACAACCCACAGACATGCTCACAGGCAAACCCAATATGCAGAAATACTTGAGACTTTCTTCCTATACAATTCAAGACTGTGAAAAGCTAACAGCTAAATTAAAAAAAAACACACCATTCTTTACCAGTAAATATAAAATGTATGTTGCCCATTTTTCTTCCTGTTGGCTGTTTCTGGCATAGTAAATTTGCGATCCATTTTGTGTAGTGTACATATATTTAAAAGTCAGCCACATTTTACCTGGAAACTAACTTTGCAGAATATAACCGCCATTTAACTTTTGTGATATTTTGTAGAATACCCACTTCTTTTCACCTGTTCCAGTGACTATCATTCCCTTTTTGTCCTCTCCTAGAAGATACATCTTGGTGGTCCTTTAGAAAACATTCCTGATATAAGAAGTAAATGTGTTTATTCAACTGTGCAAATTTAGAGATGCCCAAAAGGAATGTGGAATTTATTACCACTGGAGAAAACTAGTTTTTTTTTTTTTTTTTCAATGCAGTTTATTCAGGAACCTTGAACAATCATCTGACCCTGGGTAAAGCCAGCCCACTTTAAATAGCCTCTGGGTAGCCAACCTCAGCATGCCACATGGGCAATGCAGATAGGTCCACATACATGGAAGCAAGCCAGAACCTCAGCCTTAACCAAATGTGGAGTTGTTTGTGACAGAGAGCACTCACCATCGGGAAGGTGGAAGGCGGAAACCAGCTCCATCTTTCAGGCACGGCATTACGCAGCTCTCTACAGTTCCCCCTTTTTGTTTTGGACGCATCAAGCAAGAGTAGAGGTCTGATCTCTGATATTAGAAATAAATTGGGACTTTGTACTGATGTTCATTTAGGTGTCATCCACCCAAAGAGCATCAGACCCGTCCGATACCTTTTTCTCAGAGGCAGGACCTGGGGCATCAACCTGCATGCAATCAGACATGCTCTTCTCTGGGTCCAAAGCGGCTGACCCTGAGTGCAGTGCTTAGCCTCGCATCCTGAGCGGAAAAAAATAATTTAAGAACCTTAAATGACTTTCAAAAGTGAAGGAAAACATGGAGTTAGTCAATTTACATGGAGCACATCTCACTCCTGGGGGCAATGGTCTCCTGAACCTACTCAGACCTCGGACACCACCACTGCTAGTTCTAGAACTGATGCAGGATGTTCCAACAAGGGGGTTAAGGCTTCTCATAATATTTCCTATAAGCCCACACCTGTTTGTTTATATCCCCCATTTTTATTCATTATTAACCAGAAAGAGCCAAGTAATTGTGGTAATGATACTTGCTTTTTTTGCCCAATGCTGTAATGCTAGTAAGTTTACTAGCTGGAAAACTAGTTTTTGTATTCACCCAGCCTTTGAGATCATTGTTGCTGCTGCTCATTGGTTCCGGTGCTTGTGCTGGTCCTGGTGCTGGTGCTGATGGTACTAGTGGTGCTGGTGAGGCTGGTGTTGATCGTGCTGGTGATGCTCTGTGCTCCTGTTTGTTTGTGGAGAATATGAAACACACACACATCTTATACTGTGTGCCTCAAATTAGAGACAGAGAATAGCAAATACAATTCAAAGATGTTTTTTAGTCTCCAGAATTTATGACTCCTAAGAACACAGCCAGTCATTTGGGGTCACATCAAAGTAGTAATTATTTTAACTCTTTAAGAAAGTGACAGTGTTGGTCTCCTTGGGTTCAGGGGGGCCTGCACAGACTAGTATTCCAACTAAGGACCTTTCCTGGAGAAGACCTAGACCCCCTATTCAGAGGAAGCCCATGGACTGCTTAGTTTCTAAGTGGGCTCCCTAATGAGGGGTATAGGAGGTGACTCTGACATGAACTCAGTGGCTGGCTCTTTGATCACCTGCCCTGAGGGGGTCCAGCCTTGCCAACCCACAGAGGAAGATGATGCATCCAGTCCTGATGAGACCTCATAGAATAGGGTCAGATAGAAGGAGAGGAGGTCTTCCCCTATCAGGGAACTAGGGAAAGGACATAGGAGAAGAAAAGGGAGAGTGGGCAGGACTGGGAGGAGACGAGGGAGGAAGCTGCAGTGAATAGATTGTAATAGATAGATAGATATTTTTTAAAGAGGTGAAAATGTCATTGAGTAATATTTTTGCTGGAAAGGGAAAATGCACAATTGTTGTCTTAGATTCCTCTTCTGTGTGCATGGGACAATAAAGCAAGACTCTGTTCCCAGCCATGCCTCCCTCTACAGGCATTCCTGGAGCCCAAATTCATTCACTTTGTTCTAGCACGGTTTTCTAGTCAGTCTCCCAATTTGCATCTCTAAATGTTAATCATGGCCAGTTGACTTACAATGTGGCAGATGCTGTGCCTCTGGAAAGAAACAGTGTTTCCAACTTATGATCAGGGTACCATTCAAGGTCCTGTCATAAAACAGAAGATGTAATTAAATGGGCAAACATGAAAAGACAAAGATAGGGGGACCCCTCTTTCAGTGGAATGGGAAAGGGATATGGGAGGAAAAGAAGGAAGGACAGTGGGATTGGGAGAGGGTGAGGGTAGTAGGGGCTACAGATAGGATACAAAATGAATAAATTGTAATAGATGAAAAAAATAAAAATACAGATCATTAATAATTTTGAAATTAAAAAAAATATAAGAAGGGTTAAGAGAAATCCCCAAGGAACAAGGCAATGTCCCAGGCCTGTCTACTGTGGGTGTCAGTATCATCCATGCTAAGATCAAGGAATATGTAAGAGGCTCTCTGAACTTGAAAATGGAAGTTGCCGAGGAAAAGCACTGAATAAGAGTTGTTGCGTTTGGCAGAAGGGTGTGCTGGTCTGAGTAGAGGAAATGACCCAAATCTAGCACTTTAATTCCACCTCTTCTATATCCAGCCTGAGAGTAACTCAGAGGGCAGATGACCTTTCATTTACTGCATTAATATCGATACTTTACAGCATTAAGCATGCTGGAGAAGTACAAAGACTGCTTTCAGTGAGACCAACGGAAACACAGTGTACAGGCTGAGTAGCTGTGACCATGAGATAGTTTTAGAAAAATTAGTATTTGTTTCCTACTATAGAAAATTATGTGTGTTTTAGTGGAAATTTCTTGTCGTTCTATTTGAAAGTTTATAATTTTTGAAAATCTAATGAAATCTGTCCTGTGGACTATGGGTGATCTCTTTGATGTTACTGAACATTAAATGATTTTAAACAGTTGAATGACACAGGACGCCAGAAACTTTTGCCTGTTTTTTTTTTTTTTTTTAACCATGAGGTTCCTCTGCACAGAAATAATTCATGTTCAGCACTTTATCACAAAAATATAGGAATGAGTTAAAAAAAATAAAACTAGAGAATAATTCAGTAAAATCCACCATTGATGGGTAGTATTAAGTCCATGATGTGGTTAGACTGGTCTTTTGAAATCATTTCTCTCTTTCTTAAAATTGATATTATAATAAATTTACATCATTTCCTGTACCCTTTCCACACTCCAAATTTTCCCTTAAAACTCTCCTTTTGGTCTTTTAAACTCAAGACCTGTGGTGTGTTTGTTTGTTTTGTTTTTCATATTTGTTTTTGTAATCTTATTATATTCCACCAGAATAATCTCCACTTTTAGTAATCAAGTATCACATATTTCTTTTTCCCAAGCACCGTTCTATGAGACAGATGTCATATTGCTTGTTAACATTATTGAAAGTTTTTTTTTACATAAAATTACCATATCAAAATTTACAAATGATGCAACGACTGCATGCCGCACCTTTATTAAAGCAACAGTTCTTGCTCTGAGAATTTCCCTTTAATTTAAGAAAACACTAGAATGGCATGAAACATAAATAGCATAGAGTATTGTTATTTGTTGTTTGTTGTAATATTGACATTAAATCTTGCCCTATTAAAAAACAGACCCCTCATACAATAGAGTATTACTCAGAAATGAAAAATAAGGAAATCATGAAATTTGCAGGTAAATGGTGGGACTTGGAAAGGATCATCCTGAGTGAGTTGTCCCAGAAGCAAAAAGACACACACGGTATATACTCACTCATATAAACATACAACACAGGATAAACCTGCTAAAATCTGTACATCTAAACAAACTAAGCAAAAGAGAGGACCCTAACTAAAATGCTCAATCCCCATCCTGAAAGGCAAAGAGGATGGACATCAGAAGAAGAAGAAAACAGGAAACAACCTAGGAACCTGCCACAGAGGGCCTCTGAAAGCCTCTGCCCTGCAGACTATCAAAGCAGATGCTGAGCCTGATGGGCAACTGTTGGGCAGAATGAGTGGAATTTTAGGTAAGAAGTGGGAAATAGCAAGAGCTGGAGAGGACAGGAACTCCACAAGGAGAGCAACAGAACAAGAAAATTTGAACACAGGGAACTTCCCAGAGACTCATACTCCAACCAAGGAGTATTCATGGAGATATCCTAGAACTCCTGCACAGATGTAGCCCATGGCAGTTCAGTGTCCAAGTGGGTTACCTAGTAATGGGAAGAGGGACTGCCTCTGACATAATCTGTTTGGCCTGCTCTTTGATCACCTCCCCCTGAGGGGGGAGCAGCCTTACCAGGCCACAGAAGATGACAATGCAGACACTTCTGATGAGAACTGATAGACTAAGATCAGAAAGAAGGAGAGGAGGACCTCCTCTATCAGTGGACTTGGGGAGGGGCATACATGCAGAAAAAGGAGGGAGGGTGGGATCGGGAGGGGAGGAGGGAGGGACTTATGGGGGGGATACAAAATGAGTAAAGTGTAATTAATAAAAGTTAAATAAAAAAAAACAGAACCCTCTGCATTTGTTTCTAAGCCTAATTATATATAATCTTTAAATTTCTGTAATATGTGCTCCTGAAGTTAACCATACTTTATAGTCACATGAATTTTTTTAATAATTAAAATCGCCTTTGTCTCACATAGAGACAAAGGTCTTCTCAGTGTGGATGATGTTAAAGACCACTGGGTGTTGGGGGGGGAAACAGAATAAAAATAAGAAACATGCATTCAAGGAAGCATACCTATGGGATATTTTTAAATAAAGTCTCTGATGTTGATGATATACACACAAAGCGAGGTCAAGTCCAGAAACTGCAAATACATGATACACTGTCATTTTGTTCCACTTTTTGTTAGATTCCACAGGTAATCGCAACTAAGCTCACCCTGAAGAGCTGATGGACTTTCACAATCTTGTTAGTCTATGAACTCGGTTCCAACAGATCACTCAACAACAATTTTGAAAAACATATAAATTATCAGAATTGTTCTTTTATTCTCTCATTTTACAAATCTAGAGTCTCTGACTATCATACATTATGACTACTCACAATGGTAAATGGATGGACTTTCTTCTGCATAGCATTAAGCTGTAAATGCATGTCATGTGTGTAATTGCAAGTTCGTGTTTAATAGTTCATTTACTACTTAGTTTTCAAGCAAGGGTACTTGTAAAAATAAAATATAGTAAAGGGAACATGAACTGTCTCTGACATGAATTCAGTGGTGGGCTCTTTGACCACTGCACCCCTGAGGGGGTAGCAGCCTTGCCAGGCCACAGAGGAGGACAATGCAGCCAGTCCTGATGAGATCTGATAAGCTACGGTCAGATGAAAGGGGAGGAGGACCTCCCTTATCAATGGAGAGGGGAATGGGACAAGATGTGGGAAGTAAAGGGAGGGGGCTAAAGCTGGGATACAAAGTGAATAACTGTAATTAATATAAAAATTAAAATAATGATAAATAAAATAAAATATAATTTGATACTATTAACAGCTCAGAAATCAATCATGTTTTGTGGTATATTGTGATTATTTCTTGAATGAAATAATTTAATGTAACCCAAATGAAATATTTTGAGAGACATTAGGGCTTTAATATTCTACTTGAGAACAGGAAGATAGTCAGGACATGGTGGCACAAGCCATTAATCTCAGAACAAATGAGGCAGATGTGGGAAGAACTCTGTGAGTACCAGACCAGTCTGGTCTACATCAAGAGATTAGCTCTCAAAAACTCATATAGGTAGTTAGGTAGATAAGTAGATATACAGGGATTTAAATTCAGAATATGGCTAATCTGGCGAGAGATCACATCCAAAGACCTTATGAGTTTGTGTGATCCAGCTGGCAAGAGATCACATTCATATATAGGGTTGGTGAAGAGCCTTTCTCAATCTGTAGGTTGTGATTTTGTTCTAATGACAGTGTTCTGAAAAGAATTTTTTCAGTTTCATGAGGTCCCATTTATTGATTGTTGATCTTAGAGCCTGTGCTGTTGGTGTTCTGTTCAGGAAGTTGTCTCCTGTGCCAATGAGTTCAAGGCTCTGTCACACTTCTTCTTCTAACAGGTTTATTGTGTCTGGTTTTATGTTGAGGTCTTTGATCCACTTGGACTTCAGTTTTGTGCAGGGTGACAAATATGGATGTATTTGCATTTTTCTACACGTAGACATCCAGTTAGACCAGCACCATTTATTGAAGGGGCTATCATTTTTCCATTGTGTTGGATAGAAGCCTTCCGGACTAGGCCTAGGTGATCAGAAGGAGGCAGTAGGGATCCTAGACAACAACAGTACCAGGAGAAAAAAGTTCTTATTATAAGTAGGTAGATAGATAGATAGATAGATAGATAGATAGATAGATAAGGAAGGCTGCAGAGATTGAAATTTTATCCCAACTTTAAAAACTAGTGCCAGGATATAAACTAACAGTAATAACAACTGTCAAATATCAAGAAGATAATTTTCATAACTAATAATATAAATAAATAAACTATTTTCACAAACAAGTGTCTGGCCTAAGGCTATACATGGGAGATGGTTATAGCTAAGATTTAAAGGTAAAGCTGCCTGGACTTTTGTTTGTTTCTTTGTTTACTGTGTGTGTACTTCTGTTTGTCACAACTAAGTATCTGCCAAGCAAATTAATGTATATGTTATGTACAAGCTCTATGACTCCCAAACAAAAATAAAGAGGTTTTTTACATTATTATTATTTTTTTACCATATTTAGCTGGTTTTCATTGTAAGCAGTGAAACTATGACTTCAGAATCCATTGTCCTCAATCCCAAGGTTAGAAAAAACAAGACTAGCTGATGCGAAGACACATGTGCTTCTAGGAAAAGTGGAGTTGTCAACAGTCACAATTCACCTAAAGAAGGAAAATCTGACTCCATTTTCATAGTTAAACACTGTAGAATGGCAACAATATTTGGCACAATGGCTGCATGGACATTGAACCTCTCCATTGGCTGAGCACTAAAAACCTTCTTCTGCAACAAATGCTCCTGGAGGTTAGAGTGCCATTTAGAATAGTTCCTTACCTTCCTGTTGAAATACTCATCAGGTAAAGCATGCAGCCAGCCTTGATGAGACCTGATAAGCAAGTGTCAGATAGAAGGGGAGGAGGTCCTCCCCCATCAAAGGACTAGGAAAAGGGCATAGGGGGAAAGGAAGGAAGGTGGGTGGGACTGAGAGCAGACAAAGGAAGGGGCTGCAGCAGGGATACAAAGTGAATAAATTGCAATAAATAAACATATAAATAAAATTAAAAAACAAGTTATTTTACCTGTAGCATGCTGACTTCTATTAGATCACCCTAGGAATTAATTTTAATTTTCATGATACTTCACCATTAAAAAAGCAAGCAAGCAAGAAAGAAAGAAAGAAAAAAAGAAAGAAAGAAACGTGTATGTGCCACAGCTTAGCTGCCAACAGATGGAGGAAAGAATTTGATTTCTATTGAATACTGCACTTTGGAATGAAAGAAAACATTGCCTAAATGAAGCTGCAGCTCTCTGTCACCTATGCCTATATGACTGTGAAATCAATTATATGAGCTCTTTCAAGAGTTACTGATTGTGGCAAATTGAATGGCCTTCATTTCAGCATAATTTGGAGAGGCTGATGTAATCAGAGACCTTACACCACAGTGAGAGACAAGATCTATGATATTCAGATGGGAAAAGGCAGCAGTGGTTGAGCCTTCTCCATGCCTTCTGCTTACCGGCCGCAATGCTTTCATAAGCACAAATGAAATTGTTTTGATGAAGACAGCCATGGTTCTTTGGGGATGTGTGAGAGGGTAAAGGAGTGGAAATAAGGTCACTGGAAGTCCCACCACCGCCATCATATGTGAGGAGGCTGTGGAATCTAATCCTAGCTCTAATTGTCTGCAAATGAAACACTCTAGTATCAAATATTGAGTTACGCCCCAGAGCTGGGGCCAACCTCAGATGCGAGAGGAGGTGAGATACATGATTTTTCTTAGTGAGAATGTTTGCTCCACCTTGTTCTTTGGGATTACTATAGGCTCAAATAATTTTTTTGTTGAATTATATATTCAGTTTCTCTATCCCAAGACAACTTTTGCAGGGATTTATGGCAAGCTTGGCTTCATTACATTTACCTAGATGAAAAGTTTCACCTGCATTTACATATAGAAAATAGCGTGTTTTCAATTAAAACTCCTGAATTTTCAGGAGTTGGCTGTAATAACTCAACCCTGAGAAAATATCAACTGGTTCGAATCAAGCACAGGGTAACCATGCCTGTAACGTGCCATGACTTACACAATCAAA
Source organism: Meriones unguiculatus (assembly GCF_030254825.1). NCBI lineage: Eukaryota > Metazoa > Chordata > Mammalia > Rodentia > Muridae > Meriones > Meriones unguiculatus. The sequence continues at coordinate 60,058,862 of NC_083350.1, read as the reverse complement.
GGTCATGTAACCTTTGGGAGGAATAGTTTACTAAACAAAAACATACTTAATGTTTTGTGTGGTAAATTTATTTAATATGTATATATGTATGTCATGTATTTGGGTCAAATCTATAACCTATCTTATCCCCTCCAATTCTTCCCCTATCATTCTTTGGCTTCTTCCTTTCTCTGTGTGACTCTGTCTCTTTTTCTTTCCTTTATCTCTCTCCCTCTCTCTCAGTCTCTCTATCTTTCTCTAACTCTGTCTCTCTTTCTGTCTCTCTCTGTCTCTGTCTGTCTCTCTCAGTAAGCACAGAGCCCATGTAGTGCAATTTGCCTGTACATAGGTACAGGACCATCTACTGGAGTCTGACAGGTCCCATATTCCTGAAGAAAAATTACTTTCTCTCATCTAGCAGACAACAGTTTCAACTAACTCCTCAGCAAAGGGTGTGACTTCACAAGCATCGTGAACAATATACTTGTCGGGATATTGACAGCTTGATAGTTGTACAGATCTTTCGCATAGAAACATACTTCTTAGAAGATACTCAATAATTTTGAGGATCAATGTGGCTCTGACCTAGAACAGATGGCAAAACCTTTCCTATGTGGAGGTTCCTTGTGTTTGATATTTTTAAACTCATAATTCAGCTCCTTCTAAAAAACAAGACTAATGTGATTCTGGGAGCTACCTTATTTGCTACTGTTTGATCAGATTTGGGAGTCTTTGTGTTTCAAAGAAAGAAGGATTGTTCTAGCAATTCTGGGTTTCTTGTTATTTCATATGAAGTCTAGAATTTTTCTTTTAAGGTCTGTAAAGAATTGTGTTGGTAATTTGATGGGAATTGCATTGAATTTATAGATTGTTTTTGGTAAGATGGTCAGTTTTACTATGTTAATCCTGCCACGCCATGGGCATGGGAGATCTTTCCATCTTCTGATATCTTCTTCTAATTCTTTCATCAGAGACTTGAAAGTTTTTCATACAAGTCTTTGACTTGCTTGGTTAGGGTTACACCAAGGTACTTTTTATCTTTTGTGGCTATTTTAAAGGGATTTGTTTCCCTAATTTCTTTCTCAGCCCTTTTGTCTTTTGTATACAGGATGGCTACCGAGGATGGACATTGGAGAAGGGAGAAAACAGGGAACAGGACAGGAGCCTACCACAGAGGGCCTCTGAAAGGCTCTACCGTGCAGGGTATGGATGCAGATGTTGAGACTCATAACCAAACTTTGAGCAGAGTACAGGGAATCTTATGAAAGAAGTGGAGATAGTAAGACCTGGAGAGGATAGGAGCTCCGTAAGGACAGTGACAGATCCTAAAATTCTGGCACGGGGATCTTTTCTGAAACTGATACTGCAGCCTAGGACACTCATAGAGATGGTCTGGAATCCCTGCACAGAGGTAGCCTATGGCAGCTCAGTGTCCAAGTGGATTCCCTAGTAATGGGAACAGGGACTGTCTCTGGCATGAACTTAGTGGCTGGCTCTTTGATCACCTCCTCCCTGAGGGGGAGCAGCCTTACCAGGCCACAGAAGAAGACAATGCAGCCACTCTTGATGAGACCTAATAGACTAGGGTCAGAGGGAAGGGGAGGAGGACCTCCCTTTTAAGTGGACTGGAAGAGGGACATGAGTGGGGAAGAGGGAGCGTGGTACTGGGAGGGGAGGAGGTAGAGAGGTAGAGGGGGGATACAAAGTGAAACTGTAATTAATAAAATTAAAAATAATTAAATAAAAAATAATGTTAAAAAAAGAATGAATGATATGGGTTCAATTCGACTCCTGTGAATCATTTGTTAATTGGGTAAATTTGGGCAAGAAATAATTTTTGTCCAAATGATCAATTCTTGTTTGTAGAATAATGGAAGAATTAAACAATGTATTCATGTCAATGAATTTCTCATAACTGTGAGAAAAGGTTCATTACCAGTATGTACCAACGAGATTCAGCAAGTTTTGAATGTAGTAATTTTTCTTACACAGAATTCCACCTCCTATATCATTTCTTTCATGAAATAATAGACATGATGGAAGGCAAATAAATGAGCGTTCGAAAGTGCAGAATTCAAACCCTTTTCTAAATATGTAATTTTGGAATGAACATTTCCTTTTTGAGATCTTTCTTTTACAATTCACAAACAAATATACATGTGTAAGAGCTCTTCTTAAATTGTCATTAAAACTAAATTCCTGAAAAGCAAAACATGAGGTATTACATTTAGCATGTAGAATCCACCTGGAATTTCAGTGTAACATTATTCGTGCACGTACAGAGTAATGCATCTATATATTACCGAAATAAAGAACTTACCCAAAGGAAGAACTTCACCCAAACCTGGTTCACTCAGTTATTGAAGCTGAGAAGTCTAAGATGTTGAGTTCTTATATCTGCCACAGGAGAAGAAATGGTGTAGCACAATTCATAATGAGGAGATCTCAATTAGGGACAGTGGGATTTAAGTTATACTTCAAGTCAAGATGGTCAGAGTGAGAAAATGTTCCCCTTTTGATTCTCTTTAGGCCTTGAATAATTAGGATGTAGATTCCCCTCACACTTGTGAGTGACATGAATTGTACCCAGTTTGTTGACTTAAATGTTAACATCAGTGCTCTTTTCTCATCTGTTCTCCCAGCATCAGCGTCAAAAAATGAATGAGGAAACTCTGTGCGCCCTTCCGGCAACACTCACTGTATTGTTAGCCTGGCCCCCTAAACAACTCCTTTACCACCACACGACTGTCCAAAAAATAATTTCATTTACTATGATATCATGATCCTAAAAATAACAACAACAAAGAACAGAGACTGGAGAGATGGCTTAGTAATTCACATCATTTGTTGTTCTTGCAAAGGGTCTGGATTCAGTTTTGAGGATAGACACAATGGTTCACAATTTTCCTTAACTGCAGTCATAAGAGACACAACTACCAACTACCTCAGGACATATTATGTGAGAAAAAAAAAACCTCTATTTTCAATAAAAGGAAAAGAAAAGAAAATACTTGAATAAAAGAGTTTAGCTTAAATATTAGTATTAGAAATTAACATTTAGAGAACCAATTACAAAACAAAATTTTATGCTGAAACTAAAAGAAATAAGACAATGAAGCAATTGAATGATTTACAATATATGTTGCACACCTACACACATAAACATGCAATTTATACAAGCAAATGCAGATATATATCTTAAACATATTCATTTCTGACTATATACAGACACATTTTATGTATATGCCTAAATACATATACAGGCTTTTATAGACATCTGTTTTCTCAACATACACATCCATTTTCCATTTCAGCAAGATAAGTAAGATCTTGTATGATTGCTTGAAGTTCTACCAAGTATGAGTATTTTCTTTTAATCTTTTAACCTATATCCTAAAGATATTCCTGCAGCCAAGTAACATTGAACCCTAAAACCAAGTACCGACAGTGTTTCTTTGTGTGGAGAATAACAGGGTCGCCACCAAGGTAGAATCATATGCCCTCGTGTGGTATCTGCATGTGCTAGCCAGAGCTGCACGCATGTCCAGCCAGACATACAATCCAATTCCAAAGCAATTCTGTCTTTTACCCTTCCTGAAATGAATGCCGTGCTCACTCTCATGTGAAAATAGATTAACAACCAAATTTCCATGAGCACTGTGAGCTTCTCTTTCAACACATCAAAGATAAATACTTCTTTTTAAAACTGATACCAGAAATCTCCACTTTTTTTTCTCACAGTTTCCCCCTCTGCTGCAACACATTCTATTGACATTTTGAGACCCCATCTTTCTTTTTTTAAGAACTGAGATGTTAAGACTAACATAAACAAAATTGTACTTAATAATTCTTTTATTCAACTCAATGTTCAAGAAAATCCAGTGCAGAATCATTGAATATAACTTCTTGTAGATTACTTTATAAACACTTAGAAAATAAATAAGTCAAACAAAAAGTAATCTACATGAAGGTTAATTGTTAAATGTCATGGAATAGGAAGAAGTCAGAAAACCAAAATATTTAACAAATAAGGATCAGAGGTATGTTGAAATTTAAGGAGGTCTTTGCGGGCAAGAGCAAAGACAACAGTCCTGGCAACATGAAATGTTTGTTGATGGACCAAGCACGAGAGAGGCCATAATGTACATTGATGGCAATAGGCCCAGCAGCATGGAATATTCACTGATGGATAGTGAAAGATGGCATAATGTATATTGGTTATCTTTGAAAATTCCATCTGCAGTTTTTGAACTGTTGGATATGATCATCTTAGGTTAAAAGATGATCAAATATTCCTTAGCTCTATTCTGTGTCGACCTAAATATCTATAAAGAATGTAGCTTACTTCTGCCTACATGAAGTACAAATACATAAATTAAACATGAAGAGTGCCTTATGACAATCAAAAACATCCACCCCGGCTCCCCTCAATTTACTTCATCAGGGTTGCCTATGGAACCTTGACTATTAGAGGTGTTATAATAATTCCGGATTTGAAAACAAATACAGTTCATTAATTTATTTCACTTTTTAATGTTCTACAAATTACTGTCTGAAATTGGGATTTTTATATAAATTCATCTATTTCAAGCTAAAATCTGCCCAGGTATCTTGTTATTTATCATCTCTGTACCAAACATGGTAAGCATCTACTGGTTACACCCATTATAGTCAGCAAAGCTCATCATGGGAGCTCATGTCTATCTCTAATACAAACAGAAGAGAATAAGGAAGACTTGAAGAGACTAAAGAAATAGTATTTCCGAAAATGTGATTTTTAGTAAACCAGAACTTTACTGTTATGGAACAAAACACCTCAGTCATATTCACAGTGAGGTGATGTAATCAGCTGAAGGAGAAACTGTGGTCTGACTCTGGGACTCTAATCTCCCATCTTCTCCAGGTGCATCTCCTGGTCTTCAGTTCAACCATTCTGCTTTGCTACTCACTCACTTTTAACTTTCTGACTGCTACTTCATTTAAAGATGGTTGAAACGAAAGTTGCCCTATTCTACTAAAGATTAAATTACATTTATATCTCAATTCCTAGTGCAGCATAAATTATAAAATTGTAACAATCCTACCCCTCATTTCACCTGAGGATGTTAGGTTTTAAGTTTTGCTGAAAATAATCACCTACAAATTACCTGGTAACATTAAGTGCCACACTCTAAAGACACTTGTCCTTAAATCCTTATCCAGAACTAGCTCTTTTAATCTATTGCATAATATTTCTGTGTATGTTAGTTAGCATGTGTTTCTTACTACGTTTTGGATTAGTCTTTTCAGAGGTCCAAAGACTGGTCCTTACAACTATGGTATTTGGGACTTAGGGGACCCTTAGGTTGTTAGGGACCAGTGACAGTGCTAGGTAATTGTGGAGCTTTCAATGAGGTGGATTACAACACCCAAGCCTCTCTCTTCTCCTTCTTTTTGTCCATGGCACTCAAAGAAGAATTTGACTCTGCTACAGTTTCTTAACATTTTCACATTTCCTAACATTGTTCCCAAAGCAATGGAGCCTCAAGTCATGAAAACAATTTTCATGACAATTTTAGAGCAAAACAATTTTCTAAAATAACAATAATAATGTCCACATGTATTTCTTATAGTAATACTTTATATAAATATTTAATTTAAAAGCTAAACAACAAGGAGGACCCTAGGGAAGATCCTTAATCCTCACTCAGAAGGGCAAACAGGATAAATATTGGAAGTAGGAGAAGACAATGTATAGGACAGAAGCTTTCCACAGAGTACCTCTGGAAGATTTTACCCACCAGGGTATCAAAGGAGATACTGAGACTCATAGCCAAATTTTGGGCAGAGTACCGGCATCTTTCTCAAAGAAGAGGGAGGCAGAAAGACCTGGAGGGGACAGGCACTCCACAAGGAGAACAACAGAGCCAAAAATCTCTGTGGGCAGAGGGTTTGCAGAGACCAATACTCCAACTAAGAACCAAGCCTGGAGAGGACCTCGACCCACTGTTCAGAGAAAGCCCATTGACTGCTCAGTTTCCAAGAAGGGTACAGGGGTTGTTTCTGACATGAACTCAGTGGTGGCTCTTTGATCACCTTGCCCTGGGGGGTGCAGCCTTCCTAGTCTACAGAGGAGGAGGATGCAACCAACCCTGATGAAGCCTGATAGGCTGGGGTCAGATAGAAGAGGAGGAGGTCCTCCCCTATCTGGGGACTAGGGAAAGGGCATGGGGAAGAAGAGGGAGGGCAGATGGGACTAGTAGGAGATGAGTGAGGAGGCTGGACTGCAGCAGGGATCCAAAGTGAATAAATTATAATAAATAAATGTATAAATACAATTAAATTAGAAAAATATCACAGCATAGTGTTTCAATTTGAATTCCAATGCTAGTGACTCTCTCAGAGTAACTTAGTCAGGAAAGTATATCTGTGGATCTTTTAACAAAGATGAGGAAAGAGGTTAATATGATACAGGAGTCTAGAAGCTGCAAACATGGTTAGAATGTACACTTCAGGAGAAGTCAGGAATTTTCTCTATTAAGAAATTAAAAAGTTAACACAGTAAGAACCAAAGTAGAGTAACCGTGGACAAGATGCACAGCCTCATTGATGTAGAGCACTGCACAGCTGAACTCTGGTGGAGCTGCAGGTGTGTTAATGCGCCCATGTGACCACATATGCAGGGGTCAATAAAAGAAGTTATTTTTTGATAAATACCTGTTGTAGAAAGAGCCAACCAGATTGAATACATATAATTAAAAATAAAGCAACAAGCTTTTTGACCAAATTAGTTTTCTAAAAGCCACAGGAACCTTATCTTTGACTGTGAAACAAAACACAGAAACTGCAGAAACAAGCACAGTACTTCTAGTATTTGATTGATAACTGCATATGTTAAGATTTGGTATTTTTTCAAAAGTTGCTTTTTTTTTCAAAAACAAAGGTCTCTGAGATATTCTATCTACATTTAGAATCACAAATACTGTTCTAAAACATTTTCAAATTGTTATGGTGTGTGTTGAGAATGCAGTTTTTGAACTGTTGGATTAGCACAGAAATTTCCCTAAGTAGGCCTGGGTCTTCATCTAAAGATAACATTGATGAAAAAGTAGCAGCATGCGGGAAGAGAAGGTCTCTTGGATTGCATTATATTCCTCGATGCTTTTTGGAATTTAAGAATTCTCTTAATCTGGATACAAACATTACTCAGTCCTTAAATGTTGTGTCCATATGTAGGGAACCTGCTATATAGCTCCCAGAGTTAGAGTTCTGAATTCTAATTTAAATTGCTGTCTTCTAGTATTTGTTGTTTCATATTCTTCTATTGCATATTTTGTTTATATCCAAATATTTACACGGAAGCAGTAAACTCTCTCTCCCTATAAAACTCACCCTAAATAGTACCAATTTTCAGTTATCTATTTGATAGTTATGATTTTGTAATTATACATTTAAAATTAACTTTTGTTTTTTTAATTATATTTTTAACATGAAAAGCATTATGAGGGAACAACTAAGTATAGATCAGAGACAATGAAAAGAGATATGGGGCACAATTAACGTTGTCACAAGGGGTTAGAGAAGTCATAACTCCTTGTTACCAGCAACGACAGAGTCGAGGAGCAGGTGTCCAGCATTAACCCACGAGGCTCAGTGGTGATAATGGGAGTCCTGTGGCCTCATTCCTAAGCCCCATGTTGAACATTCATTCCAAGATGTGAATTAACACAGTGTAGCTTCTGCAGTGCTGGGCCTTATTGCTTAATTAATGTGATCATAATGACAGTGAGGGACTCTAAATTTCCTATGTCACTTCATCTCCCATAAAGTTTCAATAGAGTAATGAGCTTCATAAGAGGACAGGTCATTCACATGTGAGAGTTTAAGAAGCAGGGAGTCAATGTCCGCCATTAAAGGGACTTTATGCAGGGATACTGGCTGAGAAAGACACACAAGGAGAAACAAAGTATCTCAGCACTCTATTCCAACAACATTTTTTTTTCATTAATATTGACATTGCTGTAATTTCACCCCAGAGTGAAAACAACTTTTTTTTTCTCTTTGCATGTAATGGACAATCAATTTTTTCATTCAATAGTTAGTTACTGAATCTATCACCATATTATTGGGGTGATTGTTAAAGGGCATAATTATTCAAATAAACATACCATCTTTTTGCACTTTACAGCACAGAAACAATTCCCTACATGTGCCTATATTTACCATGCTTGGCATCTCCTATTTGCTATCAGAAGAATTTTGTCCTGACTCTTGATGCTTTTTTCTCAGTGTTGTGCAAACTTCCTTTCTTCCACGAGTGACTTTATTTGTATCTGTGTGTCCCTCCCATAAATCTAACTTATGTTGGCCATCTCCTTTGGTTCCTCTATAATATGCCTATATAAATTGAAGTTAATGGTATCAAAAGGAAGAATCACAGATAACCACAGTAAATTCTGCCATTAAGTCAAGTAATATTTAATGTCAGTTTGATATGTATTGAATATGAAATCCATCACTGAGATAAAGTAAGGCAATTTATTTCAAAGAATAATTCACATAAAAGAAATAATTTCATATTTTCCATGATGTCCATATTTCCCCAGCTACATGGTAAACTCCAGGATAAAATCTCCTACACATGTCCAGAAGGCCCTGCTTCTGTTTCCAGTAGATTCATCAATAATGGAACCGATTTCTTTGTTTTCGCGATGTTTTGGGTCTAAAAGGAGAAGTGCTAATGCCACCATTGTTACTACCATCTCATTGGCGGCTGTTGGAGCGACCACCAGGGCATTAGCCATGAGTCATACTGGGCAGACTGCTCAGACCCTGAATAATCATTTAGCCAATGTAGCTCATGCCTTAGTTGTACATAAAGGAATTAATGCTCAACTAAAAGGAAGCTTGATGGTGGTCAATCAGAGGATTGACCTCTTGCAGGAGCAAATTGATACCCTATGGCAAATTGCTCAACCTGGCTGTCAATGAAAGTATGCTGGACTTTGTGTCACTAGCATACAACATGAGAATTTTTCCTGTGCTGCAAATCTGTCTAAACAATTGTCGAGCTATATTTTAGGTAATTGGACTGGAGAATTCGATACTACGATGGAGCAGCTGAGAGTGGCCATTGTCACAGTAAATTCTACCAGAGTGGACGCAGGACTAGTCACAGGATTATCAACATGGATTGCTGCAGCCATGAATCATCTGAAGGAATGGGCGGGCATGGGAGCGTTAGCAGGCCTTCTGGTGTTGGTCTCCTTGGTTTGCCTGTGGTATATATGCAAGATTAGAGTCTCACAACAGTGTGATGCAGCCATGATCATTCAGGCCTTTACAGCCATTGAAGCAGGACATTCTCCCCAAGCATGGTTGGATACCATAAAAAGCTAAAATGTTACGCTCAGGATGCGAGGCTAAGCACTGCACTCAGGGTCAGCCGCTTTGGACCCAGAGAAGAGCATGTCTGGTTGCATGCGGGTTGATGCCCCAGGTCCCGCCTCTGAGAAAAAGGTATCAGACGGGTCTGATGCTCTTTGGGTGGATGATGACACCTAAATGAACATCGGTACAAAGTCCCAATTTATTTCTAATATCAGAGATCAGACCTCTACTCTTGCCTGATGCGTCTAAAACAAAAAGGGGGAACTGTAGAGAGCTGCGGAATGCTATGCCTTAAAGATGGAGCTGGTTTCCACCTTCCACCTTCCCGATGGTGAGTGCTCTCTGTCAGGAACAATTCCACATTTGGCTAAGGCTGAGGATCTGGCTTGCTTCCATGTATGTGGACCTATCTGCATTGCCCACGTGGCATGCCTGGGTTGGCTACCCAGAGGCTATTTAAGCTGTGGGCTGGCTTTCCCCAGGGTCCGAGGATTGTTCAAGGTTCCTGAATGAACTGCATTGAAAAATAAAATAAAATAAAAAAAAAAGAAAAAAGAAAATGGCAGGCCCATTTTTAATGTAAATATCTCACTAACATGGAATTATAGGGGTCTTTTCTGAGACTGATACTCCAATCAAGGATCATGCATGGAGATAACCTAGAACCCCTGCACAGATGTAGTCCATGGCAGTTCAGTCTTGAAGTGGGTACCCTAGAAAGGGGAACAGAGACAGTCTCTGTCATGAACTCAGTGGCTGGTCTTTGATCACCTCACCCTGAGCGGGAGGCAGGCTCACCAGGTCACAGAGGAAGATAATGCAGCCAGTCCTGATGAGACCTGAGAGGCTGGGGTCAGATGGAAGGGGAGGAGGACCTCCCCTATGAGTGGACTTGGAGAGGAGTATGGGAGATGAGGGAGGGAGGGTGGAATTGGGAAGGAATGAGGGAGGGTACTACAATTGTGATACAAAGTGAGTAAACTGTAATTAATATAAAAAATGAAAATGAAAAAGTAATTACATCACTTTCCTTCTTTTTCTTTCTCCAGCTGCTATCAACTTTTTTCCTTCAAAAGCCTCCATGTCTCCCCACTAATAATTGATAGTCTATTTTTCTTTGATTATGATTTTTGTGTATATATATATATATACACATACATATATATTCACAAATATGTAAATTCAACCTATTGTGTCTTTTTCAGTTATGTATGTATATATGGTATCTGGGTTGACCACTTTCTACTGAATAACCTACAAGAAGACTCACCCCCCAGCAGAAGCTAACTCCCTCGGCTGTGTTTTTTTTTTTTTTTTTTTTTTTTGTCCAGGGGTGGGGCCCCATAAAATTTCTTCCCTTCTGCTTTATCATGTCTGTTGATGTTACCATTTTGAGATCATAAATCAGTAGCTATTTCAAGGAAATAACATTCCACAATAGACTTCCTGGTATTCTGGCTCTTACAATTTTTCCTGTCTCTTCTCAGTTTTCATTGAGCCATAGTTGCTAAAGCTGTGATGTAGATTTACCCACTATGGTCAGGCTCCCTACTATTCACTGATCTCTGCTTTGATTCCATTTGTGGTTTTCTGTGAAACTCTTTCCTATCCATAAGCTGACAAGAATTCAGACTCAGGATAGTGTGTTTTTGATGCTTACATATTGCTGATATAATTAATGAGTTTATCAAGACCCTTAAGAACATATATTCTATGCTTTATATATTTGGAACCAAAAAAGTTGAAGAATAGGCCATGCAAATAACAAAATTAAAATGGAGGATATTAGAGAAGAAGGAAGGAAGCTAGGACAGGGAGGGCAATGTAATGAAGGTCATGGCATAGCAGCCATGATCATATTACATTATATAAAAAATGAAAAAAATCACAATGAAATTCATTGTTCTCTATGACTGCAATACACTAATAAAATTGTGACTTTTTGAAGAAGGCATCCACAGGAGGTTTTGATAGGTATTGTGGTTGTTAATCTTTGTTATCAACATGATTAAATCAGGACTCAACTAAATTCTACGCAGCTGGGCACACCTGTGAAGGATTTTCTTTATTGGATCACAGTGATCAGGAGATGTACCCTAAATCTGGTTTGTACCATCTGGTGGCAGCCTAGGTAAGACTTAGAAAAAGGAAACGCTTAGTAATTTTCTGGTTTTCTCTTGCTCTTGCTTGCAAGTACATCTATCCTGCTGCTGCGGCATTCCTTTGCTAGTATTCAGGATTCTACTTCTCTAGGATTCTAAAGCAGACTGAAGACTAGCTGAGACATTCAGCTTCATGGTACAAATAACTACTGAATTTGTGGTCTTTCTATTGGGTGAGAGCTATTTTCTGAAACCTGGATCACTGCCTACGTGTGACTCTAATAAATAAGTACCCCCACCACCTCCACACCCACAAATATATTTATATGTAATTTTGAATAATATATATGTATTAATTTAACCAATTCTGTTCATTGCTTTATCTTTCTTGTGGTCTCAAAATAATTTATACAAACTCACAAGATGAAATGCATGGAAGTCCTACTCCCTTATGGTTATTATTTTGATGCTTAATATTTGGAAATACACATCTTACATCTTATGTTAAGACAATATGTAAAGATTCTAGAAAACAGAAAAACTGTCCTCAGCCATATGACATGGGTGTTAATACCTAGTTTTCAGTGTGAATTGAATGTCAAGAATGACTTGCAAAAAAACCTGATACTCCAATGTGTATAATAATAAGTCAGGGATCTCTGGATTCATTGGCAAAGAGAAAACAAAACTTAGAAAGAAGATCTTCAAGTTCAGAAAACTCAACATTTTCTCTATTTTATGCATGCAGAAGGGTGTAGCCAACACATCAACAGCATGCTGAGACTAACATACTTAATTCCCTGCTAAAGCAAATCATATCAGAGAGTGTATTTTGGACATTCACGTTGTCAACTGCAGTCTGAAGTGATAAAATATATCTTGTAGACAGGAACACATACACACAAACCAGTATCAAAGCCTTCTTATTTTGCATAAGTCAATTATATGATGTTTATATTGATCCCGTTTCATAGCAACCCATTTCTCAGAGTGCATTTTTCTTGTTAAGTCATGCATGGCTATATCTTTATGTCAGGCCACATAAAAAGATTTACTTCTTCTGCTCCTCTCAAAACACACTTTAGGTATGCAGCAACAGAAACAGTATTATAAGGTTACAGAGCATATTTGCTTACACATTTCTGCCTCATGGTTCAGTTAACCTAACTTTGATCTCTCTCCCAGATGTGTTATTCTCTCTTTTAGTTCCTTCTGCCTTCTTAGCTGCAATGTCATTGAGCTCTTGGTCCAGAATAAAAATGAATTATTGTTAGATGAAACATTCACCTTGGGAAGAAATTTTGCTCTGGACTACAATGAACAAAAATTATCATTTGTGTCACTGGCAATCAATAATGGTTTTGTTTGCTTTACTCAACAGCCAATTTTTTAGTGAAAGATCTAAGACAAAAAATTATAAACTGCATTTCTTAATGAAGTAGAATTTTAAAATCATTACCTTCATTCTTCCTTGTAGCTTTCCAAATGCTTTTAAAATCTCATACATTTCCATGGAAGTAGTCACAAATCAAACACTAATCTCAAAGTCAGTCTCAGGACCTGGGCTGTAACATCAGAGAGGCCTGTTAGAAGTCTATAATGGGCCTCACATTTTAATCCTCACGGGGTAACTGCATTTGAACAGTAAAGATATACTGATAGATTATGCCGTCTCCCAAATCCAAGTCCAGAGCAATGATAATGCCAGTGACTTTTGGGTAGTTTGTAGCCATGGAGAATAAGCAGACATTGCATTAAATGCCACTGGTAACTACCGCAACCCAGATATGGGACGCAAAGCCAAGCAGGAATGGCTGTTGAAACTATATCAAAGGGAAGAACAATTTGATGAGTTGATCTAATAACAATGACATTAAATAAGTGATGAGATATTTCACCTAATCTTCACTTACACCTCAAAAACCACTCACTGAATCCATATGACGGAAACCACAAGAAACACCAAAAGTGTAGTATTACAAGAGTTACTTGGGGTTTTGGAGAAACACAAAGTATATTCCTGAAATTTCTTTGGAAAGTAGACTAAAAACCAGAAAGGGATAGGCCATGCTTTTGCTCAAACACCAATGAAAACTGAACATTTTGAACTGTACTGATTTGACTAGCATTGTGGTACAATATTGTAGGAGACAGTGGACATCGGCAGAGGAAGTGCCAGGATCACCATGAGCAAATATAAGACTCAGGATATGTGGTCAGAGTAGCCACAAGTTTGTTCATGAAAATTGTGGAATTCCTCTCCTATGCCCTAGGGTGCCTAACAGGATGCTTTATAAACACCACCATCTCGACCACCACAAGGGTCGTCACCTGCTCTATGCAGTGCTGAACTTGTTGTAGACCCTTGCTTGTTGTTGCCCATATACTTGAGACTTCTAAAGCAGGAGGAATGATCTTTGTAAGAGGCTATCCTTTCACTCTCATTGTTACCAACACTTTGATGTGGTCAGGACCTCCATTTCTTTGTTTAACTTAGAGTAGATTTACTGTATCAGAAAAATGAAAGTTACTGAAAAGCACTTCAGTGATTACATGAATGAAATATGTAATTTTCTATCACTGTAGCTTCCATACACTTCAGCATGGCTAGCTATTACTAGTTTAGCTTATCTGTTTACACTTCTTCTAGCAAGCAATAAATTAATGGCTGATTTTTTTTTTCATCTCAGTAGAGTGAAATAAATCCCTGAGATAATTTCCCATTTTTCAGAATCACATTTGTGTAGGGGTTCAAAGAAAAGGTTAAAAAATGGATAAAAATCTGCTGATAAATTTAAAATTTTTTTTTCACTAAAACCACAGCAGTAAAACAGCTGAAGCCCAAATGTAGAGAATCATGTCTCCTGAAAATAAATATCCCCCAAGCTCATAAACATGAAGGCTAGTGGTCAGGACTGAGCAGATGTTTATTGCCTCATGTACCCTCTGCTACTCTGGGATAATCTCTTAAATATCCCAAATCCAGTTTGAATTTAAATTAGATTCATATTTTCTTTCACGATTATTCCATTAAAAATATCATATGATTAGCCAATTAAATGGAGGGAAAAATCAGTAGGAGAGCAATCCCCCTTAATATTTTCAATTAAGATGTAGTGTGGCCAATAAAAACGGCTTACATTTTCATTTTATGGGTACCTATGGAGAACATTATGACACAAACGACTCAGAAGAAGGTAATCGTTTCAAAATATATTGTAGTGGTAGACTGTAAACAGTGCAGTGTGTTAGCTTACAAGGGATGTGATGAAAATACAAAGATTTTTTTCAAAGGGGTTCATGTTTATTTTATAGTCTTTTAGGGTGCTTGTGCCTGCCAATTTACAGCACATATTTCTAAACTGCCACAGACTGCTCTCTCCCAGGAAGGGTGGGAAGGTGAGGAGATACCATTAGGGGATAATACGTTTTTAAGGAGAAGAGAATCACACAGCAACTCCATCCTGCCTGATGCCTCGATTGCAAATGAAACTTCAGGAGGGCACGGTATTAAAGCCTTAGATTCTTATAGGACTGTAAAGGAAGGGTGAGTAGCTGGGGCCACATAATGTCAAAAAACAGCAGGAGTGTGGAAAATTTGTAGCTCAAAGCACAGCCTCTGATATTTGGACTGAATTACTTCATTTTTTTCCCAGAGTTCTTGAGATTCTATGACTCCAATTAATCTTAATAATTTTTAGTGGCTATAGTATGTCAAAGCATTTTTTACAAGCTCTTCTCTGTATATAATCTTATTGCATTAGGCTAGCGGTGATTCACTACGAACAGCCTGGGGAAGGCCCTCAATTCCTCATATTAAAAATGTTTATCACCCTTTTATTTGGAACTTATGTACTTGATTCTGACTGGATGGCAGTTGATCAAACCTTATAGGCTGAAGATAGAGCACTGCGTAGAGAGATTTGACACATTTATTGAATTTATTCATTTATATAAAATTTGACCTCTAGCTTTGAGAACAATTCTCCAAACACTGATACAGTAATGTAAAAATAATGAAAGATGAAGATAGAAAAACATGTGAATAATAAGAGAAGTCATAATTTTCAAATTCTAAATAAAAATATTGAATGCTTATAGTGTGTGAGATCACATCCAAGGGCTCCAATATGTATTATTCGGATAATTGCCATAATCACATAAGATTGGTGTTTGCATCAGAGTTAACAAACAGATTCAAGATGAAGTTAGACATGAATCACTTCACCTAGAGCCAGGCCAGGCTGAAGTCCAGGTCATCATTACAGGTACTTGACATTGTCCTAAGTACAAGAAATCTGGAGCAAATAGAAAAGAAATGTGTCAATGGAAATCCACTCCACCATGAGACTTACAGTTTACCTATTTCATATGTTACTGAAATTTGTACTGTTACTTGATAAATTGTTATTTGATAAATTGCCTGTTACTTGTAACGAATATAATGAAGAATTAAAGGTACAAGCCAATCACTGAAGCAAAACTTTGTGTCCTTTGAGTATTGAAACATACTCTTCTCAACAAGCTTCTCATTTTCCTATAGATTCCAGAAATACAGAACATACTGAGTGAAGATCAAGGCTTTACTCTGTGAGGGATCACACAGGAGTGGAAATTGGCCATGATGCCGTCTGGACAGTTAATGCACAATCTCGATAATGATGCACTATCCTTGCCCCCTAATTCCTTGACTGGAAACAGAGCTATGCTTTCCCAAACCAAGTTATATAGTTTTCATAATATTTATCACGCCTCAGAACTACTTTCCTTTCCAAGTCCACTGATTGGGGAAGACCTCCCCTTTCATCTGACCCTGTTTTATCAGGTATCTTCAGGACTGGCTGCAAAGTCCTCCTCTGTGGCCTAAGAGGACTGCTCCTCCCTTGGGGGGTGGGGAAGTCAAAGAGACTTGGAAAGGGGCAGGGAGGAGGTGAGGGAGGGAGGGTAGGATTGGGAGGGAATGAGGGAGCTAGATACAGCTGGGATACAGAGTTAATAAAAAGTAACTAATAATAAAAATAAAAAAGTACTTTCCTAAAACCAGTGATTTGGCTCTAGGAAAAACAATGGCAAAGTGTGTATTGTAAGAAATTTGCTAATTTTGATAAATGTATATATTGTAGTGCTGTGCAAGTTGTGTCTTTCCAAGTAATAAAATGTTAACTACACAGAGAAAACAGTCTGAGGATTCATGTTGGGAACATGTCAATACAGAACATGGCTTTTAAAATTAATTCATTTGTATAGAAAATGATAACATTTTTTGTTTTCTCTTTTGTAAAATAATAATACCCTTTTTTATTAGCATTCCAGTACATGTTACATGATACAATTTTTCAAGTCAACCTCTTACTAGGTTCTAAGCCAATACAACAACTTTTTAAAAACTACATGGGAACATAGCTCTCCACCGAACCTTGTTGATGTACGGAACATCCATTCCCTTTTCAGTAATTAAGATAATTTCTGTGTTTACTACTGTCAAAGTGTTACGTTTGTTTTTTCTGCCTTCTGAAATTTTGTAAAGTATTAATGAGCCCTACAAATATAACAGTATAGTAATCTAAAATGTAGAGTAATATAAAATCTGTTATTAATTTTTGACATAATCTCTAGCTGTTTTAAGAAGTAGTCAGACTTGATATTGAAAAGGATCAGGAATAAATGAGGGAAAAAAACACATTTTTGAGATTTCTATTTTATTCTTTGCATTCTTATCACAGAATGCACAGTGGATTCTCAATCTGAATGGATGAATGAAGACTCCCTGCTTAATTTGGTTAGTCATCTTATATTTTGACTATTAATGAATAAAATTTATATGAATTTTATGGATAACTTTATTAAAATATTTTTAATTCTCACTTTGCATATCTGCAGATTGAAAAAAAAGGATTTTTAAGCAACTAATTTGTGATGACCCAATAAAATAATAGTGTGAAATTGTTTTAGAGGGTATATAAGTTGGTTGACAGGTATGTTTTACATTTAATACATAATTTGATATCATATCCTACTAAATGCTTTTAGAATAATCAATATAATAAGAGTCTCAGAAATGAGGATGATGATATAGACCTAATGTCCAGAGGAAAGACACAAAAAGAAGACCAAAAAGAAATTTCTTGACATTTGTCCCCATCTCTGTTAGAGAAAAAGGCATTGTGGGAGAAGAAAAGGGTGAATTTCTCAGGAAAATAAAACACTTTTCCACTCAGGAAAGTCAAATAAAAGATCTTGTGCTTGATTTCTAGAGTGGTTGTACAAGTTTACATTCCCACCAGCAGTGGAGGAGGGTTCCCTAGGCATAGCGCTTCCACAAGATCAAGCCATACCACTCCTAGGCATATATCCAAAAGAGGCTCAAGTACACAAAAAGGACATTTGCTCAACCATGTTTGTAGCAGCTTTATTTGTAATAGCCAGAAGCTGGAAACAGCCCAGATGCCCCTCAACTGAAGAATGGATGCAAAAATTGTGGTACATCTATACAATGGAGTATTACTCAGCAATGAAAAATAAGGAAATCATGAAATTTGCAGGTAAATGGTGGGACCTGGAAAGGATCATCCTGAGTGAGTTGTCCCAGAAGCAAAAAGACACACACGGCATATACTCACTCATATAAACATACAACATAGGATAAACCCACTAAAATCGGTACATCTAAACAAACTAAGCAAAAGAGAGGACCCTAACTAAAATGCTCAATCCCCATCCTGAAAGGCAAAGAGGATGGACATCAGAAGAAGAAGAAAACAGGAAACAACCTAGGAACCTGCCACAGAGGGCCTCTGAAAGCCAGAAGAAGAAAACAGGAAACAACCTAGGAACCTGCCACAGAGGGCCTCTGAAAGCCTCTGCCCTGCAGACTATCAAAGCAGATGCTGAGCCTGATGGCCAACTGGTGGGCAGAGTGAATGGAATTCTATGTAAGAAGCGGGAAATAGCAAGAGCTGGAGAGGACAGGAACTCCACAAGGAGAGCAACAGAACAAGAAAATTTGAACACAGGGAACTTCCTAGAGACTCACTCCAACCAAGGACTATTCATGGAGATATCCTAGAACCCCTGCACAGATGTAGCACATGATAGTTCAGTGTCCAAGTGGGTTACATAGTAATGGGAAGAGGGACTGCCTCTGACATAATCTGATTGGCCTGCTCTTTGATCACCTCCCCCTGAGGGGGAACAGCCTTACCAGGCCACAGAAGATGACAATGTAGCCACTTCTGATGAGAACTGATAGTCTAAGATCAGAAAGAAGGAGAGGAAGACCTCCCCTATCAGTGGACTTGGGGAGGAGCATGCATGCAGAATGGGGAGGAAGGGTGGGATCGGGAGAGGGAGGAGGGGGGATACAAAATGAATAAAGTGTAATTAATAATAATAATAAAAAGAAAAAAAGATCTTGTGCTGTGCCCAATATCTTTTGTATACATGGTAGAGACTATATATCACTATATAGCTAAGACTGGTTTTGAACTCCATATACCCCTGCCTCAGCCTTAGGTACTGAGTGCTGAGGTTGAATGTATGAATATCTGAACCTGTGTATGTTCCCAACTTGTATCATAATAGCATGCTTTAAACATAAAAGGGAGGAGGGATATGGCTGAGATGGGGAAGAAAAAGGTAGGAGAATTCAAAGAGACTCTTTGCAGATAAAAAACCATGGAGAAAATTTGCCTGCAAATTTCATGATTTCCTCCTTTTTGATGGTGGGATCTAGAAAAGATCATTCTGAGTGAAATATCCCAGAAGGAGAAAGACAAACACGGTATATACTCACTTATATAGATCTATAAGATATGATAAACATAATGAAATCTATACACCTAAAAAAGATAATCAATTGAGTGGACATGGGGTAAGATGATCAATCCTCATTTAGAAAGACAGATGGGATGTGCATTGAACGTATGACAGGAGTCTACTGAGTGCATCTGAAAGACTCTAACTAGCAGTGTTTTCAAAGCAAAGACTCATGACCAAACCTTTGGCAGAGTACAGGGAATCATAAGAAAGAAGGGGAGTTAGTCTGATGGGGAAAGGATAGGAGCTCCACAAGGACCAAATATATCTGGGCACAGGGTCTTTTCTGAGACTGACATTCAACCAAGGACCATGTATGGATATAACCTAGAACCTCCACTCAGATGTAGCCTGTGGTAGCTCAGTAACCAATTGGTTTCCCAAAGTGAGGGGAACAGGGACTATTTCTAACAGGAACTCAATGACTGGCTCTTTGGTCTCCCCACCCCCGAAGGGAGGAGCAGTCCTGTTAGGCCACAGAGGAGGGCTTTGCAGCCAGTCCTGAAGATACCTGATAAAACAGGATCAGATGAATGGGGAGGAGGTCCCCCCTATCAGTGGACTTGGAAAGGGGCACGATGGAGATGAGGGAGGGAGGGAGGGACTGGGAGGGAATGAGGGATCGGGACATGGCTGGGATACAGAGTTAATAAAATGTAACTGATAAAAATAAATAAAAAAAAATGCAAAACTGCAAAAAAAAAAAAACAAAAAAAAAACCAAAAAACATGGAGAGACTCAGTCTTTAGGAGTAGACATTACCCTGTCCCCAAAACTATCATTCCTAGTACAAATTATAGCAACAAGAATACAAAGCCACAGCACATCTTCCCCCACCAAGTAAAAGCTGGAGAAACCCACACTCTTAGCTTAATTTAACAGATGAAGTTACATGTAGGTGTCCATTTAAAGGGATAATTTTTTTAAACCCCAGTCATCTCCAAAAAGAAAAAAAAAGAAAAAAAACCCCACAAAGATCAGGTTAACTATAATGTGTGACAAAGAGCATAAAATAAATAAATTAAATAAGTAAATAAAAGAAATCCACAGGTTATATGTAAAACCAAAACTATGATCTTATAGAACCCAAGTGTTAGCACTCACAGAAAACATGAGAAAAACAATTAATATCATCATAATTAGTATAATAAACTATTTTGACAGAGGTGGACAATGAGGCAGATGAGAAGTTTTTGGAGAAATATGAGATTGCAAGAAGTACTTGGACGTAAATATTACATACATTCAAAAATAACAGCAACATAGATGGAAAACGTATTTGATGTCCCCATGTGTAGATTCATTCTAAACAACCAAGGAAACAATCAGCAATGGCCATAATAATCATATAATTAATGAATATTATCTAAAAAGATCTAACAGGAAGAAGGATGGGAACAAAAGAAATTTAAAAATATTTAAATGGTTTATAGTTTCTCTCAAATAAAAATTACAGTGGGGCCGGAGAGATGCCTCAGTAGTTACCAGTGTTTGGTGCTTTTTTGGGGGACTTGAGTTTAATTCTGAGCACCCTCATCAGGCTTCTCACAACTGCCTATAACTCCAGCTACAGAGGATCAAGCACCCTCTTTGGCAGCTTCAGACACTGTATACACATGGCATATGCTCACACAGATGCCTATATACATAATAAAATTAAAATAATTTTTTTGTTGTTGTTAAAAGCCCATCATTCACAAATTGTCATGAGTGGTCATAAGCCCAGCAAGATATACAAACTTGTATGTTTAGATCAGCTGAACACTGCTGAAGGATTAGAGGAAGACCCAAAGAAAGGGCATACACCAGGATGATGAGTTGGAAGAATTCATATTGCTAGCATGTGTTCACATTTGATATACAAATGGAACACATCCTAATGAAAATACCACCAACAGGCATTTTTGTAAATATTAATATGCTAATTCTAAAATCTAAAGAGAAAGTCCAGAAACTCAAAAGGACTCAATAACTTGAGAAAAGGATACTTAAACAGTCATTAAAAAATCTATTTTAATTATGAGTTTAAAACTAAAGTAAATATCCAGTATTGAAAAATACATAGATAAAGAGAGAACAGTGGAAATACAGTGGCTGGAAACAGACTTATACAAATATACATAATATTTTTTAGCAATTATAGACCATGTCAAATGGAAAAAATAGCACGTTAGTTAATATTAACATAATAAGACACACATAACACATGAAAAACAACCAAATTACAGAATTATTTAATTAAAGCTATAAATTATATATGTAGAAATATGTAAAATACTGAAAAATATATTGGTTGTTGAGACTGATAAGTTTATACATAGACAGGTAGTGTGAAATTGTTCCTTTTATAAAATTATTGGTTATGAGTCTTAGTATATGTTTTGAAACGCTGTTTGGTAGGGTCTTTCAGATGCCTTCTGTGGTAGACTCCTGTCATCCGTCTTATGCACATCTCATTTGTCTTTCTAAGTGAGGATTGATCATCTTACCTCGTGTCTGCTTTCTTGTTTATCTCCTTTAGGTGTATAGACTTCATTATGTTTATCATTTCTTGTAGGTCTATATAAGCGAGTATATACCATAACCAAACCTTCGACAGAAGGGGAGCTAGTATGACGGGGAAAGGATAAGAGCCCCACAAGGAGCAAATATATCTGGGCACAGGGTTTTTTTCTGAAACTGTTTCTCCAACCAAGGACCATGTATGGATATAACCTAGAACCTTTACTCGGACGAAGCTCGTGGTAGCTCAATAACCAATTGGTTTCCCATAGTAAGGGGAACAGGGACTATCTCTGACAGGAACTCAATGGCAGGCTCTTTGACTCCAGACCCACCAAGGGAGGAACAGTTCTCCTAGGCCACAGAGGAGGACTTTGCAGCCAGACCTGAAGATACCTGATAAAACAGGGCCAGACGAAAGGGGAGGAGGTCCTCCCCAATCTGTGGACTTGGAATGGGGCAGGGAGAAGCTGAGGGAGGGAGGGTGGGTTTGGGAGAGAATAGGGAGCGGGATACAGCTGGAATACAGAGTTAATAAAATGTAACTAATAATAATAAACAATAAAAAAGAAATAATAAAAGTAAAAGGACAAAAGGGCTGAGTCTTAACACAAAAATATTGATTTTTCTTAATTAAAGATAGTATTAAAATAATTTGTGAAATAAGAATACTGCAATAAAACAATTTCAAATCAAAAGCTGATATTTTATTTGGAATATAGTAAATAGATTTTAAACCTTAGAGATACTAGAACAAATTAATAAGATAGGCAAAATATGTGGACAGATGCAATTGTTCAATATTTCTTCAGATGGCAAGAATTTTTCTCAAAATTCTTAGCATAAATTAGGAACTGTTAAATTGATCTTTGTATTGAATAACTCTGAATGGCTGCAAATGTATGTGATGGGACATATGAAGGAAAACTGCCTTTCACAAGCAGATTTGTTCAAAATTAAATATGTGTTTTCATATCATTTAGTAATATCACTAAGTAAATTTATCTACTGTGATCTTAAAAATATGTGTTATAAAACATATAGAGGCATTATTTCTTTTTTGGTGGTGTTGGTTTGGTTTATTTTTTTCTTTTTTAACACAGTGATTTATTTATTCATTTTGCATGCTGACCACGCTCTCTTTCTCATCTTCTCCTGGCCTTATCCTCCTACCGCCACCGCCACCTCCTTACCACTGCCCTTTCTTCTCAGAAAAGGAGAGTTCACTTTATAAACCAACCCTGGCCCATCAAGCTGCAACAGGACTTGGTAAATTCTCCACTACTGAGGCCAGACAAGGCAGCCCAGATAGTAGAGTATGATCCAAAAGCAGGCAACTAAGTCGATGTCAGAAATGCCCAACACACCCATTGCTGCTAGGAGACCCACATGAGGACCAAGCTGCCCATCAGTCACATCTGTGTTACGGACTTAGTTCCAGTCTATGCATGCTCCAGGGTTGGTGCTTCAGTCTCTGTAAACCCCTATGGGCCCAAGCTAGTTGACACTGCTGGTCTTCCTTATTGGGTCTTATCTCCTCCAGGACCTTCTACTTTCTCCCACACTTTCCTTAACATATGATGACTGCCTGGTCCATGTGAATGTGAAAATGTTCATGGTCATATATGTGTGTGTGCTAAGTCTCTACGTATCAGGCATGATCAGGTCATATTTATTAACAGTAAGTTTTTCAGACCTTCTCCACACTTTTGCTTGTTTCCATGTAAACAAGTTTGTCTCCTAGCTAATGAGACAGTTTGTTCAAATACATCATTATGGAGACTCGGTTTCACTTCTCCTTTTGGATTATAACACTTAAAGTTGTTTGTGTTTGTTTGGGTTCCTTGAGGTTCTGGAGACATTCAGGGATGGTGGGTGTGTTCCAAGCACACTGATTAGGTCTCTCCCACACCTTGTTTGTTTGTTTTGTTTTTGTCTGGAGTATATGTTTTCTTTATTAATAAAATCTCCAAAGATCAAAGCTCAACTTCTCACCTCAAACTTAAAATAGTTTATAACTTTTATAAATTTAATCACTTTATCTTTTAAGCCCATAGATAAATCCAAAAAGTAAAAATAGAAAATATGCCTTTATCCATGTAAATATGTACGGCGAACCTTGATGCTGTTTTTTTTCAATTCTATCTGCTTTGTTAGACTTTGTAGCCAAAGCATTATTATTTATGTGTAATTTAAGATAACATTTTTTCATTTATCACGATCTATATCATGATTATATGTCACTTGTCAGAAAGTCTAAAATCTTCACACCTGGAGCCTGTCATTTCATTCAGCTTTTGTGTTATTTTCAACATTTCACATCACCATAAAACCGATAGTGCATTGTCAATTTTAACCTCTGATCTTTTCCCAAGATTCAAACAGAAAATTTTCTTGACTATTGCCTCTTTTTATGCTGTTTTTGCTTTTTCATGTTTATTTAATGACACACAGTTCCACCTGTGATGTCATTTCCCTCCATCCTTTAATACTTCCTTTGATTCATTTGTTATTGTGGTCTTTGCATGTATACATTCTTTTAATCCTATTCCTTTAAGAATCATCATTTTTTTTCAATGTTTAGACCATTTTAAATGTTTTTTTTTTTAATTTAACTTCTTTTTTTTAGTTTATTTACTTTACCTCCCAATTGTAGCTGCCCTCCCTCATCTCCTCCTGGTCCCATCCTCTCACCTTCCTTCTTACTCCCTATTCCTCTACCTATTTCCCAGAATGGTAGAGGTCCTCCTCTCCTACCATCCAACCCCAGCCTATCAAGTCTCATTAGGACTGCTTGCATCCTCTTCCTCTGTGGTGTGGCAATGCCTCTGCCCTGCCACCACCACCAGAGGGAAGTGATCAAAGAGCAGGCAACAGAATCCATGTCAGAGACAGCCCCAGCTCCTCTTTCTAGGGAACCCACATGAAGACTGAGCTGCCTATTGGCTACATCTGTGCAGGGGTTGTAGGTCCTCTTCGTGAATGGTCTTTGGTTGGTGCATCAGTCTCTACAGGACCCCATGGGCTGAGATTTATTGGCTCTGTTGGTCTTCTTATGGATTTCCTGTCCCCTGTGGGTCTTTCTATTCCCCTACTCTTTCATACCACTTCCTGCACTCTGCCCAAAATTTAGAAAGGGTAACACTCCTTCATTGCTAGTGGGAGTGCAAACTTGTTTTGAAACCAACTGTTCTCTCCACAACATTAGAAGAACTATCTTAACACTGAGAATTTTTGACAGACACTTCTGGGTTTATCTCTATCAATACTGTTAATTATTAGTCATCCCTGAAACTGTTCATTCCTCCAGCATAATCTTTGTGTAGATATGGACTGACACCTATCTTAGGCTCTAAGATTTTTCATAATTTCATGTGATTTAGTCACCTTAAGTGTTGAGTGTTATTGAGATTTTGTATTGGTTTCTTTTTAATCATCTATAATAACTAGCTCATTTTATAAGTATGTAGAATTTCTCTTAAATAAATACATTTATTCCTGCTGAAAGACATATATTTAATCTTAAAATTTCCCCAAACAACATTAAAAAACTCCCAACACAAATGCATCAAAGTTAACTTCTTGGAAACTGGAAAATTTAACAGTCAGATAAAATGTACAGAATGTGTTTTACAAGTTACAGCTTTAAATAATGGTAAAAAAGTACATGAGTGTAAAATAACTCCTGGTAAATTTTCAAAACAATGTGGGGTAGCTTACAAAGGTGACTTCAACTTTCTGATTCTGCGTTTCTCTGAGGAGAATATGAATTTAATTCTGACCTTCTCAAGAAAAGGGAGTATTGACATTTAATTAACACCACAAGGCAGAAAAACAGCTCCAGTGATCTTTATCTCATATTTGCCTTGTGTGCTCTAAGAGTCAGAGCACTTTTAGCAATTTCATGCATCTTGTAATATCCATGAGTGGTACCTGCAGAAATCCAACACTTAAGGTACATGCATAAAACTGTTTTATTTATGGGGAGGGACACTTGCTGTGGCTTGTAGGGAGTTATTTTATGAGTATTTATACATTAATTTTTGGACTGTATTGCTATGCTAGTACCTTGGGGAAGAACAAACCTTCCTTATAAAGTCATCCACCATCCACACTGAGTTCTCTAGTGCTCAGTTACTAGTGTTAAAAAACCCAGAAGCTGGAGGACCTACTTGTTTCTTTCATTCCTTGAAGGTAACAACATAAACATGTTCAATATGAAAAAAGAAACAATAGTCATTACCAAAACTGATAACTACTCAGGAAAGACTTTTGCTTATTTTTGATGTTCCAAGCTATACTGAAATTGTAAAAAGAAAAAGAACCAAGCAAGCAAACAGGGAAATCTAAGATTGCTTTTCAGGGACCAAGGAGAGTCTAAAGATTCTAAGTAGCACATTATTTAAGTCAGCCTAGATTGATCCTGATTTGTTCCATGAAAGATTACTTTTGAAAGTACTTATTCACAGCTTTTTGTGTATGTGTGTGTGCATGTGTTTTCTTTGTCAGATCACGGAAGAACATAGGCTGACGCATTCCCTGACTAGAGTGAGAGCCTCATATGTTTTTCTGTACTGTGCTTAAAAGCAGCGTTTTTTGTAGTTAACAAGTGAAAGAAAACAGAGCCCAGAAAATGGATGATTTTCTCTCTCTCTCTCTCTAAATTTTGTCTAGAAGTAAGATATTCTTAGCCCTTATATAAAACTTTTTCCAATTAGCAGCAATGCTTTGATGAGATTTTTCGCAGACTTCAATCCAGAAGAAAACTGGAGGTTTGTAAGCTGTGGGCATGACAATGCTGACAATATCTGGAGAGTGTTACTGTGGCAAGTCATGACGAAGACTATGCTGTCAACACGGAGTAATTATTGTGGGAAACCATGACAATGACTGTGCTGAAAACATCATGGCACATTAAAATGGAGAACCATAGCCATAACTATGCTGAAAACGCAGGGAGTGATAGAATGTTGAAATAAAGATTAATTGGTGAGAAATACTTGTACAGCTATAAATAAAATTTAAAATGTATCTGGTAGTTCAAGAGTTAAAAGTTTCTGATATACTTAGAGTTAGCATTGATTTCAATGGAAAGATGTCCACATATATAAGATTACATAGAAAACACTGATAGGACTCAATAAAATTTTAAAAACAGGGATATAATACCTGAGTGGTTATAAAATAAAGTGTATATCTGGGTGGAGTTGGGCAGTCATATGAATGATGAATATGTTCAGCAAACATCTATGGAACTCTAAAATATTCAATCAAGTACATGTTAAAAGAAAATGAAGATAATCAGATCTGACTTCACTGTTAAGATATCAGTGTGATATAGAGATCAACAATTCTGATGGGAAAACCAGACACACAATTACTATAACTACATGACAGCTCCTGTACGTACAGCTCAGGAAACATTGCTACAGAGGGTACATACATATTGGAAGAGCCAGAATACCAGCATGTCTGCTGTGAAATAATCTTACACAAAATTATTGTATAAATAAGTTCTGAACAATGGCAATATCTGTATACATGCTAAGCAGAAGGGGGAATGAATTTTGTGGGTTCTCATCTCTAGAGATGAACTATAGGGTTCTCATCTATAGAGAGCTATAGGCAATTAATGATTGCAGAGAGAAAGAAATAGTTTCTTCTATCTTTGAGTCCCCTAGCTAGAAGTGTTGAGTCCCAAAACCATATACACACAAAAGAATAAAATGGATTCATTGAGTTTTATGTATATGTTGGTACATTCATATACATATAAATGTATGTCACAATAACAAGCTAGACAGCTTATTGATAAGGTAGTGAAAATGTGACACAAAAAGTTGGAGGTGAGAAAAGGAAGGAAGAAATTGACCTAATTATATTTAATTTTAAGTATTTATAAAAGAGATTAATGTTTTTTTTCAAAGTGAACATAGAACAAACTAAAGAGGCAATAAAATTAAAATAGAAAACCCAAAACAACTTCTTTGTTAAAAATGAATAGGTATGAGCATATGTCCTTTCTGTGTACTTGAACCTCTTTTGGATATATGCCTAGGAGTGGTATGGCTGGATCTTGAGGAAGTGCTATTCCTAGTTGTCTAAGAAAGCGCCAGATTGATTTCCAGAGTGGTTGTACAAGTTTACATTCCCACCAGCAGTGGAGAAGGGTTTCCCTTTCCCCACAGCCTCTCCAGCATGTGTTGTCACTTGAGTTTTTCATCTTGGCCATACTGATGGGTGTAAGATGAAATCTCAGGGTTGTTTTGATTTGCATTTCCCTAATGGCTAATGAGGTTGAGCATTTCTTTAAATGCTTCTCTGCCATTCAATATTTCTCTACAGAGTGTTCTCTGTTTAGCTCTCTTCCCCATTTTTTAATTAGATTACTTGGTTTGCTGCTTTTCAGCTTCTTTAGTTCTTTATATATACTGGATATGAGTCCTCTGTCAGATAAAGGGTTGGTGAAGATTCTTTCCCAATCTGTAGGCAGTCGCTTTGTTTTGATGATGGTGTCCTTTGCTTTACAGAAGCTTTTCAGTTTCATGAGGTCCCATTTATTGATTATTGCTCTTAGAGGCTGTGCTGTTGGTGTTCTATTCAGGAAGCTTTCTCCTGTACCAATGAGTTCTAGGGTATTCCCCACTTTTTTTTTTCCTAGCCGATTTAATGTGTCTGGTTTTATGTTGAGGTCTTTGATCCACTTAGACTTCAGTTTTGTGCAGGTTGATAAGTATGGATCGATTTTGCTCAACCAGGTTTGTAGCAGTTTTATTTGTAATAGCCTGAAGCTGGAAAAAGCCCAGATGCCCCTCAAATGAAGAATGGATACAGAAATTGTGGTACATCTATACAATGAAGAATAAGGAAATCATGAAATTTGTAGATAAATGTTGGGACCTGGAAAAGATCATCCTGGGTGAGCTGTCCCAGAAGCAGAAAGACACACACGGTATATACTCACTCATATAGACATAACATAGTATACACCTACTAAAAACTGTACATCTAAAGAAACTAAGCAAGAGAGAGGACCCTGACTAAACTGCTCAATCCGCATCCTGAAAGGCAAAGAGGCTGGACATCAGAAGAAGAAGAAAACAGGAAACAACCCAGGAACCTGCCACAGAGGGCCTCTGAAAGCCTCTGCCCTGCAGAGTATCAAAGCAGATGCTGAGACTTATGGCCAACTGTTGGGCAGAGTGCATGGAATCTTATGTAAGAAGTGGGAAATAGTAAGAGCTGGAGAGGACAGGAACCACATAGGGAGAACAACAGAAAAAGAAAACTTGAACACAGGGAACTTCCCAAAGACTCATACTCCAACCAAGGACTATTCATGGAGATAACCTAGAACCCCTACACAGATGTAGCACATGATAGTTCAGTGTCCAAGTGGGTTACTTAGTAATGGGAAGAGGGACTGCCTCTGACATAATCTGATTGGCCCGCTCTTTGATCACCTCCCCCTGAGGGGGGAGCAGCCTTACCAGGCCACAGAAGATGACAATGCAGCCACTTCTGATGAGAACTGACAGACTAAGATCAAAAAGAAGGAGAGGAGGACCTCCCCTATCAATGAACTTGGGGAGGTGCATGCATGCAGAAAGGGGAGGGAGAGTGAGATCAGAAGGGGAGGAGGGAGGGGCTTATGGGGGGATACAAAATGAATAAAGTGTAATTAATAAAAGTTAAATAAAAAATTAAAAAAAGAAAACAAAAAATGAATAGGTATGACAGCATAAAGAAGTGGGATGTGGATTTACTTATAGTTTAGAGGGAGGAGAAAACGCAGGCTTTCTTCATAAGTTGGTAATTAAGAGAACAAACATACTTATTTGAGACTTGAGTATTGTCATGTTTATTCAGTAAAATGGGGAAGACCTGTTGGGTTAGGGATCTAAGGATCACTCCAGGGAGGCATTTGTAATACATGTGATAGGATATAGAAGAATATGTAGTATGTGGCAAATATATGATATTCCTGGCCTTGTAACAAGTCATTGTAGAGACTGAAGTATACATTTTGGGGTCCTCAGATGATGCTTCTTAGCCATGGACAGGAAATTAAACTAAAAGGACCAGGAGGATTACAAAATAGGTTTACTGTTGATGTGGTGGAGGACAAGAAAGCAATTGTCTTGGTTCTTAATCCTAGTATTTATTCTAGTGTTACATGTATTTTTTTCTAAAGCAAACAATGCATGTTCCCAAGATGACAAACAACTCTGTAAAGTTTCCAGAGAGCAAGCCTTAAAAATGGGCTGCCCTAGTCCCTAATCAATGAGAAGCTGCTTTGAAGACAGCTGTTATTTTCTAGTGTGGAATGCATCTCAGCATTTCCAGCTGAGTGGTTCTGGAGGCAGTTTCATGATTGCATTTTATGTTTCTTATTGAAGAGCCCACAATTACTATGCCATCTTTCACAGCAAAGGATGCTCCTGTGACCCACCATTGGCACAGCATAGTCGCTACAGAACTTATTTTACATTGGGTCTATGCTATCCTGTCTGCTTCCTTAAGGAGCTAACCAAGTAACAACTCTTTTAATCCCTATTTACATATTTATCTATATCAAAGTCAAGATGTGAGTTCATTAAAACATGTCTATCAGACAGGTCTGTCTTCTCTAATTTGTAACGGTATATATGAACATCTATAATTCATATTGTCACAATGGGTTGACGAAAAAAATATAATTTATTAACTTAGGGGTTTTATACAGTTGCTCTTACCTAGACAATTAATTGCTAGAGTACTTGATTTACACTTTAGGTTTTCTCAAGAGTCTCCCTGGGTTTAGAAGATGCAGGACATGATCAGTAGGTACTGTATTTACTACATACATGTGCAGGCATGTGTTTGTATGTATTGTATTGTCATTTTGCAAGTGTGAGCTAATGCAAGTATGTGGGCAGAAAAGGACAGTTGTCTAAAAATTAGAATCTTTATTTGAACAAAATCAGAAATCTTAACACAGTTTGCTGTTAAATGAATCTTGGGTTTTTAACAATGATGCTTTAGAAATATCTGACAAATTTTATTTTAATAGCTCCTTAAATTTTCTGTAGGAACAGAAGCTTTTTAACCTTTGTAACTTTGAACATTCTTATTGAAAAAGAGTTAAACACTTGGAATTCTGTGAATATTAATAGGCTATAATTAACTTTTTATACAATAATTTTCTATACTATATAGAGAAGTGTTAAATAAGTTTGTAATTTATTGTTGCATAACTTCTGATATATTTACTGAGTCATGTAGTAACTTTGACGTGCTATTTCACTGGCTTTGCTCTTCAGCTTGTTAGGAAATGTGAAATGCTACTCCAGCATACTATTTTTCATTTGCATTCTTCAATATTATTTACATGTAATTTTGTTAAGGACTGGTGACATTAAAAATATTTTTATGGTCTATATCTGAGCAGGGGGTCTAGGTTCTCTCCATGCATGGCACTTGGTTGGAGTACTGGTTTCTGTAGGTCCCCCTTGGCCCAGATTTTGGGGTCTGTTGGTCTCCTTGTGGAGATCCTGTCTCCTCCAGGTCTTTCTATCTACCCCTTCTTCATAAGATGCATTGCATTCTGCCCAAAGTTTAACTATGAGTCTCAGCATCTACCTCAACATCTTGCTAGGTAGAGTCTTTCAAAGGCCCTCTGTGGTAAGCTGCTGTCCTGTTCTGTGTTTTCTCTACCTTTCTATCTTTACACTATTTGCCTTTCTGAATGATGATTAAGGTCTTCTTGTGTTTTTCTTTAGATTTTAATATGGTTACTCTATATTATATGGCTAATATCAACTTATAAGTGAGTATGTACCATGCATGTCTTTCTGCTTCTTGATTACCTCACTCAGGATGTTTTTTTCTACCATCTATTTGCTGCGAATTTCATTATTTCCTTGTTTTTAATTGCATAGGCAGCTCTGTCTCTACGTGGCTTCCCTAGTAAGGAGAGAAGGACTTTCTCTGACATAGACTCAATGACCAGCTCTTTGATCACCTTCCCCTGGGGGAGGGCAGCCTTGCCAAGACACAGAGGAAGAGGATGCAGCCAGTTCTGATGAGACCTGATAGGCTAAGGTCAGATACTAGGGAAGGAAGGCATCCCGTCCCAGTGGACTAGGGGAGAAGCATAGGGGGAGAAGAGGGCCAGAGGGTGGAACTCAGAGAAGAGGGAGAGGGCTACAGTGGGAATAAAAAGTGAATAAACTGTAATAAATAATAAATCAAAAAAAAAGAAAAAAAGAGAGACTTTCATGTATGTTCCTTAGTAGAAACAGATAAATATTTATCTAGAATGAAGGCACTGAGAATCCCAGAATTCTACAAGAAAACTAGAAATAATAACTAAATTCAGCATCATGGCAGAATATATAATCATCTTGTGTAAATCAGTAGCTTTTCTATACACTAAAAACAAAAATACAGAGAAGGCGAATGTAGATATGCTCCCATTCATAATAGCTTCAAGGAGAATAAAATATCTAGGAATAAAACTGACCAAGGAAGTTAAGGTCTTAACATTTCTTAATCTGCCTAAGATATTAGCATTTTATTAAATTTACTGAAATGTTCAAAATAGGTGTTTGTTTGTTTGTTTGTTTTGTTTTGTTTTTTACTTTCCTGATTTGGTCAACATTAAAGTACTAAGATCGAAAATTCGCATTTTGGTATAAAAGCAACAGCATTTCTGCATTATCTCATTTTTAAATTTTTTGATGACTTACTTTCTATTTTTTTAAAACTTTAATTTTATTTATTCAGTTGTTCACTTTACATCTCAATCATAGTCCCTGTCCTCCTTTCTTCCTGGTCCCACCCTTTCCCTCAGAAAAGAGCCTCCCACCCCCAATAACCCACCAAGCACTTCAAGTCACATCAGGACTGAAGGCATCCCGGCAAGGCAACCCCACCAGAGGGAAGTGACAGAAAAGCATGCAACAAAGTCCATGTCAGAAAGAGCTCCCCATTTCATAATTGCATTACTTGATTTGTTGCTTTTTAACTTCTTTAGTTCTTTACATATTCTGCATATTAGCCCTCTGTCAGATATAGGGTTGGTGAAGATCCTTTCCCAGTCTGTTCTTTTGACAGTGTCCTTTGCTTTACAAAAACTTTCAGTTTCATGAGGTCCCATTTATTGATTGTTGCTCTTAGAGCCTATGCTGTTGGTGTTCTGTTCAGGAAGTTGTCTCCTGTGCCAATGAGTTCAAGGCGTTTCCCCACTTTTTCTTCTTAGTGTGTCTGCTTTTATGTTGAGGTCTTTGATCCACTTGGACGTTAGTTTTGTGCAGGGTGATAAGTATGGATCTATTTTCATTTTTCTACATGTCTATATGTACATTCAGTTAGACCAGCACCATTTGTTGAAGATGCTGTCTTTTTTCCATTGTATGGATTTGGCCTCTGAAAGACTCTGCCCAGCAGGGCATCAAAACATTCTGATATTCATAGCCAAACTTTTGGCAGAGCGCAGGGATTCTTATGAAAGAAGGGGGAGATAGAAGACCTGGAGGTGACAGGAGATCATCAGAACCAAAAAAATCTGGGCCCACGGGTCTTTTTTTGTGACTGATATTCCAACCAATGACCATTCATGGAGATAACCTAAAACCTCTGCACAGATGTAACTCATGGCAGCCCAGTCTCCAAGTGAGCTCCCTAATATGGAGAACAGATAATGATTTTGACATGAACTCAGGGGCCTGCTCTTTGATTCCCTCCCCCTGAGGGGGGAGTAGCCTTCTAGGCCACAGAGGAAAACAATGTAGCCAGTCCTGATGAGACCTGATAAGCTAGGGTCAGAGGGAAGGTGAGGAGAACCTCCCCTATCAGTGGACTTGGAGAGGGGCATGGAGGAGATGAGGGAGGGAGGATAGGATTGGGAGGGGATGAGGGACAAAGCTACAGCTGGGATACTTACTAGGGAAACTTCAAGAAGACCAAGTTCCCCATATATATATGGGCTGTAAATTCAGTCCATGTATGGTACTTGATTGGTACTTCATTCTCCACAGGCCACCTTGGGCCCTGGTTCATTGGCTCTGTTGGTCTTCTTGTGAAGCTCCTGTTTGTTCTGGGTCCTTCTATACTTCAGCCAAGTCTTCACCAATATCCCTGTGCACCAACCATCTAATCTTAGGCTGTGACTCTCAACATCTGTTTTGATTCTTTCCTGGGTGGAGGCTCTAAAAAGACAGCTATGCTCCCATCTACAAGTATAGGAGAGTGAAGTTGCTAGTGTCAGGGGTTGGCTTTCTGCTGTGGTGTGGTCAAGGACTGGTTTGACAATCCTCTATTTCTGTTCTTGTCTTTATCTCTGCACATCTCGTAGATAGGGAAAAGAGTTTGTAGATGGGTTGGTGTTCAACCTCCTCCACTAGGAGTCCTGTTTAGTTAGAGGGTGGTCTCTTCAGTCTCTGTGACCCCTGCTACTAGAGGTCTCAGCTAAACTCACCTTCATACCCCTCTAGAGCCTACCCTATTGTAGGTCGCTAGCTTGCCTCAGAAATGCCCCTGTCTAGGGATTTCTTTTTCTGAAATTCCTCTGTCCTACTGCCTCTGCTCTCCCCGTCTCTCCTTGTTACTTAGCTTCTTTGGGAATGTGAATTGTAGTATGGTTATCCACTTATAAGTGGATATTATACATATCATATCATGTACATATAATGTATGTCTTTTGGGTCTGAGTTACCTCACTCAGGATGATCTTTTCCAGTCCCATACATTTGCCTGAAATTTTTCATGATATCTTTGTTTTTAATAGATGAATGGTAGTCCATTGTGTAGATATACCAGAGATTCTTTATCCCTTCTTAGGTTGAGGGACATCTGGCTGTTTCCAGATTCTGGCTATTATAAATAAAGCTGCTATGAGCAAATGTCCTTGTTGTATGGTGGAACATTTTGTTGGTAATATTCCCAGGAGTAGTATGGCTGGGTCTTGAGCTATTCCCGATAGCGTCAGATTGATTTCCAAAGTGATTGCACAAGTTTGTGCTCCAACTAACAACGAAGAACTGTTCCCCTTTCTCCACAATCTCGACAGCATAGCTGTCACTTGAGTTTTTGATCTAAGCCATTATTACTGGTATAAGATGGAATGTTAGAGTCATTTTGTTTTGGATTTCCTGGATAGCTAAGGATGGTGAACATTTCTTTAAGTGCTTCTTGACCATTTGAGAGTACTCTGCAGAAAATCCTGTTTAGCTCTGTACCCCATTTTAATTGGATTATTTGTTTTGCTGGGGTTTAATTTTTTCAGTTCTTTATATATTTTGAAAATTAGCCCTATGCCAGATGTAGGGTTGGCGAAGAACTTTTCCAAGTCTGTAGGATGCCCTTTCATTTTGTTGACAATGTTCTTTGTCTTACAAAAGTTTTTCAGCTCCATGAAATACCTTCTATTGAGTGTTGATTTTAGAGCCTGAGCTATTGATGCTCTGTTCAGGAATTTGTCTCCTGGGCCAATGAGTTCATTTGTGGTTGCAACTTTCTCTTCTAATAGATATAGTATTTCTGGTTTCATGTTGAGGTCCTTGATCCACTTGAATTTTAGTTTTGTTCAGGGTGATAAATAAATATCTATTTGCATTTTTCTACTTGTAAATATCCAGTTAGACCATCATCATTTTTTTTAATATGCTGTCTTTTTTCCATTTTACAGTTTTGACTTCTTTCCCGAAAATCAGGTGTCTGTAGTATGTAGGTTTATTCTGGGTTTTCAATTCGATACCATTGATAGACAAGTCTCATTCTATGCCAGTACTAAGCAGTTTTAATTACTTTTCCTCAGTAGTACAGCTTGTAGTCAGGGATGGAGATAACTCTAGAAGTTCTTTTATTGTACAGGTTGGTTTTTGGTATTCTGGGTTTATTGTTCATTCAAGGTTTGTAATAAATTGTATCAGTATTTTGATGGAAAGTGTGTTGAATCTATAGGTTGCTTTTGGTAAGATGGCCATATTTGCTTTGTCAATCCTACCAATCCATTAACATGGGGGATCTTTCGATCTTCTACAATCTTCTTGAATTTCTTTCTTCAGAGTCTTGAATTTCTTGTCATGCAGTTCTTTCACTTGCTTTGTTAGAGTTACAACCAAGATACTTTATATTATTTTTGGCTACTGTAAAGAATTTTGTTTCCCTAATTTCTTTCTCATACTATTTGTCATTTTGCTGAAGGTGTTTATTAACTGTAGGAGTCCTCTGGTAAAATTTTTGGGGTCACTTATGTATACTATCATATTGTCTATGAAGAGAGATATTTTGAATTTTTCTGTTGTTATTTATTTATTTATTTATTGCACTTAAAGGGAAGAGACCCAGCGATGTTTTATTACTTTATCCCTGAACTTTAAGTTGTGGCATGTGTAAGACAGAGATGAGAATAGCACTCATTCCATAACTAGGTTTAAATACATCAGTGCAAGGAAAATGCTTTAGTCAGGCCCTTACACTCATTAACATCTGCTACCTACTATTAAAATACAATCACCCAAGGAGGGGTGAGTTTTATCACATAAAATAGGAGGTTTTAGCTATTCATACTGGCTCCTGATACACAAATGGCATCCTCCTACTTATCCAAAACTCACATGAGTAGTCCTCAGTATCACCAGGTGACTAATTAAGGCCAACTTGAAAGATGCAAAACTTATGAAGAAATGCAGTCTGAGGTCAGGTAAAAACCATGGGAAGTATATAAAGGCTCCAGACATCACAGCCATACCTACCTAGGACTCTTGGCATGAATGCTTTATACCCATGCTCAGAGGAGGCAGAGGCTGAGGAGCAGGCAGCCTTGGGGAAGGAAAGCTTCTGTAAAGCAAAAGGGACTATCATCAAAACAAAAAGACAGCCTATAGACTGGGAAAAGAGCCTCACCAACCCTGTATCTGACAGAGGACTAATATCAAGAATGTATAAAGAACTCAAGACGTTAAAAAGCAACAAATTAATTAATCCAATTAAATGTACAGAGCTAAACAGAGAATTCTCTATAGAGGAATATTAAAAGGCAGAGAAAGGCTTAAAGAAATGCTCAGTGTCCTTAGTCATCAGGGAAATGCAAATCAAAAAGACCCTGAGATTTCACTTTACACCCATCAGAATGGCTATGATCAAAAACTCAAGTGACAGTACATGCTGGAGAGGATGTGGAGAAAGGGGAATCCTGTTCCATTACAGATGGGAATGTAAACTTGTGCAAACACTTTGGAAATCAATCCGGAGCGGAGCTTTCTCAGACAATTAGAAATAGTGCTACCTCCAGATCCAGCAATAGCACTCCTAGGCTTATATCTAAAATATGCTCAAGTATACAACAAGGACATTTGCTCAGCCATGTTTATAGCAGCTTTATTTAAAATAGCCAAAACCAGTAAACAACCCAGATGTCCCTCAACTGAGGAATGGATACAGAAATTGTGATACATTTACACAATGGAATACTACTCAACAATTAAAAATAAAGAAATCATGAAAATTGCAGGCAAATGGTGGGAACTAGAAAAGATAATCCTGAGTGACGTATCCCAGAAGCAGAAAGCCACACATATTTATATACTCACTTATAAGTGGATATTAGACATATAATGTAGAATAAACATATTAAAATCTGTAAACCTAAAAAGCTGAGCAAGAAGGATAACCCCAGGTAGGATGATCAATCCTCACCCAGAAAGGCAAATGGGATGGACATCAGAAGAGGGAGAAAACAGGGAACAGGACAGGAACCTACCACAGAGGGTATCTGAATGACTCTACCCAGGAGGGTATCAAAGCAGAAGCTGAGACTCATAGCTAAACTTTGGGCATAGGGCAGGGAATCTTATGAAAGAAGGGAGAGACAGAAAGACCTGGAGGGAAAGAAGATACACAAGGAGATGAACAGAACCAAAATAATCTGGACTCAGGGTTCTTTTCTGAGACTGATACTCTAACCAAGGACCAGGCGTATAGATAACCTAGAACCCCATCACAGTTGTAGCCCATTGCAGCTCAGTATCCATGTGGGTTCCCCAGTAAGGGGGACAGGACTGTCTCTGACATGAACTTAGTGGATGGCTCTTTGATCACCTCTCCCTGAGGGGGGAGCAGCCTTACCAGG
This sequence comes from Meriones unguiculatus, assembly GCF_030254825.1. Taxonomy (NCBI): domain Eukaryota; kingdom Metazoa; phylum Chordata; class Mammalia; order Rodentia; family Muridae; genus Meriones; species Meriones unguiculatus. The sequence goes on along the minus strand of NC_083350.1, from coordinate 60,020,981 downwards.
CCACAGAGCAAGACATTGCACCTAGTCCTGAAGAGACCTGATAGGCTAGGCTCAGAGGGAAGGGGAGAAGGTCCCTCTCTATCTGTGGACATGGAGGGGAGCATGGAAGGAGATGAGGGAGGAAGGATGGGATTGGGAGGGGATGCAGGAGAGGGCTACAGCTGAGATGCCAAGTGAATAAACTGTAATTAATATAAAATAAATAAGTAAGTAAGTAAGTAAATAAATAAATAAAAACACAAATCATGAAGAAATACTCTTAATGTGATCTTGATTTATATTTGGTAAGTGAAATCTATTGAGAAAACCATCCATACCATTTTCATTCTTCAATTTTGTGGAATACAGGCTTTTGAAGTAAGACCTAAAGATATTTGAAATTTCCTCAGCATCTGTATTTATGTCCTCCTTTTTACTTCTGGTTTTGTTAAATTTGCGTACTTCCTTTCTGCCTTCTTTTTAGTTTGGCTAAGGGTTTGTCTGCCTTGTTGATTGTCTCAAAGAACCAGATGGTGGTCTCATTGATCCGTTGCATTGTTCTCTTTGTTTCTAAGTTATTCATTTCAGAACTGAGTTTGGTTATTTCCTGCCACCTCCCCCTCTTGGCTATGTCTGTTTCTTTTAGTTCTAGACCTTGAAGGTGTGCTTTAAAATTGTTAATATAAGGACTTTCAAATTTCTTTATGAAGGCATTTATTGCTATGAGCCTTCTCTTCTTTTGATTTTGTTGATGTGGGGTTATTTATTTCTTGTGTTTTCCTGGGTGTAATTTGCCTCCTTGGGTTGTAGTTTTCATTCTACTATGTTCTATAGGGCTGCTTTCATTGTGTCCCATTAGTTTGGGTATATTGTGCCTTCATTTTCATTGAATTCTACAAAGTTTATTTTATTTTATTTTAGTTTAGTTTAGTTTAGTTTAGTTTAGTTTAGTTTCTTGACCCAGTGGTCAATTAGTAGGAAACTTCATTTTCCAAGAGTTTGTAGGCTTTCTGTTGTTTCTGTTGTTCTTGAGTTCTAGCTTAATATATGGTTGTCTGATTAGATACAAGGGGTTATTTCAGTCTTCTTGTATCTGTTGAGGCTTGTTTTGTAATCAAGTATATGGTCAGTTTTGGAGAAGGTTCTCTGAGGTGCTAAGAAGAACGTGTATTCTTTTGTGTCTGGGTGAAATGTTCTGTAGATATCTGTTAAGTCCATTTGATTCATGACACCTATTAGTTTCATTATTTTTTATTTAGTTTCTGTCTTAATGATCTGTCCAATGGTGACAGTGGGGTGTTGAAGTCTTTCATTGTTATTGTGTAGGGTTCAATGTTTAATTTAAGCTTTAATACTGTTTATTTTATGAAGGTGGGTGGACTCACATTTGGGGCATAGATGTTCAGAACTGATATGTGTATGAAGTGTCCTTTCCATCTGTTCTGATTAATTTTGTTTGAAAATCTATTTTAGTAGATACCAGAATGGCTACTCCAGCTTGTTTCTTGGGTCCATTTGCTTGGAAAACCTTTTTCAGCCTTTTATTCTGAGGTGATGTCTATCTTTACTGCTGAGGTGTGCTTCTTGTATGCAGCAGAATGATGGGTCCTGTTTTCACATCCATTCTGTTAGCAAGTGTCTTTTTATTAGGGAGTTGATGCCATCAGTTTTGAGAAATATTAATAACCAGCGGTTGTTAATTTCTGTTATTTTGATGTTGGTGGTGGCAGTGTGTGTGTGTGTGTGTGTGTATGTGTGAGAGAGAGAGAGAGAGAGAGTGTGTGTGTGTGTGTGTGTGTGAGTGTGTGTGTGTGCTTCTCTTCATTTTGGTTTGCTAATATGGGGTGATTTATTTCTAGTGTTTTCTAGTTAGCCTCATTGGTTTGGAGTTTTCCTGCTAGTATCTTCTGGAAGGCTGGATTTGTGGATGGGTACTGTTTAAATTTGTTTGTTTGTTTTGTGGAATATCTTGTTTCCCCCCTCTCTGTTGATTAATTTTTTTGTTGTTGTTGTTGGGTATAGCAGTATAGCAGTTGGGGTTAACATCTGTGGTTTCTTTGTATCTGTAAGATATCTGTCCAGGCCCTTTCCTCTTAATCTCTCTTTCTTCCCGTCTCATTTTAGTTCTTTCTTTCTAATCCTCTTCCTCTGCTCCTGATTTTTCTCTCTTTCAACTCCTATGCCATAGAAATTAATGTGATCTCCTAGTTTTCTAAAAAAATAATAAATAACCTTTGGCAGAGTACAGGGAATCATATGAAAGAAGGGGAGTTAGTATGATGGGGAAAAGATAGGAGCTCCACAAGGACAAAATATGTCTGGGCACAGGGTCTTTTCTGAGACTGACATTCAACCAAGGACCATGTATGGATATAACCTAGAACCTCTGCTCAGATGTAGCCCGTGGTAGCTCAGTAACCAATTGGTTTCCCATATTAAGGGGAACAAGGACTATTTCTAACAGGAACTCAATGGCTGACTCTTTGACCTCCCCAACCCCCCCAAGGGAGGAGCAGTCCTGTTAGGCCACAGAGGAGGGCTTTGCAGCTAGTCCTGAAGATACCTGATAAAACAGGATCAGATGAATGGGGAGGCAGTTCCCCCCCATCAGTGGACTTGGAAAGGGGCACGGTGGAGATGAGGGAGGGAGGGTGGGATTGGGAGGGAATGAGGGAGCGGGATACAGCTGGGATACAGAGTTAATAAATTGTAACTGATAAGAAAAAAATAAAATTAAAAACATAATGATAAATAAAATAGTGATAATTGTCATATTTAAAACACATAGATTCAATTTTTATCCTTGCCTTGCTCCTGCTTGTAACCAGTAAGTACACAGTTTTCAAATCTTGATATCACTGGCCTCAGCAAATCAGCAAAGGCAGATGTTTCCATGATCTCTGCTTAATATATTTCGAATAAATATTTTTCCCTCATGTGAGGCTAACCTGAAAATACAAATCAAACCTTTAGTGAAAAAAACACCTAAACATTTGGAAGCAAGCCTGCCTAAGGTTGTACCTAACATATCAGAATAAACAGTAAAGATGAAGGAAGAGAGGACAGGGAGAGAGACTTTTCAAGAAAAGCACTGTTCATACTGACTTTAGGCACATCACTGGCTCAGCAAATTATTCTGCAGAAAGGTGGCGAGAGTTTCCTGTAAATGACAGTAAATTTCTAAGGTTATGAAGGACAGACAGCCTCTGTTTCAGTTTCTCTGATGGTGTGTGACAAGGAAGTCGTTATTGTGTAGACACCATGTGAAGAAATGGGTGTGACTTCATTACATTGCCACAGTCTTGTAAATAAAACTTTATTTACAAAAATAGCATATACAGTTACAGGCCTCAGTTTCGTAAGCTTTTTTATTATTTGAGAAAGTGTGCTGTTTTCTTCAAGTGTTCTTCTCCTACCAAGATTTATGTGTAACACTGCCAATTAAAAGGGGCTTAGGAAAGAAAAAAAAAAAAAAAAACCCTCTTAGCAGATTTGTATGAAATCTGTACCCTCCCTGGCACATGTTTTCAAAATTTCAATCTGCATTTTCTGCTCTATATCCCATTTTCCTCCCACTAAATGCAGTGTGCAAGAGTGTGGCTAAAGGAGAGGCCAGTGTTTTGTCAATTTAAAAGGGCAACATCCCATTGCGAGCATAAGGCAGCATTGTTCTCTGCTGTTTTTCCTTTGCTTAAGGAGCATGGGCATTTCATCTGGATATACAGGATCTGATTTTTTTTTTTTCCCAGAGAAATGATCAACAGGATGGAGACATTCTTCATGCACCTAGTTCAGTATTGTATTTAAACTTAGTAGCAACACTTCTCAGATAACAGTAAAAGATTTTCTGTCAGGTGAGTTTTGGGGGCTGGTGCATGTCAATGTTTTTCTTCCTCCTCTCTTTAAGGCTATCTGAAAAAATGTAAAATGTCTCCACCTTGGAGATGCTGACCCAGTTGATCTTTTGGGCTGGATATTGTACAAAATAATGAAATAAACAAACTACATATCTTCAGAGCATTTATTTTATTTTTTTATATAAAGTTGTAGCAAAGAAAAGAGAGAAGAAAAGGCAGACTCCAGGAGTAATTGAGCCTTGAGAGAAAGCCTTGGTTTGCACAACTTGCTGCAAACATATTAGAGAGGGTCTGATGCAGAGACAAGTGCCAGGCCCCATAACTTGGGAGCATATGCATTATCTCAGCCTGGAAAATGAAAATAAAAGCAGCAGCATTAATCAGAGCTCTAATCAGTGAGCTACACAATAAGGTTGATCTCACCTTATTCAGTTAGAAAAGCTCACATGGAGGCAATATCCAAGCAGTCACCATATTCATACTGATTATATCAGGAAAAAATGAGGGTAATGATTCAGACTTGGCAGCTGTGGTGTTCTCCTGTAAGAGAAACTAATAAAGGGACAGTAAATCTTGATATACTTATCACATTTGGGCTGTCAGGAGTATATAATCTTCTCCGGAGTTTCTTGGAATGTTCAGTGCAGCATATTTCATTGTGAAAAGCCCCTCTCTCCCATTCTTAAAGCATTGCCTAATTGAACACAACTTCAGAATCACAAAAGAGCAAGAGATCATCCCTGAACAAACAATATATTTGTAATTGGGTTTTCATATCCCTGCATGGATTCACAAATACTCAAATTTAATTGATTCGGAGACAAAGCATCTTCTTATTTGTAAAAATGTATGCAACAAATTTTATAGCATGCAAACATGTGTGTTTTAAACTCAAGACCTGCCATCTACCATCCTCTCAAATTAGACTGAGACTAGAAAGAAGAGCAAAAAAATTTACATTTAAAACCAAATGAAAGATGTGTTTAGGTTGTGTGATACATGAACATGTGTTTTCAGAAAGTTGATATCGAAGGCTGGTGGAGATGCAGACATATGTCTTTAGTTTATCATTTGCCAAAGTCAGAGCATACTGAAGAAACACGTACATAATTGCTTCCATCAATATACTTGTGAGTATTTAGTTGCTAATAATCAGTCTTCCTAAGGGTATCAGTAGGGTGGAGTCCTTAACTGCCTTTTTAGAGCACTACATTTTCAGCCTCTGCAAATCAACATGTAAAGACTATGTTATATGGAGCTCGAGTTGGCTCATCACTTCTGGTGGTCGCCCCTAGGTAAGTTTCTCTTTAGTACTTGGACTTACTTGGAGTCTTTTACTCATTTATTTATTTTTGACTTTGCATTGGCTACTGGAACTGTGCTACCCAAACCCTCAACCTTATCACTATGTCCCTTTGTGTCAAAGTGAATAAATTGTAATAAAAATAAATAAATAAACTTTAGAAAAAAAACAAAATAAAGCTAGTGTTCTGTTTGGGAGATAAAGTCAATTCGTTGTCATGCTCTTAAGTCTAGGATGCCAACTGGCTAGGTAAGTATGTATCCATAGCCTTTGGAGAATTAACCCAAAGTTGGTACAATCAAGGCACAGTTGTTTCAATCAGAGCCTCAGAGATGGGCCAGTAAAGTTCAGAAAGTATTGGAAAGGAGAGCAATATTCAAACTGCCTCTGGCCACAATATTAACAACCATGTACAAAGTAGTTCAAAATATATAGTATCTACCATCGATAATCACAGTATATATCTCTAAAAGCACAGACTCCATTATAAGGCTAAGCATAGGACCAATAACTTTCACAAAAATCAAAATATAAGAATTAGGAGTGAGGTTAGAAATGCCATATTTGCGTAGATTTTCTTTTTATGCCATTTTAAATTCTTTGTTTCATTCTTCCTCATGATATAGACCCATGACACATTCTCTATGCTGAGTAGAAAACCATCTTCATTACATAGCTTAAGAAACAGCAAGGAATAGTCTAAATTAAATAAAACAGTAAGGTAATTTTCTACATTTTAAAGCCATGTGTGCTTATGAGTTATAATTCAGCTAATTTTGCCACTATTCTAAGCTGGCCTGGTTCTCTTAACAGGGCCATTTGTGAAGCCTGTTTCTTTCTCTTATTTTTTTTAACACTATTTTGTTTTGTTTGATACTTTTGTGTTTAATCATCATTGCTGCTGGCTATTGTTGCTTTTCATGTATTTTAATACTTTAATCAATGGAAATTTTATTGGTACTTGTACCCTGAGGCTATTGAAAGTGGAGGGTGCAATTTTATAAATATACAATTGAAAAAAGAAATGCTAAAACACATGTGCAGAAAGACTACATGGGCCATAAATGGAGGGATTCCTTCAAAAGCTGGACAAAGAGGGACAATTCACAAACAAGTGCCTGTAGCATCCTACTAGGTTGAATTTGATTCAGACTCTGTTCGTTGCTCACTCGGATTTTCTCTCCTGTCTTCCAAAATATCATCTTTTCATAATTCTTCTGTGGAATTAGTCTAAATAATCATATTCTTTTGAACATCTCCTCCCATTTTTCATATGCACGCCTCTCTTTCTACCTGTTCACTTAATTTTATTAAATAGAGTACCTCTCTTCCTATTGGATCATATATCCCTCTGTCAGTGACTAAATGCAAACTTTGTAGTTTTTGCATGTTTAAATTGTTAATCTCAAATTAGCCAGAACAGCTTTTTTTTTTTTTTACATATTCTTAGAGAGGCCACAGCTCTTATCTGATAACTATAAATATTTGTGGAATTAACTGGACTTTTGTGAGTCTTAATGTTTCTAAGAAGTTTAAATTACTTACCATTGACAACTCTTTCTCACTCTTCAGCCACTTACGTAGGTCTGGTGTTCCATATTCTTGCTTCATTAATGGAAACCCCAACCTTATAATTAGTTACTGTCCATGCAGTGGTTTCAGACAATTAGCTCAAGGATATCCTAGAATTAAATAAAAAACTTTCTTATATTTGAAGCACTTTTGTCGAACATTGTCATCTTCTGGACTATATTCTCACATAGGGAGGCCTATGAATATCCAACTTTTGCTTATTTTTACCCCAGCACCGAGGGATGAATGAAGATGTCCTGGTATCTCATGATCATTTTTAAACAATAGGGTGATCTGACTCACTTTTAATTATCAGTACTATGGAGGTGGACTTGAGAGCCACTTGGCAGAGATGAACTGATAAAGAAGGAAGTTTTCATTCTCTGCCAACATGCTGAAACTTCCATTTCTCTTAATGACTCCACTTAAAGCTGCAGGAAGCAAAGTGCTCATCAGCAGCAGGTACTTAGACATGAGTGAGGGTGGATGTGGACAGCCCTATTATAACACCCTATCTCAACTGAGCCTCCTGGAGCTTAAGAACCCATTGTTGCAGATACCAGGACCCATCTGCAAATGTGGCAAATCTACCAGCTCTTGGAAAAGGAGATGTGTCAAGGAAACCTTAAACAGATGGAAAAAAAAACCACAATAATTAATGAACAATTACTTTATTTCTTTCTTCAGAGTTTTTAGAGCCTCTGATGAATTGAGAAATTAAGAAACAACACAGAACAAATCACTGAAAAGAATTGCAGCCATGAAATTTAGGTTTTTAGTATTTCCTATAGTACTCAGTTTTAATGCTTATAAAACCCTATCATATACTATCTGTTATTTTCTACCTTGTTTTCAAGATATATGAAGTGTATGAATGTTAATATATGTCATATTGTTATTATATACTATGTCTGTTTATGCAATTTATTGAAGGTAGAGAATGTGGCCCAAATGTTGCTCAACACTGTATACTGATAGCAATTCCCTGTCTAGATTTCGCCTCAAGTTTTTGATTCAGCATATAGGGAAAACTTACCATACTAAAATACATTTCTAGGGAATATTCAGATTTGACAAGTTTTTTTTTTAAATCTTTTATATTAGTTACAGTTTATTAACTCTGTATTCCAGCTGTATCCCATTCCCTCATTCCCTCCCAATCCCACCCTCCCTCCCTCATCTCTTGCCTGCTCCTTTCCAAGTCCAATGATAGGGGAGAACCTCCTCCCATTTCAGCTGATCCTGGTTTATCAAGTATCTTCAGGACTGGCTGCAAAGTCCTTCTCTGTGACTTAACAGGGCTGCTCTTCCCTCGGAGGGGGTGGGGTTAAAGAGATAGCCATTGAGTTCATGTCAGAAATAGTCCCTGTTCCACTTACTAGGGTACCAACTTGGATACTGAGCTACCATGGGCTACATCCAAGCAGGGGTTCTAGGTTATATCCATACATTGTCCTTGGCTGAAAAAACTGTCTCATGAAAGACCTCTGTGCCCAGATATATTTGGTCCTTGTGGCGCTCCTGTCCTTTCCAGGTCATACTAACACTCTCTTCTTTCATATGATTCCCTGCACTCTGCCGAAGGTTTAGTTATGATTCTCAGTATCTGCTTTGGTACACTGTTAGGTAGAGTCTTTCAGAGGCCCTCTGTGGTAGGCTTCTATCCTGTTACTTGTTTTCTCCTACATCCAATCTCCATCCCATTTGTCTTTCTAAGTAAGGATTGACCATCTTACCCCAGGTCCTCTTTCTTGTTTATCTTCTTTACATGTATGGACTTCAGTATGTTTATCATATCCTATAGGATTATATAAATGAGTATATACCATGTGTGTCTTTCTCCTTCTGGGATACCTCACTCAGAATGATCTTTTCTAGATCCCACTATTTGCCTGCAAATTTCATGATTTCCTTGTTTTTAATTGCTGAGTAGCATTCCATTGTGTAAAAGTACCACAATCTCTGTATCCATTCATCTATTGATGGACATTTGGGTTGTTTCCAGGTTCTAGCTATTAAGAATAAAACTGCTACAAACATGGTTGAGCAAATGTCCTTGTTGTGTATTTGAGCATTTTTTGTATATATGCCTAGGAGTGGTATAGCTAGATCTTGAGGAAGCACTATTTCTAATTGTCTGAGAAAGTCCCAGATTGATTTCTAAAGTGGTTGTACATGTTTACATTCCTACCAGCAATGGAAGAGAGTTCCCCTTTCTCCACAGCCTCTCCAGCATGTGTTGTCACTTGAATTTTTAATCTTAGCCATTCTGATGTCTGTAAGGTGAAATCTCAGGGTCATTTTGATTTGCATCTCTCTGATGCCTAAGGATGTTGAGCATCTCTTTAACTGTTTCTCTGCCATTCTATATTCCTCTACAGAGAATTCTCTGTTTAGCTCCATATCACATTTTTTAATTGGATTACTTGATTTATAGCTTCTTAACTTCTTTAGTTCTTTATATATTCTGGATATTAGCCCTCGGTCAGATAAAGGGTTGCTGAAGATCCTTTCCCAATCTAAAGGTTGTTGTTTTGTTCTGACAACAGTGTCTTTTGCTTTACAGAAGCTTTTCATTTTTATGAGGTCCCATTTATTGATTGTTGTTGTTAAGAGTCTGTGCTGTTGGTGTTCTGTTCGGGAAGTTGTCTCCTGTGCCAATGAGTTCTAGGCTGTTCCCCACTTTTTCTTCTAATTGATTTAGAGTATCCGGTTTGATGTTGAGGTCTTTGATAAACTTGGGATTTGACAAGTTTTTAGATTAATTTTGCCTATTAAGTAGTTCAATTTAAATTTTTAGGAAAATTTTTATATACATTATGGTATTTTAAGGTAAACTATCAACAATAAATTATAATTTTAGGCCATGCTTGGTAGGTCAGTTGTTAGATATGTGTATGAAAAAATAACCATTTTCTAGTTTCTGTCAAGGAATCAGTATCAAATTGGGAAAGAAAACTCAAAAAATACCAAGACAATGCCATAAGGGGCATGAGTCGCAAGTTCTTTCCATGCCAAAGGAAACTGGTCATGAACTGCCCCAAAGTGTAAACCAGGGAAACAGATAAAGTTATCTGGTAATCACCTACCATTATGCTGAACTGAGAAATTCTGACCCACTGCTTAAAGGATTTGTATTTTGGGATAATGCTGAACATATAAAACACTTTATCCCTATGTGGGGGTAACACGAATTGAGTTGAATTCTCTGTTTTGAGAGTTATTATGAATAAGATCAAATAGGTGAATCCACACTGTAAAAAACTCTAGCAACACATTTATTCTTCACCTTATCTTTGATATCCCCAAGAAGTCAAGATGATTCTCTCTGTCCCATGTAGTCAGGAAATTAAGAAACAGAAGAGCAGACATATCCCAAGAGAAAATGACTGAAACTCCCTGGAATGTAACATTAAAACTTCAAGCAGAAAATTCACAAATGTTATAAAAATATGCATTATTTAAAGATCTAAGATTTAAACACTAAAATGCCAATTTGTCTCACTGTCAGTCTATTTTCTCAGTATAAGAATCATTACAAGGAAACCAGATTTTCCCCTAAGATTGTCAGATTCTAATACTAATATAAAATTGTTCTATTAATCCCTCCTCTCGGCACTGTCTCAGAGGTTGGTATTGATGGTGGAGTTCCTGAATCTGGATATGGGAATGAACCCTGGAGGACATTGCCTGTCATTACGAAGTCACCATCTGTCTTTTCTTGATCTCTGCTGTGTGGAAGTCAGCCTCAGCATTTCCCTATCATTTCAATGACAGCTCATGGTAAGATAAACTCACCATGATAAGATAAATGGCAACTTTTTAAATGAAAACCACTATGTGTGAACTGCTTGGTTGGCCTACAGTTCTTCAAAGTGCATTTTGTACCTTATTCCCTAATATCAAAACCAATGACCTATTCTTCAAAGGATTTTCCTTCAGTTCTAATAGCATACATGATTAAGAAAGCCCTCCCTCTTCATACTTTAATATCCTCTCTGATGGGATCTTGACTGACCCAACAACCTTAATAACATAGAGTAAATTTAAGGATGTAGTTTGTCCAAAACACACAGACTTATTCTATCAACTATTTGAAAAAAAAAAATCATATTTGCATAGTCTGGCAAAGTAAGTGAATAACTAATTTTATTTCTCTAAATTATTTTGCTCCTTGCATTATAAATATGCCTTCAAAAGTGGCAAGCTTCTGATAACTGAACACAGTTTTGTTACTACTGATGAAATCAAGATCCAGTAAGTCTCTGTCTCTCACCAGGCAAACAGGGTGTGTATTTCAGATACATGAAGGTGAACTTGTTATCAATGTTGTAACATTACATAGTTGACCTAAGGATGTCCTACAAAAGTCTGTCCTAATTGCCACTGAAGAGTCTGGGTATTTGCATTTGGAGGTTAAAAATGACCTGGGAGCTAGCCAAAGTAATTGGAGAACAGTTACTAATTTGTAAGCATTATACCTTGAGACATTAACAAACATAATTATGGTAAGTTCACATTAGCAACTGTTTTTACTTCCAGCCATCAGAAAGTCTCCTTTCTAAATTTCTAATTATCTTTGCTGACTTCAGACAGATCAGAAGATCAGGATCAAATGTTTAAGGAATTTCCTAAGGCCTTGGAGTCATGACTGTGGGCATGATATCTGTGTTCACAGGCAAGTTAAGATGGATAAAGTACATTATTTGAGTTAGTTTGAGCCAAAATCAGCCATGGATTTAATATTTTAAATATTTTAGGAAGTTGTGACTGAATCTGGAGGAAAGGCGAAGTAGAGGAGGCTAAGAAGAATGCAGGGAGAGGAAAATATGCTTGGCATGAATATATGGGAGAAGTATCTATTCTCAATAAAACTAAAACACAGAAATTTGTAATAAAAATATCTATTGATTCTTGTTCCTCTTTTTTTTTTCTTAAAATTTGGAGATATTAAGAAAAATGAGGCTATATTTATATTTTAATTGAGTCCATTGTTTTGTTAAAGATATGTTTTGACATAATCAGCTCGTTGAAAGGATTCCATCTATGCTGAGAATATAAGATACAAGAATAATCACTGAAGAACACTTTATTAAGCATCTATCCAATGCAAGCACTGATCTGTGTAAAAGGAATCTAACATAGCAGTCCTCATGTTTACTACATCTATAGTTGTTATTTTTAAAGGTTGCAAAGATTTAGAGAACAATAATATCAGAAAACAAAAATAATACAAAAGCCAGTGGTATGAAATGGCGATGGATAGTTTCTCTCTAAAGTTAGAGGCTGTAACATTTTTGTACATACTTTAGAAAAAAAATGTCCAAAGAAGAAATTTTTACTCAGAACATCCAGGATATAAAAGTACTGAAGAACTTCTTAGGTGTAAGAATGGAAGGCATTTCTTACAAATACAACATTGTTAATAAAAGATAACATCTTAAGAAATAATACAAGAGAAGCAGGTAAGATTGAGAGTATTCATGGCCATGAAGAACATGAAAGAGTTTTAAACTACTTCTTAGAATAGATGGAATTCACAAATGAGTTTTCAGGAGGGAATGGTTTGATCCTAAGTAAAGACCATCACTTCAGCTGTTGGGTAAAAATACACCACAGAAGTACAAAAGTAGATATAAGAAACAAAGAAAAGATCATTGAGATAGTTTCAAGTGATGATTTTTTTTCAGGATGGATTGTATTAGACGTAGAAGTAGCTAACAAATATTAAACATGATTAAGGGAAGGATCAGTTAAATTTGATGGGGGACAAGCAAACTAGGACAGTGGTGTAATGAGGGCAACAAATCAAGTTGTGCCATTCGATATTCCTCAACTGAGAATTCTCTGTTTAGCTCTGTACCCCATTTTTTAAATTGGAATAATTGATTTGTTGCTGTTTAACTTCTTGAATTCTTCATGTATTCTGGATATTAACCCTCTGTCAGATAGAGGGTTGGTGAAGATTCTTTCCCAATCGATAGGCAATCGATATGTTCTGATGACAGTGTCCTTTGTTTTACAGAAGATTTTCTGTTTCATGAGGTCCCATTGATTGTTGATCTTAGAGCCTGTGCTGCTGGTGTTCTGTTCAGGAAGTTGTCTCCTGTGCCAATGAGTTCAAGGCTTTTCCCCAACTTTCCTTCTAACAGGTTTTGTTTCTGGTTTTATATTTAGGTATTTGATCTACTTGGACTTTAGTTTTGTCCAAGATGGTAAGGATGGGTCTATTTGCATTTTTCTACATGTAGACATCCAGTTGGACCAGCACCATTTTTTGAAGATGCTGACTCTTCTCCATTGAATGGTTTTTGCATCTTTGTCAAAAATCAGGTGTGCATAAGTGTGTGGGTTTATTTCTGGGTTTTCTATTTGATTCCATTGATCCACCAATGGGTTTCTATGCCAGTGCCATTCAGTTTTTAGTAATGTTGCTCTATAGTACAGCTTGAGATCAGGGATGAAGATACCTCCAGAAGAAGGCAGAATGACTAAGGAAGTAAACTCACATTCTCCTCTGGCCTCCAGCAGCACATCTGTACCCATGTGCACACATGCACATAGATGTATACACACACTCACACAAATGAACATACACATTCATACATGCACATATGTAGACTCACAACACACACTCAGATGCTCACATGTGTGCACCCATGCTCACACGCACACTTACACACATAATCTGTAGTCAGAGAACAACTAGGAAATGTATTGCTAGAACATTTGCATTTTAGGAAATCTTCACAGGGTTCCTTCAGAGAAAGAACTTAAAACCTCACTGCATGAGGGATGACTGAGATATACATGAGGGGAAGCATAAAAGAGACCTGACAAGCTAGGGTCAGGTAGAAGGGGAGGGGATGCTCCCTTATCAGGGGACTAGGGAAAGGGCATAGGGGGAGAAAAAAGAAAAAAGATGAGTGGGGTTGGGAGGAGATGAGGGAGAGGGCTGCAAAGGGGATAAATAATAAATTGATATAAAGAGAATAAATTGATATAAATTAATGTATAAATAAAATAAAAATTTGAAAAGATATCTTTTTAAATTTTATATATTTATATATTTACATTTATCGTTGTTAATTACACTTTATTCACTTTGAATCCCCTCTGTAGCGCCCTCTCCCCTCCCCTCTCAATTCCACCCTCCCTCTTTCCCACCCATGCCCCACCCCCAGGCCACTGATAAGGGAGGTCTTCCTCCCTTTCCCTCTGATTCTAGTTTATCAGGTCTCATCAGAATTGGCTGCATTGTCTTCCCCTGTGGCCTGGTAAGGCTGCTCCCCTCTTTAGGAGGAGGTGATCAAAGAGCAGGCCAATCACTTCATGTCAGAGACAGTCCCTGTTCCCTTTACTATGGAACTCATTTGGACACTGAACTGACATGGGCTACATCTGAGCAAGGATTCTAGATTATCACCATGAATGGTCCTTGGTTGCAGTATCAGTCTCAGAAAAGTCTCCTGTGCCCAGATTTTTGGGTTCTATTGCTCTACTTATGGAGCTCCTGTCCTCTCTGGGTCTTACTATCTCTCCCTTCTTTCATAAGATTCCCTGCACTCTTGCCAAAGATTGGCTATAAGTCTCAGCATCTGCTCTGATACCCTCTAAGGTAGAGCCTTTCAGAGGCCCTCTGTGTTAGGCTCCTGTCCTGTTCCCTGTTTTCTCCCTCTTCTGATGTCCATCCCCTTTGCCTTTCTGAATGGGGATTGAGCATCTTAGACAGAGTCCTCTTTCTTGGTTAGTTTCTCTATTTGTACAGATTTTAGTAGGTTTATCCTATATTATATATCTAATATCCACTTATGAGTGAGTATATATGTTTTGTGTCTTTCTACTTCTAGGATAAATGATTTGGTGTCCATATATTAACATATACTGCTCCACAGAAAAACATATATTCAAATATTGGTGAAAGTAACTGTGCTTTAAATATCAATTCTCCCATTTTAGACAATGGATCATATACTAATAGAGAAAATTATTATATGCATGCATCAATAAATTTTGCAAATACATACATATTAATGCTTACTAATACATAGGTTTTAATACATAATATTTCAATATCCCTATTATGTGTATATTTTATCTTATTTTGTAATATGTATATAAACCTTGGCACACTATCTTATATTGAGCAGCAATAGGCAAAACTCAAAAAGTCAAGAGTTAAAATGCTGTCTATAGGACTGGAGTGATGTGATCAGTGGTTAAGAAAACAAACTGTTTATGCAGAAAACCCAGTTCTTCTTTTGAGAACCTAGACATGGTAGTTCAGAACCCTGTCTAACTCTAGCTTTGCAGTACATAGTAACTTTAACCTCCAAGGGAATCTCCATGTTACATACACAAACCATAAGCATACAAATAATTAAAAGAAAAGCTATTTACAAAATAAAGTATAAACAAAATATTATCTGCCTTTCTTTGTAGTTGACAAATATATGTTGACTACTATTTTTTATAATTATACTTAATTAATACAAATACATATATTAGTATATTATTTAGTTTTAGAAGTGGTGTTGAGCAAACTACCAATAAAATTGCCCCTAATTATTATCACTGCAAAGGAAAGTATTTAATTTAATAAATAATCACAAAGGTGGCCTGTGCCATATTAAGAAAGACTATGTCAGACAAAAAAAGATAATGAACTTTTATAAGATGGGAAAATGGCTATTTTGTGTTTGTGTTAAACATTTCTCTATAGCTGTTTTTATCATCCATTCTACCTTTAACTTTTCTTTCTTGACCATTTAATTTGTTTGATTTTAAGCACCACTGTCATTGTGGCTACCTAGGCTTGCTAGCAGGAATAGCGAGTTAGTAGCAGATTGCTACACCTGTAGCTCTGCTTTTGTCTCCAATATGTTAATTCCTATTGAGTCTCTTGAGATCTATTTCTCTTCTTTTGCAATAGAGTTGATCCAGGTTAAGCTAACCAATCATAGATGTAGGGGTCTTCATGAGAATAAATCAATATCATCAGCTGTTCACATAGGGAAATGTGCATGATCTTAAGTTACTAACTACTTTGTGTTGGGTAGGTAGGCATTTATAGATAGGAATAATGGTAAATATAATGTTTTATGACTTCAATGGATGTGAAAGAAGCAAAAAGGGGATGGCCTCAGGAAGATAATGAGAATCTGATTCCCAAAACTAATTGTTAAGGCCAAAGATGGCTTTCATAAACTGTGAGATTCGTAAGCAGTTGTGCTCACAAGATGGAAGAAAAAACTCACAACTAACATTGATTTATGGATCCTGTTGTGCCTTTTCTTGGTCAAGTGTGACTTTGTTCATCTTCCTGGAATAATACAATTGCTGTTTCTGACTGCATTTGGTAGTTATTCTTGAAGCATGGCAGGATTAGTTTCAATCAATACAAAGGTCGTTCCCCACACTGGCCAGCATGTAGGCTGCTGTGACCTTTGAGACATTGCTATCTAAAAGAAGTTCTTCGGAGGTCTCTGTCTCACCTTTGCTTAATTAAGCATGATTCAGCCACAGAATCAAAAGTCTGAGCAATGGATATTGGTATATGAAATTGGAATGTTAACATTGAGCTTGTCTCTCCTCATAGAATTTTCTGTGAGATATAAATTCTCCATACTGCGAATATAATCATAGCACACCATAAGAGTTTACGAGATTATAATTAATTGTTTAAATTATGTATGAACCTAAGACAAAAGTCAAAGGGAAAGTTAGCTTCTTCTCATAATGTGTTTAAATTACCACAAGGAAAAAGCCAGTGTAAGTCACATTTGAAGCAATGTTTATGATTGTCTTGCATTCCTATGTCCTTTACAACAATGCGACTACATCATGGAAAGCATCTGGATACTCTTAAGTAGAAAGGCAGTGTCCATCCTTGTTATGATGAACAATTGCAGTGAGATGGCGGGTTTCAATGAAATCAAAATGGCGATTATTGGAAGTAACAGTGGCAGCATATCTCAAATTCGGGGCTAGTGTAGTTTGTATGGCTCCTTGGGATTACCTGATACTAGTTAATCAGACATTTTTAAGATTGATGCTACTTTTACTTTGAGAAGGGTTTTGGTAGCACTTCCAATCCCAACAAATATTCAACAAAATGCAAATTTTGAAAATGCGCTTAACTTCTGCTAAGACAACTGGAAAAGAAGTACATGAGAGACAAAAGTACGACTTCTATAATTTTGAAACTGGTAACTATAGCTCCTATCCAATAAATAATGTTTATAACAATAACAACCTAAGCATTAAGAGTGTGTTCTTCAAGGAAGTGCTCCTAAAGAAAATGAAGTGTAATAAAGTCAAGTACTTTCAAAAAAATACATACATATATATATAACCTCAACACACAGAGAAATGCAAACTCAGAATGCTCTGATTCGGTAAGCAGTTTCTATTTTCTTTCAGCCAAAGTTGAAAGCTCAGCTGACTCTACCACACCACCTCCTCCTGTTACAGAAAAGCACAACTCCATCTCAGAGCAAGTAGATGCTAATAAAATTAGCCAGTCACACATTGGAGCGTTTATTGGAACCTCCGTTTGTACATTTCCAGATCACCGTAGAGAAAGAAAACAACCTGTGGACCAACGAAAGGAACACCAGAAGTGCAAGGACAGCACATTTTTTTCCCTAGCATCATCTCTTTTGGGAAGCATTACCCTCCTGTGCTCTTCCAGACCATTGATTCCATTCTGCACTCATAAAAAAGAGATTATAAATCAAGAGAAGGAGGTACTGCTAAAATATGGGTGGTTTATAAGTTATTTTGTGAACAAAATTGAGACCATTAGAACTCCGAAACAAACGTTCACCCTCTAATCATTTTCTCCATAACTGAATTTTTTGTCTGCTCTAGAGAGTAGTGTGATTTTTATAGCAGTGGCATACAAAACATCATACAGTGGAATTCTAAAACATCATACAGGCCATGCTCACGTTTGCTGCCTTGCTGTGCATCTTAGAAACATATCAACAACTCCCCTCCTTGTGACATTTCCCAAGGGTGTACACTACTGTTGAGATTTATAACAAAGTGGAGTGATATAAAGAAATTGCACAAGACCAAAGTTAGTAGTCATGAATTCCAATATTATTTAGATTTCAATTTATTTTTATAGCCTAGGAAAAAAAAGTGGCCTCATAGAGATGAGTCTCAGTTTACCTCTAACACCATGGCAAATGTGAACTGCAGGAGTCTTAGAGGACGCAAGACAGAAACAGTGAGATTGTAAAGATAAAATACCTTAGAATTTGAAACTATTTACTTATGAATAGAAAATCAAAACTCAGGCTTATGCCCATTCATTGTCTTATTATTTTCATATATTTCAGCAGCACACTAAATCCATACTGTCTTATTCTAAAGATTTTCATATATATATATGTACATATATATGGAAGTATATATATGGATGTGATATATAAACACATTTATACACATGCATGCAATGTACTTCCCTATTTATTGACTGTTTCAAGCACCAGCAGTTTTCCAGGAAAGAACCCTTCAATTTCTTTCTGACGCCATGCTTTTCCATGACCTTGCCAGTTAAGTACCCAGAGGTCATTTAAAACCATATCTGCGTTCAAATCACATTAATGAAATGCAAACCATTTACTTCTGTAATTCATTAAGTTTACACGCTGGTTCAGAGTTAAATGTATACTCAAATTTCATCTGAAACTGCTAAGGCCCCATCTTTGCTTTTTGTCCTAGGAAGTGTCTACCCTTGAGAACTCCTGGAGTCTGACTAATATAAAAATATGTCTGATAATAAAAAGAAACAAGCAAACTTTTCAGACCCAATATATGAAAACTAGAATTAGATTTTGAAGATCTTATTTCAACCATTGCATTTGGCGATTAAATCCACATCGAACATTGTACATCTCCCCATTACAGAATCTGGGGAATTCTTTTTTTCCTTTCTCAAATTAGTTTATGCTCCCTATAGTTATTTTAATATTATTTTTAATTTTTTATAAATTATAGTTTATTCATTTTGTATCCCAGCTGTAGACCTCTCCCTCATCTTCTTCCAATCCCATGCCTTCCCCAAGTCCATTGGTAGGGGAGGTCCTCCTTCCCATAACCCTAGCCTATCAGGTCTCATCAGGACTGGCTGCATTGTCCTCTATGCCTGGCAAGGCTGCTCCCCCACTCAGAAAGGCAAAAGGGACAGACAATGGAAGAGGGAGAAAAACAGGGAACAGGACAGGAGCCTACCACAGAAAGCCTTTGAAAGACTCTACCCCGAAAGGTATCAAAACAGATGCTGAGACTCATAGCCAAACTTTGGGCAGAGTGCAGGGAATCTTTGAAAGAAGGGGGGGGGGGATGGAAAGATCTGGAGTCTACAGCAGCTCCACAAGGAGAGCAACAGATCCAAAAAATCTGGGCACAGGAGTCTTTTCTGAGACTCATACTGCAACCAAGGACCATGCACGGAGATAACCTAGAATGCCTGTAGAGATGTAGCCCTAGGCAGCTCTGTCTCCAAGTGGGTGTCCTAGTAATGGGAACAAGGACTTTCTCTGACATGAACTCAGTGGGCTGGCTCTTTGCTCCCTATAATTTATAAACCTAAATGTAAAGATTCACTGAATATGTCCATATACCTTGTCTCAGTGAAAGTTACTATCGCTGTGACAAAACCCTTCCCAAAAGTCACTTGAAGAGGCTCAATTCATCTTATAATTAGTTCATAGTCCATTACTAGAGGAAAGTCAGAGCAGGAACTCCAGATAGAAACTGAAGCAGAGTCCCCTATTGGCTTGCTTAGCTTACTTTTTTTTATACCAACCAAGACCACATTCTCAGGGTGGTTGTTTAACAAGCTTATCTCTAAGCTTACCACAGACCAGTCTGGTGGGATAATTTCCACAGCTGAGGTTTCCTCTTCCTAGACAACTGTAAGTTCCATCAAAATGTCAAAAAGTTAGCCTGTACACAACCCTTCTACTTAGATTCTATTTTATCTCTTATATAAAATGTAAGAATTATAGCTGTTCAAAGACACAACTGTATTGGAAGATAGACTGTCTGCCAACACAAATGCTTAACTTTCTTGTGTGATAAGGTCCATATTCTACAGCCTATGTAAGCTAAAGTGGCAAGATTAAAAGAGCAGATGTAATTCTATAAATTCCTTGCATATGTTACTACTGAGGACAGACCATGGGACAGAAACTAAGCCTGCATGCAAAAGAAAATTTTCATAGTGACCAGGAGAGAGAAGAAATTTATTCCTAGAACACAACCCTCAGAAATCGTACTGTGTATAACTTGTTCTGAAACAAACTGAATTTCAAGGTTACTACTGCTTGACTACTTGGCCACTCTACTAATACTGGCAGAGATTCTATGAGTATTACAAGGAATACAGTACCCAGAGGAGGGGACAGAATGGGCATGGCATGCTGCTAGCCCCTCACTCTAGCATGTAGTTAAAACTTAATGGATCTAGATGAGGCATGTGTTTGCACCGAAAGGAATGACTATTTCCTATAGGTCTGGATTTGGAAGACCTTAAAAATCACCTGGAACTTCAGATTGTTGCATCAAGGCTACTTTCAGAAAATTTTTGGCACTTATTTTATGGAGGGCACACAATTTGCAATCACAGCTCAGCTCTCCTGATCTAGTAATAAATGTGTGGCTTAGTTCTCCAGGGTTCACTTCTTTGTTCCCAGGTGACTACATATCATCATTCAAAGGAATAGCTTAAGAGAACATTGATGTATGAATTATTTTCTGTGACCAAAAGAAACCCTTTCCAGTCAGTTGGCACTCACTCTTGAGTGTCTGACTGCCTTGTACTTAAACTATTACAAAATGACATTGAAAGTGAGGAAGGATTTTTTTTTCCATCTTCTGAGTAAGTACACAGAAAAGAAAAAAAAAATGTAGTTGCTTAATTTGAAATGGATGCTTAACAGAAATATTTATTAAGCATTTAGAAGTATTTGCAATGTCAATCTTTTTTAAATTTTTTTTAACATTAGTTACAGTTTATTAACTTTCTGCTCCAGCTGTATCCCGCTCTCTCATTCCCTCCCAATCTTACCCTCCCTCCCTCATCTCCTCTCTGCCCCTTTCCAAGTCCAATGATAGGGGAGGATCTTCTCCCCTTTCATCTGACCCTGGTTTATCAGGTATCTTCAGGACTGGCTGCAAAGTCCTCCTCTGTGGCCTAGCAGGGCTGCTCCTCCCTCAGGGGAGGGGGGAGGTCAAAGAGCCAGTCATTGAGTTCATGTCAGAAATAGTCCCTTTTCCCCTTACTAGGGAATACACTTGGATACTGAGCTACCATGGGCTACATCTGAGCAATGTCAATCTTTAACTACAAATTTAGCCATAAATTCATCTTAAATATTCTACAATTAATTTTGCCTTCACAGCAAGAGTGGGGATCATGTTCCTGTTATGTTTAGTTTGGACTGCCACCTATCATTATATACCTCCTTGGCTGTTTACTGAGGTAGTGAATCTTATGATATCTACATCTCTTTAGTTCCATACAAATGTATAAAGGACCTATTGCCATAAGTGTTAATTAAAAAAAAATCTATGAGAAAATAAGGTAACTATGTTCTTTGAGGCTCAGTGTTGGGATTTTGAAGGAATTATTTCACTTAGTTGTGTGTCATCAAAGCAGTATTTCAGTAGATTAAGAGGCAATGGATTTAAATAGCCAAAGTCTATAGGTGATAGCCTGAGACTTCATCTTCTTTTTAAATATTTCTTCATTGAAGATTTATTATTAGTTTTTTTAAATTTTATTGTTATTATTAAAATTCATTCACTTTGTATCTCAGCTGTAGCCCCCTTCCTCATCTCCTTCTAGTTCCACCTTCCCTCCTTCTCTCCCCCAATACCCCTTCTTTAGTCCACTGATATGGCAGGCATTCCTTCCCTACTATTTGACCCTAGCCTATCAGGGCTCATCAGGATTGGCTGTATCATCTTCCTCTGTGGTCTAGTAAGGCCACCAAACCAGGTGATCAAAGAGCAGGCAACTAAGTCCATGTCAGAGACAGCCCCCGCGCCCTTTCCTAGAGGACCCACATAGAGACTGAGATGTCCATGGGCTACATCTGAGCAGGTGTTACGGGTAGTCTCCATGCATGGTCCTTGATTGGTTCATTCATCAGTCTCTGCAGGACGCCCTGGGACCAAGTATTTTGGCTCTGTTGATTCCCTTGTGGAGCTCCTGTGCCTTCTAGGTCTTTCTAGCTCCCCCTTCTTCCATAAGATTCCATCAACTTAAGTTTTTCTGAGTCTCAGCAGCTGCTACAATACCCTTCTGGGTCAACTCTTTCAGAGGCCTTTTTGGTAGGCTCCTAATCTGGTTCCTGCCTTCTCTCATATCTGATGTGTATCCTGTTTGCCCTACTGAATGAGGATTGAGCATTTTTGCCAGTATCCTCCTTGTTTAGCTTCTTTAGAACTATAAATTTTAGTATGTTTATCCTATATTATATGGCTAAAATACACTTATGCATGTATACCATGTGTATATCTCGGCTTCTGGGTTGCCTCACTCAGGATGATCCATTTGCCTGAAAATTTCATGATTTCCTTGTTTTTTAATTGCTGAGTAGTATTCCATTGTATAAATGTAGCACAATTTCTCTATCCATTCCTCCATGGAGGGACGTCTAGGTTGTTTCTAGATTCTGGCTGTTATGAATAAAGCTATTATGAATATAGTTGAGCAAATGTCCTTGTTGTATGGTTGAACAGCTTTCAGATATATGCCCAGGAGTAGTATAGCTGGGTCTTGAGGTAACACTATTAATTTTCTGAGAAAGCTCACGATTGATTTCCAAGTGGCTGTACAGTTTACAGTTCCACCAGCAATGGAGTAAGGTTCCCCTATTTCTCTCTAGCATGCATCATCCCTTGAGTTTTTGATCTTAGTCATTATTATAAGTGTGAGGTGAAATCTAAGGGTCATTTTGATTTGCATTTCCCTAATGACTAAGGATGTTGAACATTTTTTCTTTTCTTTTTTTTTTTTTTTTGTTAAGTCATTCTTTATTATCATTTGTTACAATTTATTCAATTTGTATCCTGGTTGTGGCCCTCTCCCTAATCTCCTCCCATTCCAATCCTTTCTCCCTCTTCTCCCTCTATGTCCCTCCTCTAGCCCACTGATAGGGGAGGTCTTCCTCCCCTTCTATCTGACTCTAGTCTATCAGTTCTCATCAGGACTGGTTGCATTGTCTTCCTCTGTGGCCTGGCAAAGCTGCATCCCCCCAGAGGGAGGTGATAGGAGAGCCTGCCACTGAGTTCATGTAGTAGAAAGCCCATGCTCTCCTTACTAATGACCCCACTTGGAGACTGAGTCTATGTGATACATATGAGCTGGAGTTTTACGTCCTTTCCATGTATTGTCCTTGGTTGGGGTATCTGGTTTTATGTTGAGGGTTTTGATCCACTTGGACTTTAACTATGTGCTGGGTGATAAAGATGGATCTATTTGCATTTTTCTAGGTGTAGATATCCAGTTAGACCAGCACCATTTTCTGAAGATGCTCCCTTTTTTCTATTGTATGGTTTTGGCTTCTTTGTCAAAAAAATAATTTCCCATAGGTGTGGGTTTTTTTCTGGCTCTTCTATTTGATTCTGTTGATCCACCAGTCTATTTCCACACCAGTACCATGCCGTTTTTAATACTGTTGCTCTATAGTACAGCTTGAGATCAGAGATGGAGATACCTCCAGAAGATCTTTTATTGTAGAGGATTGTTTTAGCTAGTCTGTTTTTTTGTTTGCTTGTTTGTTTTTCCATATGAAAATGAGAATTGTCCTTTCAAGTTCTATAAAAATTTGTGTTGGTATTTTGATGGGAAGTGCATGGAATCTGTAGATTGCTTTTGGCAGGATGGCTATTTTCACTATGTTAATTCTACTGATCCATGATCATGGGAGATCTTACAATCTTCTGATATCTTCTGCAATGTTTTCAGAGAATTGAAGGGTTTTGTTGTTGTTGTTGTTGTTTGTTTGTTTGTTTTTTGTTTTGTTTTGTTTTTCATACAGGTCTTAAACTTGCTTGGTTAGAGTAACACCATGGTACTTTATGTTATTTGTGGCTATTGTGAAGGGTGTATTTTTCCCTAAATTCTTTTTCAGCCCATTTGTCTTTTGTATACAGTATGGGTTCAGAAATTTTTGAGATAATTTTCTATCCAGCTACTTTGTTGAAAGTGTTTATCAGCTGAAGTAGATCTCTGATAAATTCTTTGGGGTTATTCATGTAATATTATTGTATCATCTGTGAATAGGGATACTTTGACTTCTTCCTTTATTTGTAACCCTTTGGTAGTGTTTAGTTGTCTTATTGCTCTAGCTAGGTCTTCAACAACTTTGTGGACAAATAAAAAGAGAGTGAACAGCCTTGCCTTGTCCATGATTTCAATGGAATTAATTTAATTTTCTCTCCATTTAATATGATCTGTAGGCTGTAGGCTTGTTCTTTATTGCTTTTACTATGTTTAGATATATGCCTTTTATTCTTTACTTCTCTAAAGCTTTAAATATGAACATGTGTTGGATTTCATCAAATGCTTTTTCAGCATCTAAGGAGATGATCATGTGTTTTTGTTTTTTCTTTCAGGTTTTTCTTTTTTAATATGGTAGATTACATTGATGGGTTTTCATCTACTTTTTCTTTTAACATATTTACTGTGTCTGGTTTTCTTTCTTTAGTCTATCAAAAAGATAGACTAACCTTCAGCTAAAACAACTAAAAGGCAGAAAGAGACACACTATCCAAATCAACAAAATCAGAAATGAAAAGGGGAACATAACTACAGGCACTGAGGAAGTCCAAAGAAACATTAGGTCCTACCTCAAAAGCTTGAGACATCATTTTCAGACAGCAGTGTAATATAGGCCCCCAAATACTTTCTCATTAAGAACCAAAATGTATAAGAGTAAAATACTAGAATGTTCTTTGTTGTATAATATTCATGGCAGAGTCAGTCAGTTATTAACTGAGAACTTTATTTTATCTTAATTTCCATTTTGAGAGAAGGTTTATGTAGGTTTGCTCCAAAGTTCACATCAACAAAGGCTACTTTGAATCTGATCTTTTACCTTTATCTGCCCAAAGCTGAGAGTATGGGTTTCGTATTAATTTTGAAGGGCATTTTTCCTGGTTGTAGCATTCCAGATTAACCAGACTAGTAGAGTTATTTATTTATTTTTATTTTTTTTCCTTTTATACTCTAACCATGTATTTTGATTATCCTCTAGCTTAACCTGCAATGGTAATTTTTTAATCCCCTATCAGTTCTGGCTAATATTTTTTCTCTTGCTCCACAGTTTTTGTTTTCTTTTTCAGTTTTAGCAGCTTGGGTTTGTTATAACTAAAGACTGTTTACTTGCTCTTCAAGCTGCCTGATATGTCTTGCTATTCTCATAGCTCTGTTTATAATTAATTTGAGTAAATCCTCCAATTCTCCCAACATTTTCTCTGTCTTGCTTCTTTTCTGGTTCTATCTGGATCTGTATTTGAATTTTTATGGCATTGCCCCATAGATGCTCTATTTTAATTTTTAATTCTTTCCTCTGTTCTTGTTTCGATGTAAGTAATTTAATCACTCATCTATAAATTCACCATTTCTTCAAATGAAATGCATTCCCTAGGTTTACAGAAAAAAAAAACTTATCATTATTATGTTTCTGACTGCTTATAATTCATCTTATTTCCCAGAGTTTTTATCTCTGTTGTCCTCTCATAATTACTTATATGATCGAATGTGTTGTATTTCTCTAGGAGATTTCAACATACTAATAGGTAGATTAGATTTCTTCTCATACAGTTCTAATTCATTGGGTTCCAAGAATCAGTGTGCCTATCATCACAGCCGATTCCCATTGTGATCTCTGGCTATTTTTCTATGCCCCTTGATGTTTGAATACAATTCCAGCAATCTGGCATATTATTTGGTCATTATTTTGATTAGGCAGGATTCTTCAGAGATCATACTTCTGGAACCACCTCTTCCACTGGACAGGAAAGGGGCAGGGCCAGTTTGCTTGCTCTCTCATTCCCATACCTCCTGGCCTAGCTCATCCTCCCTTGGCCAGTAAAGGGCAGAGCCAGCTCAGCATGGCATTGGACATCAACATAGCTTCAGGCTAAAGTACAGACCATAGATATTTCATAACCTTCAGTGGTAACAGGACCACAGACATAAACACAGACCCAGGTTGCATAGTACCCCTGAATCAGACATGGTCCTCAGCAGCAGGGCTGGCTAGACATCACCATGGCCACAGGTGGCTGCACAGTCTTCAAACAGCAGGCTTTTCCTCACGGCCACCATGTTTCCAGTCCCACCTCTCTTCATAGTGTATCAACTGAGACTGGTGTCTCAGAGATTCAGCCATGCCTTTCTGGTGAGGCCTGATGTCAGAGTCAGCTTTTTTTTTTTTAATTTTATTTTTTTCTTATCAGTTACATTTTATTAACTCTGTACCCCAGCCGTGTCCTGCTCCCTCATTCCCTCCCAATCCCACCCTCCCTCCCTCAGGAGGGAGAGTCAGCTTTTTTTAAAGTGTGGATTTTTCCATGATTTTCTATTTTGTGCTTACCAAAATGAAATTACTGTAAAATGTAAAATAACCACTCACAACATTTTTCTCTACTAAGAAAAAGAAGAGATGCCACACAATCCCTGTCCTACTCCTGCTTTACTAATAATCCTGTAAGTACCTTTCTTGTTCCATTTTGGATTACATTTAGCAAGTCATTTTATTACTATTAATAAAGTCTTCTAAGAGGTGGGCCAATGTAACAAATATGTTAATTCTAATAACAAAATTTAATGGTGAGTCCTTCTTTGGTTTAATATTGTAACTTTTAACTCTGATGATGCTTCCAGTGTGGTTAATATGTTTAATTATTTTATTTTTATTTTTTTCTGTGCAATTTATTTATTATATATCCCCACTGAAGTCCCCTCTCTCGACTTCCCAGTTCCACCCTCCTGCCTTTTCCTCTCATCCCCTTCCCCTAACCCACTGAAATGGGGAGTTCTCCACTATTGCCATCTGCCCATAAGTTTAAATTTTATCATATGAATTTGACACAACTTTGTTTTTGAACATGATTTCCAAAAAGCTTAGTGTCTGTTCATTACAATAACATTAGTCTTCAAGTATCAGACACACTGTTGCTATGTTTTTTTTTGCCTTGGAAATATTGAAGAGTTTGAGAATGTTTATTGTCCAATAATTTCATGGGACTTTTTATAAAATAACAACAAAGATACTCAGAGTGCCTTTATATGGGAAATTTTCAGTATAAATTATTCCTTCTGGGTTTGTTTGTTTGTTTGTTTTCTGGGATGTCTAACTTTCCCTGAAAAGTAAATCACACTAATAATGCAAAGCAACAAAGCCAAAATATGTTAATTGCCTTTGTTGAGTCTATCATAGGATTTTAGGTTTAGCCTTCTCATTTCAAAAGCAGTATACCATTTCTCCCTTTACAGGTACTACCTTTCCTAAAAACATAGCTGTAAGTGTATTTACATATTTTTAAAAATAGGAGGTTTTCACATATAGAAACCAAAGAGGAAACACATTCTACTATATTTTATCACCAAAAAAACACCACCTCAGGGCTACTGTGGCACATATTTTCAGTTTCATTGGCATCTGAAAGATGTGTTTCAGGCACATTAAAACTGTAGTTTAGCATGCAGTCACTCACAAGGCATGGGTGTGTAAATAATGTAATCACATGTTTGATTTTACATTACATATGAAAATTACTTCTTAAGTAGAAAACCTATTAGAAATGAGGTTAGTTGTATTTTTAATGCTTTTATTTATTCTCCTGAAATATACAGCGTCACAAGAACAGAAAGAGCTGTCAAAAACGGCAGATGTCATCTTTACCTCCTACATTTGGTGGGAAAAAATACAGAAACCTGGTGAAGGAAATTACTGTGTACATGTGGGCCAAAGGAAGTCAAAAGTGAAGGAGCCTCAACTATACGAGACACAGTTTGGAAAGATACAAGTCTAGAGTAAATACAAGCTAATGATGGCTCCAAACTGTGAGCACTTGCTTTGATTGAAGTGGATATGACTAGAAGTGAGCTGCACAGAGAGAGGCTACTGAAATACACTTAGAGCAGAAGAAAGGAATCTCATGGCTGAGAGAAGGAAACAACTTGTCTCATAACACAGCATACAGCCGGCGGGGAGAAACACTGTGCCACTGCCAGGCTGTACTCGGAGGTAATGTAGATCTTAGAAGATGAGACACTGATGTGCAACAGAGAAAGCACAGCTTCAGAAAACTGCACATCATGCATAAACATCCATGGAGGAATGCACTGTGACCATTTCCTCCTCTTCATTCTTTTCCTAGGAGACTGCACTTAGTAGTTCCAAAGAGAGAACAATTTCAATTTAAATATAACATTAAAAATGAGTAAACACAGCAATCAAAAGCTGCATTAGGGAAAGAAAGATGGGAGAGATTATCAGAAAATATAGCCATTAAGTGTGTATATGTGTAAAAATCAAATTACCGTCATTAATTCTGTATATTAATTTTTTAATTACATGAAGCAATCTCAACTATGGAAAAAAGCCAAATGCAGAGTTAGAGGAAATCAGAAAGGGTGATGCAGAAAATCCGGGCTCTGGCAAGGCAGAAGGAAGTATTGTGAGAAGCTTCTACAACATAAGAAAGAAGTAGAAAGATAAACTGAAGAAAATACAGGGCCAGTTTCAGCAATAAGAGCCAAATGAAAATGATCACAGAGAAAAGGAGGGAGCACTAGTGTCATTTTTTAAATTATATGGATAAAAGTAAGGAAAAACACACTAAAGCAGAAATAGAGAAGATACTGAGGAAAACAGCTGGTTGAGAGAGAAAATGGCATTCTTTGAGTGCTTAAGAATACTGCAATTGTCATGGGCTACACCTGTGCAGGGGTTCTGGGTTATCTCCATTCATGTTGCTTGGTTGGAGTATCAGTCTCAGGGAAGATCCCTGTGCTCAAATTTTTTTTGGTTCTGTTGCTCTCCTTGTGGGGCTCCTGTCCTCTCCAGATCTTACTATTTCCCACTTCTTTCATAAGATTCCTTGCAATCTGCCCAAAGGTTGGCCATAAGTCTCAGGATCTGCTTTGCTAGTCTGCAGGGCAGAGCCTTTCAGAGGTCCTCTGTGTCAGGCTCCTAACTTGTTCCCTGTTTTATCCTTCTTCTGATGTCCATCCTCTTTGCCTTTCTGGATGGGGATTGAGCGTTTTAGCCAGAGTCCTCCTTCTTGTTTAGTTTCTTTAGGTGTACAGATTTTAGTAGGTTTATCCTATATTATATGTCTATATGAGTGAGTATATAGTGTATGTGTGTTTCTGCTTCTGGGATAGCTCACTCAGGATGATCTTTTCCAGTTCCCACCATTTACCTGCAAATTTCATGATATCCTTGTTTTTTATTGCCGAGTGAGTAATATTCCATTGTGTAGATGTACCATACTTTCTGTATCCATTCCTCAGTTGAGGGGTATCTTGGTTGTTTCCAGCTTCTGGTTATTACAAATAAAGCTGCTACAAACATAGTTGAGCAAATATTCTTATTTTGTATTTGAGCTTCTTTTGGATATATGCCTAGAAGTGGTATAGCTGGATCTTGAGGAAGCGCTATTCCTAATTGTGTGAGAAAGGGCCAGATTGATTGGGTTCCATAGTAATGGGAACAGGGAATGTCTCTGACATAAACTGATTGGACTGCTTTTGATCACCTCCCTCTCGGGGGAGCAGCCTTACCAGGCCACAGAGGAAAACAATGCAGCCACCCCTGATGAGACCTAACAAACTAGGATTAAAAGGAAGGAAGACTTCTTCTACCAGTGGACTTGGGGAGGTGCATGTATGTAGAAGGAGGAGGAAGGGAGTGGTTGGGAATGGAGGAGGGAGGGAACTACAGGGGGGATACAAAGTAAATAAAGTGTAATTAATAAAAAAAAATAAGAAAAAATACGCCAACTGAAAGCAGAAGTATGAAGCAGTAAAATGAGTAATTATGCAATTTCAGATTACTTGGAATAAAAGAAACTTTATATCTGTCTACTAATGTTCATGAGATATTTCAGTGACAACTGAACTTTAAATAAAAAAATAATGTAGAAAGATCAAGAGACTTGCAAGAAAAATTGATATGTGGATAGCTTGTGTAAGGTGAGTCAGTACAGAGGCCCTCAGTGGTATCTACAAGGTAAACTGTCAAGGAATGGAGCAGTAAAGAAAGATTGCAGGGCCTTTTCCCACTAAAATCTCAAAACAGTTTTTAATATAAAGTGCACAAAGAAATGCTACTTTTTACTCAAGGTACCTCTAGAAGGGCAAGCCATGTAACTTTCACCTCAGAACAGAAATAATTTGGGGAATTATTGAGTAAATCAAAACACTTGCTAATGATCTGCAAGTATACAAATGACACAAATGGTAAAAATACAGTAATACACAATATAGAAAAATTATTTTCAGTGTTTCCTGTACAAGAGGCAGAAATCCAAGATGCCAGTGAAAACAGGGAAGTTAATAGATAACTTTTAATCATATCTATAATTATTGTAATATTCTGCATACCAATGTCTGAATCGACAGGGGTGGCACAATCACTACATTCCTGTAAGTTTACCAGCCATAGATAATCCTAATTCTACTTTCAGTGATATTTATGCAAGGACAAGAATCTAGCCATGTATTGCTCAGAATGGATCCTGTCAGTGTGAAAAGAGTTAATTCTAGAGTAAAGACTAAGATGATCCCTTAGGAGGATATATCAGTAGCTGGATATGGTGAGACAGGCCTGTAATCCCAGCACTCGGAAAGGCAAAGGCAGGTGTTTCACTGTGAGATGGAGGCCAGCCTGATCTACAAAGCAAGTCCAGGTCAGCCAAGACTAAACACAGAGAAACCCTGTCACAAACAAACAAATGAACAACAACAACAAAGAGTAAAAACAAGCAAACAAATAAAAAATAATTGAAAGGATGGGTTGGAGATGTAGATTTCAGATTTTGCTGCTTATACTGATGACAAAGAGTTTGCAAACAACAAAAAGAAGAAGCCATATGTTCTATATTGGGCAACTCGAGAGATAAATGCAAGGAAAAAACCTTTCTAAATATTATAATGCTCTAAAAAGAAAAAAAAACGTAATAAGACACATCTCTTAATGAAATACTTCTGTGTGCTAAAAAAATAGATCCTCACCATTTATTATAAAATGTTGAATGAAGGGGCTTCAATCAGGATATGTAATGAATAAATTGTAAAAAAAATATATATATATAAAAAGATCTCAAAAATGTAAAAGCATAAATTAGAATTCATTTAAATTATTTGTTTCTGTAACAAAGAAATGTACAAAATATGATCCAAATATGTACATAGAATAAATTAAGAAATTACAAATTATAATTGATTCCTTTTAATTTTATTTATTTATTTTTAAATTATAATTCATTTTTTATTTATTACAATTTTTTCACTTTGTATCTTAGCTGTAGCCCCCTCCCTCATTACCTCCCAATTTTACCCTCCCTCCCTCTTCTCCTCCTATACCCCTCTCCCAGTCCACTGATAGGGGAGGTCCTCCTCCCCCTCCATCTGACCCTAGCCTATCAAGTCTCATCAGGACTGGCTGCATTGCTTTCCTCTGTGGCCTGGTAAGGCTGCTCCCCATCAGGGGGAGGTGATCAAAGAGCCAGCCACTGAGTTCATGTTCCCCTTACTAGGGTGCCCTTTTAGAGACCAAGCTGCCATGGGCTACATCTGAGCAGGGATTGTAGGTTATGCATTTATGGTCCGTGGTTGGAGGATCAGTCTCAGAAAAGACCCCTGGTCCACATATTTGCTTCTGTTGCTCTCCTTGTGGAGCGCCTATCCTCTCCAGGTCTTTCATTTCCCCTTTCTTGCATAAGATTTCCTGCACTCTGGCCAAAGTTTGGCTATGAGTCTTAGCATCTGCTTTAATACCTTGCTAGGCAGTCTTTCAGAGTCCCTCTGTGGAAGACTCCTGTTCTGTTCCCTCTTTTCACTCTCTTCCAATATCCATCCCATTTGCCTTTCTGAATGAGGATTGATCATCTTACTGAGGGTCCTCCTTGCTTAGCTTCTTTAGGTGTCTAGATTTAGGTATGTTTATCTTATGTGTTTTATATCCACTTATAAGTGAGTAATATATACCATGTGTGTCTTTCTGCTTCTGGGATACCTCACTCAGGATGATGTTTTCTAGATCCCACCATTTGCGTGCAATTTTCATGATTTCCTTGTTTTTAATTGGTCATTAGTATTCCACTGTGTAAATGTACCACAATTTCTGAATCCATTTCTCAAATGAGGGGCATCTGGGTTGTTTCTAGCTTTTGGCTATTACAAATAGATCTGCTATGAATGTAGTTGAGTAAATGTCCTTCTTGTATACTTAAGAATATTTTGAGCATATATGCCCAGATGTGGTATAGCTAGATCTTGAGGTAGAACTATTCTCAAATTTCTGAGACAGTGAGAGCAATAAGACAATTAAAGGTGATTAAAGGGATTGAAATCGGAAAGAAAGAAGTCAAAGTATCACTATTTGCAGATGATATGGTAGTATACAAAAGTGACTCCAAAAATTCTACCAAGGATTCCTACAGCTGGCAAACACCTTCAGCAAATTGGCTGGATACAGAATTAACACAAAAATTTAGTAGCTCTACTGTATACAAAAGACAAATGGGCTGAAAAAGAAATTAGGGAAAAATACATTTCACAATAGCCACAAATATCATAAAGTACTTTGGTGTAACTCTAACCAAGCAAGTCAAAGACTTGTATGAAAAAAAAAAAAAAAACTTCAAGTCTCTGAAGAAAGAAATAGAAGAAGATATCAGAAATGGAAATATCTCCCATGCTCATGGCTTAGCAGGATAAGCATAGTAAAAATGGCCATCTTATCAAAAATAATCTACAGATTCAATGCACTTACCATCAAAATAACAACGCAATTCTTTACAGACCTTGAAAGAAAAATTCTCACTTCATATGGAATAACAAGAAAGCCAGAATATCTAAAACAATCCTGTACATAAAATATCTTCTGGAGATATCTTCCTCTCATGATCTAAAGCTCTACTATAGAAAATCAGTAATGAAAACTGCATAGTACTCGAATAGAAACAGACTGGACATCAATGGAATGAAGTAGAAGACCAAGAAATAAACCCACACACTTATGGACACCTGATTTTTGACAAAGATGCCAAAACCATACAATGGAAAAAGTGATAGCATCTTCAACAAATGATGCTGATCTAACTGAAAGTCTATATGTAGAAAAATGCAAATAGATCCATACTTAATACCTTGGACAAAACTAAAGTCCAAGTGGATCAAAGTCCTCAACATAAAACCACTAATCAACATAAAACCACTAATTAGAAGAAAAAGTGGGGAAGAACTGTGAATTCATGGGCAGAGTACAGGGAATCTTAAGATAGAAGTGGGAGATAGTAAGACCTGGAGAGGATAGGAGCTCCATAAAGACAGCAACAGATCCTCAAAGTCTGGGCACAGGGGTCTTTTCCCGAAACTGATACTCCAGCCAAGGACCACTCATGGAGATGACCTGGAACCCCTGCACAGAGGTAGCCTATGACAGTTCAGTATCCAAGTGGCCTCCATAGTAATGGGGACAGGGATTGTCTCTGACATAAACTGATTGCCCTGCTCTTTGATCACCTCCTCCTGAGCGGGGAGTAGCTTTACCAGGCCACAGAAGAAGACAATGCAGCCACTACTGATGAGACCTGATAGACTAGGATTAGAGGGAAGGGGAGGAGGACTTTCCTTTTCAGTGGATTGGGAGAGGGAGAGGGCCATGGGTGGGGAAGAGGGAGGGTGGAATTGTGAGGGAGGGAGGCACAGAGTGGATATAAAGCGAATAAACTGTAATTTAAAAAAATAAAAAATATTTTGAAAGCATAGTCATAAGAAAAATTTAGCAAATCAAATGCAAGATAAAAGTAAGAAGTTGAAATCTTTAAATTTGATGAGATAAAATGTAGTTGAAACAAAGAAAGAAATAAGGAAGAACACAATAATGAATTTCCAAACTTATGACATTCAGGAACAAAATAGAAAAGCTGAGATGTTTGAAAAACGAAGAAACACACATAAGAAAACAGCAAAGAAAAAAGTCAGTCTCATGCAAACCAGATTATATAAAGTAGAAAAAATTTAAGTAAGGATATAGAAGTGTAAAACTCCAAAACAGATTATAATTGATTTGATCATTGTGTCCTTTAAATAGGAATCATCACACTAGAGAACTCATTTTAATTTCAAATGAGAAAATTCTTAAACTCCAACTTTAATTTGGATTATAATACGTATTTAGAAAAATCTATGTTTTTACATATGTGCGTGGCATCAATTAATTAGAGACCATGAAAAATAAAAAGAATGAGGAAGGACATGTAAGAGGGCTCAAGGGTATGGGAAAGGGGAAATAACATAAATATGTAATAATCTCAGAAATGAAAGGAATAATTAAAAAATAAATGTTTCATAGAAATGATAAAATAGATCATAGGAAGTAAAATAGATGGAATTTAGGCAAAAATAAGATATAATCAGGAAAATGAATATACAAATGGCAGTGTGTTTTGTAAATAAACATAACACCTCTGTTCTTAAATAAAATTGCCTGTGATTTTTTTTATTAGACGAAGTGTCTACATATATGCTATCATAAACTAAGTAGGGTAGTTTTGTTAGAAATCTATTACCTGAAGTTTAATGCTAGAGGCTTGGGATAATAAAAATCTGTATCATAAAACACTGCTTTCCAAGCAGATATTTTTGAAATACAGAGTATCAATTCCTAAGAACTGTAATGCCAAAATAAATACATAAATAAATAAATAAATAAAATTGTGATACCAGGTGAGTGCTCTATTAATGATACACAATCTCTCAGTTCAGGATAAAATATAAACTCTTGTCAACTAAAATTGTTTTGATTTAGTGTCTCATTTTATAGTCCAAGCTGTCTTTGGACTCATTAGCCAAGGGACTCTATTGCCTAAAAGCTGAGATTATAGTTCAGTGTCACCATTTAACCCTAACAAATTTTAATAAAAATGGAAAAATGGAAGACCTTCCCTATCAGTGAACTAGGAGAGGGGAATAAGGGGAGAAGAGGGAGGGAGGAAGGATGGGTTTGAGAGAAGATGAGAGAGGGAGCCCCACCGGGATACAAATTGAATAAATTTTAATAAATTATAATAATAAAAATTAAATAATAAAATAAAATAATGGAAAAATGTCTTCTTGATTCAATATTATCCATAATTTCATAAATAAGTGTAAGTTAAAGAAAAAGACTGACAACATAATTTATTTTATGAATATTTTAAAG
Source organism: Meriones unguiculatus (assembly GCF_030254825.1). Classification (NCBI taxonomy): domain Eukaryota; kingdom Metazoa; phylum Chordata; class Mammalia; order Rodentia; family Muridae; genus Meriones; species Meriones unguiculatus. Next base: position 59,985,801 of record NC_083350.1, on the reverse strand, counting down.
TTATTAATACCACTTATATATTAATCACAATAGTCCATAAAATAGTCTATAATATATACATAAAATACATATATATACTCATGTAAATGTAAGACTAAACTCTTGAAGACTAATCTATTCAATTGATATTACCTACATATTACTCATTAAAAGTGCTAATATGTATTTAAATGTTTAGAAGATCATTATGTAAACAAATTTAAAAGGTACAGACTTGATATAGACTGTAAGTCTGTTATTCCAGTAATGAAATGACATAATAGCAAAATCAGTATAGATGATTGAATGAGCACTTACTCTTTCAATTTTTCATTTCAATTTAAATATTTTCACTGTAGATTTCGAGAATGACTCCACACCTCGTCTTAGTAGTGTGTGGCATTTTGGCAACTTCTTGTTGCCGTGACACACTTCCACTTTGTCCAATCATAGCACATTTCTGATGATAAACAGATGTTGCAAAATAAACCTGGATTTTTATATCCATCCATTTGAGCCTGAGCACTTCCAAGTGGGCAGTAAATTGTCACATGGACGACAGCATGAAAGGAAGTGTGTTCCAGTGGATAGAAGTATGCACAGTAAAGACAGGCACATGAATTATGCTCCTAATGCAGTAACTTACTTTCTGTTCAACTTTGGAAAAGTAATTTAACTTATGTGTTTCAGGTCCCATTAAATTGATGGTAATAATCTTTCTTTGTTAACAAAGTGCTTTGAAATCACTGTGTGACAAGCAATATATTACCACAAAGTATTCTTATTTCACCCTGCATTGTAACCTCTCAGGAAAAGGGTCTATGCATCATTGTGAGTATTTCAATGTGCAACATTGGCCAAAAAAGGGAGGAGGGAGAAAATGATTGAGAATGGCATGGAAATACTATAATGTTCCCTGTAAGTCAGTGTTATGAACTCACCTTGAGTGTTGAATTGACTAATCGTACATTTGCATCAATCGGATGATAAATGTAAGAAAGTTTCAGAAAGAAAAAAAAAATGGGGCTCTTGTTTTTGAAAGAGGCAGGGAAATATAGACCAAGTACACCACAGTAGGCTGTACTTCATATAAAACAGCAGAACTGAATAAAATCTTAGCAAAGAAAAAAAAAAAGGACTATTTCTTTGTCTTCTGATTTTTAAATACATGCATAGAGTTTTGTGTTTACGTAGTATGTATGTGCATGGGCCCAAGATCAGATGCAAGGATTTCGCTCTTTCCTTCCACAACGTTGTCACAGAGACTGAACTCAGGTCATCAGACTTGACATCCAGTATCTTGTCCCACTGAGTCAAGAAGTCCTATTTCTATCCCATGAGCAGGTAACTTTGATTGAGAAACATTTAATGTAAACAAATGGGGTTTTATCAAGAAAACATATATGCTACTATTTGCACTATTTGTCCAAGTATAGCAAAAAGAAGATATATAAATTGTATACAGAAATATGATAACATAGGAAGTCTTAATATTTGCATGCATACCTACTTGAGTTCAGTAACCAGTAAGATGGGCTCCCTTTGGACATAAATGGCCATGCCATGGTCTGTTATTGAGTCAGTGGTCCTGATGCCTACCTAGCAGAAAATGCCTGTCTGTACTCCATAAAATCATGAAGCTACATAGACATCCTCAAATTCATCACTTATTTTTGGTGTTTAAGTTTAAAGGGGGAAATAAATGAAAGACATATAAAATGGTATAGGATCACCAAGGCAAGATGATTATATGATAATCTCTCAGGCCTATTCAAACCTTTGTGCTATCTCAAATCATCTCTCTTGAAAAATCAAAAGATCATGTACTTATTTCATGTCCTGTTAAGAATGATGAATTCCATAAACATGAATCCGGATTCTCATGAAGCTGAAGATTAAGAAACTAGCACTTTGTTTTACCTTGTAGATGACCAATTGTATGTAAAATATAGGTTTATAATGATCTTACGGTGCAAAAGGTATAGATTTGTAGGTGTTTTACAGTGTAGACGGCATAAATTTTGGGGTTTTGTATAGTGTAGAATGCATATGTTTGTGGATTTTCTCTACTGTGGAAGGCATAGGGTTTATGAATGTCCTACCATTTATAGTGTAGAGCTTTTATGGATGTATTAAGGTTGTGAATGGCATGAATTTGTGGTGTCCTACAAAGGGAAGGCATAGGCTCGTGAGTATCTTACACTGTGAAAGATAGGTTTGTGAGTGTGTTATAGTGTGGAAGGCATAAATTGTGGATGTCTGACAGTGTGGATTACGTAAATTTCTGTGTATACTACAGTATGGAAGAAATGTTTTTTGGTATCTCACGGTGGGAAAGACAGTTTTGGGGTATACTACAGTGTGGAAGACATAGTTTGTGTGTGTCTTACAATGTGGAAGGCAAAGAAGAGTAAATTCAAGTGAATTTGGTCATGTAGTCAACTTGTTCCTCACTAGTGATGAAATACAGATGTTTTTAAAAATGTCAAACATGATGTAGAAAATAAACAGTAGCACGTAACTTTTATATGATTATGTGGGAGTTGGAAACAGGACAGAGGACAGTCTAAACTTCAAGGTCATCTCGGCCACACAGCCAGTTTGAGGCCAGCATGAGTTACACATGTTCCTATTTTAAAATCAAGAACTGTGTAAAGAAGAAATGGATCTAGAAGTCAGAAAAGAAGTGAATGAGAAATGGTCTATCAAAATACTAACAACAAGAGACACCTAAGTTCACTCAGTAAGTTGCTTCTCCACCATCAAAGAGGAGAATGTGTATTGTCCTTGACATGATTATTAGTTAGTAAAAGGTAAGAAAATGCAATATTGGATGTACGTGTTACTACAGTGAGCACAGCTCCTTCATTCTGTTGAGAAAGCTACTGCAGATAGCTCAAAGAATATCACCCACCTTTGTTCCTTCCTTTCTTTCCACCACATTTCTTACTAGTTGTGTTGTTAAAATGCAGCTGCACTATATTGAACATTTAGAGGTTGATTTAGTGACCAAGTACTTAAATGCTCAATTTGCTCTGGTTATTGTAATGATTGAAATAATAAGACTTAGCAATTTCACACAAGTGAATCATATGAACCATTTAATGCTAATATAGGCTTTAGTTATCAACTTCTAAATAGTAAGTTGTATTAAACTCACTATCATTCCAAGAATTTATTCTACCCTTTACATTTCTATAGTAGAAAAAATTAAATAATATAGTGATAAAATTAAGTAGAGACATCAGAAATTTCTTCTTAAAATCATGTACAAAGTTAACTATTAGTTTGTCTACTGAACAGAGTGCTAATTATCAGAAGATCAGTTGTATATAATGCTTTTGGGATATCTATAGAGGAAAAGTTTTCTTGTACACCATCAATATGGTAGTAATATATGTTGCATTTTGATGCCCAGAAATGTCTGCTGGCTCACCTGATTTAATTGTTATAGAATACAAATTACATTTTTAAATAGATTTGTAAAAAAGGTCTGCAGAGATGGCTCAGTGGAGAAAGCTGTACAAACATTAGGGCTGGAGTTTGAATTCTTAGAACATATATAAAAGGCAATTAGTGTGGAGGCCTCCTGTCTTCATGACACTTGGGAGGCAAAGCTGGATAACTGAGCCAAGCTGGCTTTCTAGACTAGCTCAAATTGCCAAGGTCAGTGTTCCATGGGAGATTTACCTCAGTCAACAGCATGGAGAGTGACTAAGGCAGATGCCCAGTTTCATCTTGACTCTACACATAGGTGGACATGGGTGCACACACTTGCAAACACACGGGTGAGCACAAAGCTATACAAAGAATAAATTCGCCAAAAATATGTAAATAAAATAATAAAAAGGAAAACTGAAGGAATGTATTTATTTTAACCTCTGCCTAGTTAAGGTCAAAGCCTGTGTGTTCCTTAACCATATCTTACACACGTGCAGAGTCCATGACAGAGGAAAGGACAGATGGATACTTTATTTTAAATAAGACCATTGGAATTATAAGAACATATATGCTCCTAAGAAGATGCAGAGCGTAGGTTTTTTTTCTCTTATCATACACATAGCATACCATTTACAAAAAATAGATTTCAATGAAACAAAATTGTATTGATGTGATCTGTAATCTATCCATGCCTCCCTGAGGTTTTGCTTCTTATATTTATTTGCTGCCCTTCCTTTGTGATTGTGAGCATGTCTCTGCTCATCAGAAGGAAAATAATCACACACACACACACACACACACACACACATAAGATTGTTGAGGAAATGAGTGAGAGACAGCAAAGGAATCTTGTCTTAGCATTCCCCCTCAAAAAGTTTTCTAGGATCAGAGTATTTGCACAGAAAAAGTAGAATAGGTAAATACCAGTAGTTGGATTTCTCCGAGAATAAACATTTTCTCAATAAAAGAGCATTCCAAAAAATATTTCTGTTGAGACTCATACTGCAAGCCCGTTATTCTGTCTGCATTAGAGGCTTAAAGAGGACAACAATTTAATTCTAATTTAAACCAACATTTTAGTAAGGACTTTACAAGTTAATGGGTCAGTCGTATAAGGGTATACTTTGCTTTCATTATGGATAATATATTATAGATTATACAAATTGCACATTTTTCCAACATGGAAGCAAATCAAATCTTCCAGTATCCCCTTTATTCTGTTGAATTTTTTATGATAATTCACAGAAGTCAGGGAATCACTGGAATATTACACAGGGCTCCACTAAAGGTTGCAACGAGGAGAAACACATGGTGAAATCTGGAGGCCGCAAACATGTGCCACTAGCCAGTCTCACTGGAGTACACCATACTCCCAGCAAGTGCACACAGTCCTCAACTCTGCTGTTCTCCAAAAGCCTAATGATGTTTAGCTTTGTCATAATATTTCAATTATTTATCAGCCACTTGAGATAAAGCTCAGTTCTCAACTCCCCTCTCCTGATGATTGGTACTGAATAGACAACCTTTGTCTACATAGGTTTCTATCACTATACAAACACAACATCCAGAAAAGGGAAGGAGTGTATTTCACTATAGAGTTTATAGACTACTATGAAGGGAAGTAAGAACTGGAATCAGGGGGCAGAAATTCAAGCAGAACCATGGAGGAATGCTGCTTATTGGCTTGCTCTCTACAGCTTTCTCGACTTGCTCTCTTAAACAACCCAGAGCCACTATCCCAAGAGTGGCACTACGCAGAGAGTGGTAGGCCTTCCACGTTAATCATTAATTAAAAAAATGCTCCACAGCCTTACCCTCAGGCTATTCTAATAGAGGCATTTTCTCGGCTGAGTTTCCCTCTTCACAGATGACTCTAGCTCATGTCCAGTTGACAAGAAATCAGCTAGTACAACCTTCAAATACAAGATGTCTTTCTCTTCTACAGACTCTCCCTTGCTAAGAGATAAATTATTAGCACAAACTAAAATTTGATTTATTATGAATAAAAAAGAGAGATGATTGTGGTCCTTTTTTTATATAGATAAATCTTTAGGTGTTTCATCAGATTCCAGGAGCAAATCAAACACTGAAGACTGTACAAGACACCCCTATACTCTGATCTTACAGGAGCTTACAACCATCCTAAAAGATCTATAACGAATCAAGAATCCACGATGAAGAACACATACAAATTTGGCATTTGTTGCCCAACAGTCACAGTGTGGACTGCTGAACTGCAAAGGATCTATACTCTGTGACTTCAGCTTTTGCTGACAGATGTCTGAGCTAATCTCTGAGTAAGAACATCTCCTTGACTCTTTTCAGAAAGTAAACAACTGTAGTCAGAGCTAAAAATACATAAAGAATAAGCAGAAAGAAATATATTTTGAATTAATATTCAAATGATTTTGAAAACATTCAAGTTGAGCTACTGTGAGCATCAGTAATTACACCAAAAAGATGAGTAAATGTTATAATTATAACTGCAGTAAAAATTATCCAGCACTTTCAAGGAGTCCTGCACTGAATACTGATAAGTAGACAAGGGAATTCTCTTCAGGGTGTCAGAGACATGGAAAGATCTCCAGTTCAGGACATACCCATTTTGTGAGTTCCTGTGGTTGAATAAACAAACAAAAATGATACAAGGAGCAACTCAGTGGGTACTGGCCCCACTGTTTACCCCACAGCTAAACTATATATAAATATATTTTCTAAATTATGCTGTAGGGATTAAAAGTGATCCCCACAGCCGTCTATAGTTATCAATTTAAACTACACAGCCATGGATGTTTAGGTTAGAATTACTGCTGTCAGTTATGAGCCCCCACACAATTCTAAAAATCATGTTAATTATGTTACACACACCATGGATAGTAAATGTAGCTTTTTCAATAACTATAGCGGTAAGAGCTGCCATAGCTGCCTGGCTTCCTTCTTCTGTGATCGTCTTCTTCCTTCATATGCTTCTTTTCTGCATCTGCAGATGTGTCATTTTTCAGAACCCAAGATTTTTCTCAGACACAGACATGCTGGCTGCTTTTTGTCTCTGCTCCTTGGTTTAAGTGGAGTTTTCTAGTCTTGCATTATAGGTTCCTAAATTGGAGCCTGGAAACATGTAATATTTTCCTAGCAATGAACTCCCTCTAATATTATTAATAATTCTCAAAGCATTACTTATATATCTAGTATTCTTATAACTAATATAAATAGCAGATACTACACCCTTAAATTCCACAAATATATTACTAATCATTAGACAACCATGTCTTTGACCAAGCTACTATTCTATGAAACCTAATGCATGTGTAAGTAAAGCTTCATTCTATTGTATAGACCATTTTCTCTTCCTTGTCTGATTAGTCATATCCAGGTTTTCAGCCCAGCTTGGATTTCAGGTTCATTAGGAAAAAAAAGAGTAGTTTCATGAGCATTCTTGAGTGCCCAGAGTATCTAGTAAAGCAGTATGAATGAAGTTGAATGTATATTTATTGAATGAATAAATAGGGAAGTGCATATTAGAATTATTATAACATTATATCACAAGGCAGCAGAAGCCAAGATATTCCTACGAATTCAAATATCTAATAGTAAAAATAGTAAACTCTGATGAATAAAGAAACTGCTTTTTATATTTTAGAATTGATTTGTTGATTTAATATAGCATAACTGTAACAGTTACTTATTTCCTTTGGAATTTTAATGTTTTAGGGAAAGAAAGTAGAAAATATACAAGTAAACACTAAAATAATATATTTAAGACTTCTTTTTAGCTATATGGTATATGTGTTATATAACACTAGTTTATTGATAATTATAAATTATGAAGTAGGTTTGAAAGGAATATTTTACCCACTAGTTTCAACACCATTTGGCTAAATCTCTTTTTCTTTTGCCTTTAATGACATCCTGTACAGAAACAATATTTCTAGCTGACCAAGTTATAACAACTCAAGCCAGTTTAAAACTTTAATCTTAAATGGTATTCACCTCCTTTTCCTTTTTTCCATCCAGTCAACGTGCAGGCAGAAGGAAGCGAGGAGAGAAGACAAGTTATATCTTGATTTTGCTCAAGTGCATCCCATTCTACTAAGGCTACTTTAACCAGGTTCAAGTTCTTTAGGCAGGATACGGACCAATAGAGGGTTCCTTTCCGTAACATCACCCTGTCTCTAGTAAAGCCACTTCCTTACCCAGTGACTAAATCCAAATCTTCTCTGTTTCCTCCCATTACTTTCCAGTTCTCTAGTCTGCTCTACATTGTCATGGAGCAGTGAAACCTCCAAGGATCTCTATATTTGGGGAATGAAAAAGAACAAAGGTTTACCATGTTGTCTTTGACTTTGGCATTTTTACTTCTTGGAAGACCTTAGTGATAGCCTCTCATCCAGAATGGCACTTTCCTGCATAATTATTTTGCTTTTCTCCTCTATATTTTCTTTTTTTTTTATGTTCAACATGTTATTCTTTAGTATAGCAAATCATGCCATATGACATTTAATCATTTTAAGCATTTACAACCCATTACATGATTTTTTTTTATCTATAATAAGGTACAATGTATAATTGTAAAACTCCACAAGTCTTGCACCTTTACACATAAAACATAAAATGATGTGCTTTGTGTAATTATTTATACTAGAAATTATAAATAAATTTGTATCTTTTCAGTAACAAAATGAAAAATTTGTATAGTAATGCTGTAGACTATTAATTAAATGGCTAAAATTTGGAACTAATAAGAACTAATGTAAGTGCATTAATATGGTTAAAATTGGAAGCACATCTCCATAAAAGTGACATGCAGAATTAGACATAGTTAAGATATAAACAGAACACATAATAGTTTCAGGATATTTACATATGGAAATAGAAAGTACTCCAGTTTCACAATGATGGTTATGTGTTGGAAGCTGAAGAATTTCAATGAAAAAACTCAGTACTTTGTTTATTTATTATTTATTTATTGACTTTTTCTGCTGATCATAAGCCCTCCCTTTCCTCCTCCCATTCCCATTCTCTATTTTATCCAAGCTATTCTTACACATATGTGTAAGGACCCTTGGTCGAGTCCATGCACGGTACTTGGTTGGAGCTACAAAAGAACCCCTGCCTGGGCCCAGGTTATTTGGCTCTGTTGGTCTTCTTGTGCAGCTCCTGTACCATCTGGGTCCTTCTATTCCCTCACTTCCCAAGCAAGCATAGCAGAGTGTTAATAGTGTTAGCAGTTGTCCCTCTCCCAGGGGTTGGGTCTCAGGATGGGCAAGGCATCGGCTGGACATTTCGTCAGTCTTTGCTGTATTTTTCTCCCTGTACATCTTGTAGCAAGCAAATGGACCAAAGAAGCAAGAAGGAATATCCATTCAAATATCGAATAAAATAGAATTTCAACCAAAATTAATCAAAAGAGACGGGGAAAGGCACTTCACATTCATCAAAGGAAAATTCCACCAAGAAGATGTTACAATCCTGAACATCTACATCCCAAATGCAAGTGCCCCACATTTGTAAAATAAACATTGATAAAACTTAATCCACACATAGATCCCCCTACATTAATTAGTGGGAGACATTAATACCCCCTTTCAAAAAAGGACAGGTCAATAAAACAAAAATTAAACATAAAAACAATGACTCTAACCGAGGTCATGAATCAAATGGACCTAACAGACATCTACAAAACCATTTACCCTAACACAAAAAAATTTATCTTCTCAGTACTTGATGGAACCTACTCCAAAATAAACCATATGTTTGGTCAGAAATCAAACCTCAACAGAAACAAGAAGATTGAAATAATCTCTCTTTTTTTTCTTTTTTTTTTTTATTTTATTTTTATCAGTTACATTTTGTTAACTCTGTATCCCAGCCGTGTCCCGATCCCTCATTCCCTCCCAGTCCCTCCCTCCCTCCCTCCCTCCCTCCCTCCCTCCCTCCCTCCCTCCCTCCCTCCCTCCCTCCCTCCCTCATCTCCACCGTGCCCCTTTCCAAGTCCACTGATGGGGGGACCTCCTCCCCATTCATCTGATCCTGTTTTATCAGGTATCTTCAGGACTGGCTGCAAAGCCCTCCTCTGTGGCCTAACAGGACTGCTCCTCCCTTCGGGGGTGGGGAGACCAAAGAGCCAGTCATTGAGTTCCTGTTAGAAATAGTCCCTGTTCCCCTCACTTTGGGAAACCAATTGGTTACTGAGCTACCACAGGCTACATCTGAGTGGAGGTTCTAGGTTATATCCATACATGGTCCTTGGTTGAATGTCAGTCTCAGAAAAGACCCTGTGCCCAGATATATTTGGTCCTTGTGGAGCTCCTATCCTTTCCCCATCAGACTAACTCCCCTTCTTTCTTATGATTCCCTGTACTCTGCCAAAGGTTTGGTCATGAGTCTTTGCTTTGAACACACTGCTAGTTAGAGTCTTTCAGATGCGCTCAGTAGACTCCTGTCATACGTTCAATGCACATCCCATCTGTCTTTCTAAATGAGGATTGATCATCTTACCCCATGTCTGCTCAATTGATTATCTTTTTTAGGTGTATAGATTTCATTATGTTTATCATATCTTATAGGTCTATATAAGTGAGTATATCCCATGTTTGTCTTTCTCCTTCTGGGATATTTCACTCAGAATGATCTTTTCTAGATCCCACCATTTGCCTACAAATTTCATGATTTCCTCCTTTTTGATTGCTGAGTAGTATTCCATTGTATAAAAATACCACAATTTCTGTACCCATTCCACCGTTGATGGACATCTGGGTTGTTTCCATGTTCTGGCTATTACAAATAGAGCTGCTATAAACATGGTTGAGCAAGTGTCCTTTTTGTGTACTTGAACAAACTTTGGGTATATACCTAGCAGTGGTATAGCTGGGTCTGGAGGAAGCACTATTCCTATTTGTCTTAGAAAGCGCCAGATAGCTTTCCAGAGTGGTTGTACCAGTTTACATTCCCACCAGCAGTGGAGGAGGGTTCCCCTTTCTCCACAACCTCTCCAGCATGTGTTATCTCTTGAGTTTTTCATCTTGGCCATTCTGATGGGTGTAAGGTGATATCTCAGGGTCGTTTTGATTTGCATTTCCCTGATGACTAATGAGGATGAGCATTTCTTTAAGTGTTTTTCTGCCATTTGATATTCCTCTGTTGAGAATTCTCTGTTTAGCTCTGTTCCCCATTTTTTAATTGGATTACTTGGTTTGCTGCTTTTCAGCTTCTTTAGTTCTTTGTATATACTGGATATTAGTCCTCTGTCAGATAATGGGGTTAGTGAAGATTCTTTCCCAATTTGTAGGCAGTCGTTTTGTTTTGATGACGGTATCCTTTGCTTTACAGAAACTTTTCAGTTTCATGAGGTCCCATTTATTGATTGTTGCTCTTAGAGCCTGTGCTGTTGGTGTTCTGTTCAGGAAGTTGTCTTCTGTGCCAATGAGTTCTAGGCTGTTCCCCACTTTTTTTTCCAATTGATTTAGGGTATCTGGTTTTATGTTGAGGTCCTTGATCCACTTTGACTTTAATTTTGTGCAGGGTGATAAATATGGATCTATTTTCATTTTTCTGCATGTAGACATCCAGTTGGTCCAGCACCATTTGTTGAAGATGCTGTCTTTTTTCCATTGAATGGAATTGGCTTCTTTGTCGAATATCGAGTATTCATAGGTGTGTGGATTTATTTCTGGGTCTTCTATGCGGTTCCATTGATCCTCCTTTCTGTTTCTATGCCAGTACCATGCAGTTTTTATTACTGTTGCCCTGTAGTACAGCTTGAGATCAGGAATGGAGATACCTCCAGATGATCTGTTGTTGTACAGGATCGTTTTGGAGATTCTGGGTTTTTTTGTTTCTCCATATGAAGCTGAGAATCTTTTTTTCAAGGTCTGTAAAGAATTGAGTTGGTATTTTGATGGAAATTGCATTGAATCTGTAGATTGCTTTTGGCAGGATGGTCATTTTAATAATGTTAATCCTACCAATCCATGAGCACGGTAGATCTTTCCATCTGCTGATATCTTCTTCGATTTCTTTCTTTAGAGACTTGAAGTTTTTCTCATACAGGTCTTTCACTTGCTTGGTTAGGGTCACACCAAGGTACTTTATGTTATTAGTGGCTATTGTGAAGGGTGTTGTTTCCCTAATTTCTTTCTCAGCCTTTTTGTCTTTGGTATATAGGAGGGCTTCTGATTTTTTTGAGTTGATTTTGTATCCTGCCACTTTGCTGAAGGTGTTTATCAGCTGAAGGAGTTCTCTGGTTGAATTTTTGGGGTCGCTCATGTATACTATCATATCATCTGCAAATAGTGACACTTTGACCTCTTCCTTTCCGATTTGTATCCCCTTGATCTCCTTTAGTTGTCTTATTGCTCTGGCTAGGACTTCAAGTACTAAGTTGAAGAGATATGGGGACAATGGACAGCCTTGTCTTGTCCCTGATTTCAGTGGGATTGATTTAAGTTTCTCTCCATTGAGTTTGATGTTAGCTATAGGCTTGCTATATATTGCCTTTACTATGTTTAGGTATGTGCCTTGTATCCCTGATCTCTCCAAGACTTTAAACATGAATGGGTGTTGGACTTTGTCAAATGCTTTTTCGGCATCTAAGGAGATGATCATGTGGTTTTTCTCCTTCAGTTTGTTTATGTAGTGGATTACATTGATGGATTTCCGTATGTTGAACCACCCTTGCATGCCTGGGATGAAGCCTACTTGGTCATGGTGGATGATATCTTTGATGTGTTCTTGGATTCGGTTTGCAAGTATTTTATTGAGTATTTTTGCGTCAATGTTCATAAGAGAGATAGGACTAAAGTTCTCTTTTTTTGTTGGGTCTTTGTGTGGTTTAGGTATTAAGGTGACTGTGGCTTCATAGAATGAGTTTGGTAGTGTTCCTTCTGTTTCTATTTTGTGGAATAGCTTGAGGAGAATTGGAGTTAGCACTTCTTTGAAGGTCTTGTAGAATTCTGCGCTGAAGCCATCTGGTCCAGGGCTTTTTTTGGAGGGGAGACTGTTAATGACTGCTTCGATTTCCTTGGGAGATATAGGGCTATTCAGTCTTTCTACCTGATCTTGACTTAGTTTTGGTAGATGGAATCTTTCAAGAAAATTATCCATTTCATTTAGATTCTCAAATTTTGTGGCATATAGGCTTTTGTAGTATGACCTAATAATTGTTTGGATTTCCTCAATGTCTGTGGTTATGTCCCCATTTTCATTTCTGATTTTGCTGATCTGGATAGTTTCTCTCTGCTTTTTAGTTAGTTTGGCTAAGGGTTTGTCTATCTTGTTGATTTTCTCAAAGAACCAGCTTTTTGTTTCATTGATTCTTTGGATAGTTTTATTTGTTTCTAGTTGATTGATTTCAGCCCTTAGTTTGATTATTTCCAGCCGTCTGCTCCTCTTGGGTGTATCTGCTTCTTTTTTTTTCTAGGGTTTTCAGTTGGGCCATTAAGTTGTTTGTATGTGATGTTACAAATTTCTTCTTGCAGGCACTTAGTGCTATAAGTTTTCCTCTGAGCACTGCTTTCAATGTGTCCCATAAATTTGGGTATGTTGTGCCTTCCTTTTCATTGAATTCTAGGAAGTCTTTAATTTCTTTCTTTATTTCTTCCTTAACCCAGCTGTCATTGAGTAGTAAGTTGTTCAGTTTCCATGTGCGTGTCGGCTTTTTGTTGTTTCTGTTGTTGTTGATGTCTAACTTTAGTCCATGGTGGTCAGATAGTATACAAGGGATTATTTCAATCCTTTTGTATCTGTTGAGGCTTGCTTTGTGGCCCACTATATGGTCTATTTTGGAAAAGGTTCCATGCGGTGCTGAAAAGAAGGTGTACTCTTTTGAGTTTGGGTGAAATGATCTGTAGACGTCTATTAGGTCCATTTGATTTAGGGATTCTGTGAGTGCTTTTATTTCCCTATTTGGTGTCTGTCTAGTTGATCTGTCCCTTGGTGAGAGTGGAGTGTTGAAGTCTCCCACTATTGAGGTATTAGGATCAATGTATGATTTAAGCTTTAATAATGTTTCATTTACGAATGTCGGTGCTCTTGTATTTGGGGCATAGATATTCAAGATTGTGATGTCCTCTTGGTGGATTTTTCCTTTGATGAGAATATAGTGGCCCTCCTTATCTTTTTTGATTAACTTGGGTTGAAAGTCTATTTTATTAGATATTAGGATGGCTACTCCAGCTTGTTTTCTGGAACCGTTTGCTTGAAAAACAGTTTTCCAGCCCTTTACTCTGAGGTAGTGTTTGTCTTTGTTGCATAGGTGTGTTTCTTGGATGCAACAGAATGTTGGATCCTGTTTCCTTAACCATTCTGTTAGCCTGTGTCTTTTTATTGGTGAGTTGAGTCCATTGATATTGATAGATAATAGTGACCAATGCATGTTAGTTCCTTTTGTAATGGAGTCGATGAACTAACCCTGTTTCATTGCTTGTTTTCTTTTCATTTTTGTTGGGACATTATCTGTATGCCCTGTTTTCTTGGGTGAATTTGTTTTCACTGGATTGGAGTTTTCCTTCTAGTATCTTCTGTAGGGATGGTTTGCTGTGTAGATATTGTATAAATTTAGTTTTGTCATGGAATATTTTGTTTTCTCCATCTATGTTGATTGAAAGCTTTGCAGGGTATAGTAGTCTGGGTTGACATTTGTGATCTCTTAGAGTCTCCATGATACTTGCCCAGGCCCTTCTGGCTTTCATAGTTTCTGATGAGAAGTCCGGCGTGATTCTGATAGGTCTACCTTCATATGTTACTTGGCCTTTTTCCCTTGCTGCTTTTAATATCCTTTCTTTGTTCTGTAGATTTAGTGTTTTGACGATGATGTGACGTGATGTGTTTCTTTTCTGGTCTAGTCTATTTGGAGTTCTGTAGGCCTCTTGTATATTTATGGACATCTCTTTCTTTAAGTTGGGAAAATTTTCTTCTATGATTTTCTTGAAAATATTTTCTGGACCTTGGAGTCTGGAGTCTTCTTTTTCGTGAATTCCTATTATTCTTAGATTTTGTCTTTTCATAGCATCCTTGATTTCTTGGATATTTTGTGATTGGAACTTTTCTGATTTTACTTTTTCTTTGAGAGAAGTATCCATTTCTGCAAGTGTGTCTTCAGCTCCAGAGATTCTCTCTTCCATCTCTTGTATTCTGTTGGTGATGCTTACTTTTGTGGTTCCTGATCTTTTCTCCAAGTTCTCCAGCTCAAGGGTTTTCTCATTTTGTGTTTTCTTTATTGATTCTAATTCTGTTTTCATGCCTTGCACCATTTCTTTCATGTGTTTGAATTTGGATTCCTGTCTCTCTACGATGGCCTCTATTTCTTTTTTAATTTCCTTCTTATATGCCACTAATTTTTCCTCTACTTGTGTATCTATTTGTTTGGCTACGTTTGCCTGTGTTTCTTTAAGGATATTGTCTATTTCTTCTTTCTTTGCCTCCAACTGACTGGCCATCTCTTTGAAAGACTTGTTCATTTCCTCCTTATGAGCCTCAAATAACTGGGCAAGCATGGCTTTAAAATCATTTTCCTGTGCTTCTGCTGAATTGGTGTATCCATCGATTTTGGGGTTTGCTGGTGAAGTCATGATGTCCTGATTTATGTTGGAAGTGTTCTTTCGCCTACCTCTGGCCATTGGCTTATCTGAAACCTTCCCTGTTTGTTTTTGGATTCTGCAGATCAGACTGGTGCTGTCTCTCTCTGGTGTCTGGAGAGTTCTTCAGGAAGCTGAGCACTCTGAGCGTGTGCTGAGGACTAGCTGTACCTGTGGGAGGAAAGTACGCAGGCGCAAACGGGGCAAATGCAAGCGTGTGTGTGCGCGTGCGCACGTGTGTGTCTGTGTGTGCAAGTGTGCGTGGATGAGTTTCTCGAGGGACAGAGTGATGGCTAATGTTGAACCCTTGAGTGTGTGGGAGGGGCTCTGCACTGTATATGTCGCAGGCGCTAATGATGATCGCAGCGCAATTTCTGGCATTAACTGTCTTAGCTCCTCAATCAGGCCCACAGGGCAGGAACTTCAATGTCCCTAGTGCCCCTCTGTTTCCCAAAGTGGGTATGTGGGTGGGAGGGGGGTTCAATGCCTGGCTTCTGATTTAGAAGGACCCAGGATCTGGGGAACTGCAGATTCTCAACGGTGCACTCACTTACAGGCAGGTCTCTTGGTCGAGATCCTGGTATCTGGGGCTCTCTGCTCTCTGGTTTGGCCCTGCTTCTTTGATGTGTTCTGCCAGTTCTGTGCTGCTGTCACTGCCAGGTTCTGAAGTCTTGCTGCAGCTGGAGATTTCAGGGTGGTCACTTCAGCAGGGATGGGGTAACCAGGCTCTCTGTTCTCTGGTTTGGCCCTGGTTAGTCTTAAACTGGAGGGCTGTGGTGCCCCGCCAGTTCAGTACTGCTCCGCTGCCACTTCCAGCTGTAACTGGGGACTGGCTTGCTAGTCCCAATGCTTTCTGGGAAGTCCTGGGATCTCTTTGTTGTGCTCTCCAAGCTTGGGAGGCCCAGTGCCTGGTGTGTCCAGGTTGTATGACGTTTCTGCCTGGTTTCAGTGAGTATATAGGGTATTCTCTGTCACTGTGGGATTGGGCGGGCCGTACCTTCAGTGATGGCGATCCTGCGGAGCTAGTATGGTGTCTAGCAGATTCGCGCCCTGGGAGGATGGTGTAGCCACTGCGCGAATCTGGGACTCCGGGGCACGTACTGCTGGCTTTTGTCTGCCGCTAAAGTGCTTGGGGCTCCGTCTCAGCGGTTGTATACCCCAGGCAGTTAGGTCTGCGCTGAGAAGATGAGTCCAGTGTGCCTCTGTGCTGAGGAGGAAGGAGGTCTGGGGGAAGGGAGTGCAGCAAGAACAAAGGATCTTTTCTCTCCTTCCCCAAGCAAGTCTCCGGGTGACCGGAGGCCAAAGTTTTCACCTCCTGCGATGTTCTCTGGTGTTCAGAAAGCCTCGGTGTGGTTTTCCTGGGTTGGGGGTCCTTCCATTCTCCAACTCAGAAGATCAGGTATCCCACCGCTCAGAAACTGTGTGTGCTAGTCGCCATCTTGGCTCCACCCCGAAAAAATCTCTCCCCTATATTTTCATCTAGTCCTTGCACGCTAGGTGAGCCAGAATTTTGCCCAGCAAAAGTCCAGTAGTACCTTTTCCTTTTGAGCTCTATAACATCTATGGACTGTGGTCTCATTGATCTGCTTGGGACAGTTTCTCTGGTGCACTGGGCTCTAGTCTTAGACAAGAATGATCACATCCAAAACCCAATCACGTAACAACTACAGTGCTTTCCTTTCATCCTCATGCTCCAGGAGAGTACACAGTATATGCAATTTCCCATGTGATAAGAACTGTAAGAGGATATTGTGTTAGAATATTTGATTACTGTCCTGGCTTCCAGAGTTGCTTCAAGAAAGATGAAAGCATTTTATTTGTCACTCATGGGGAGTGTCTTCCTGCCAAGCATACATTTATGTTAATGAAATAAAGTTTGAAAAATCCCTAAGGATAGCAGAGTGCTTTACAGAAGAGCCTAGTATGTCTAGGTTTGCTTCTGAAACTCCTTTGTATAGCTATTCCTGACCCCTACTGCCTTTATGGAGTTGGAAGGTCTGAAAATTGAGTACCTATAATTTAATAAATCTCATGTAAGAAATTTTATATGAATAAACAAAAATAAACCCATAAATTGGTTTGGAGAGCTTCTTTTCTGATACAAATAGATGGTATCTAGAGAAACATAGCCTTGGAGAAGGCGTATAAGCTGGGCACCTTACACTCTACACCATTGTCTGTCCAGGTTTTTTATTCCTTACAATAAACTAATAACAATAAAACATCATGACTTTCTGAGTCCTTCAAGAGATCCTAGCAAATTATTAACCCTATGAAGAGGATCGTGGGAATTCATGTTTCATAGTTGTTCAGAATTACAGAATGTCCAGATGACAATTGTCTTTGAAAGTGGGAAGAATCTTTAAGTTTTGGAGCGTTTAGCTAAGATTTGGTATTACTTCCACCCAGCAACTTTTCAGAACATACTTTAATTGACTTGAGTAGAGTTGAATTAAAGAGAATTTCAAACCACTCAGTTAGTGTTTAGAGCATTGACATAGGCTTGATACAAAAAAAAATGTAGTTAGCATTAAAGTGAATGTGGAATTATTTCCCTTATTTTAAAATATCTTAATTTTAATCAAAATATAATTATATTACTTCTTTCCCATCCTCTTTTCCATCCTTTTACTTGTCCTCTTTCTTCAATTTTCACTTTTTACTCGTTGGTCCCCTTTTATACCTTGCCTGCGTTGGTTTCAAAAAGAATGATAACCATACTGTTTGCTAGAGGAATATGGAAGATTTGGGGACTTTGGACTAGAAAAGATAGTTTGATGTTTTAAGCAGGGATTAATGGACCATCCTAGTAGGAACATGCAAAACAATGCTCAGTGCAATTTGAACTGTGGGGAACCAGCTCAAGGACTTTCAAAGGGAAAGAATATTAGTAAGTGATTTAGAGATCCTTCTTGTGATAGTTTGGCAAAGATGTGGCTGTTTTGCCCTCCTAAAAATCTACCCGGAAACATTTCAAAAGAGATTTTAAGAGAGCCTAGAATCAACTCTGATGTGTGGTTATTAGTATCACTCTTAAATAGATCTAAAATGATAATTAGCAACCTACATAAAGAAAAATGCAAAATATAAAGTTTGAGGAGAAAAAGAGCACCAGGACATGTAATGAATCTAAGTCAAGTACTTAAGGAAATAAGGAAGTTTAAAGAAAAGCTTGATGCTAAATGGGAAAAAGGGATGGTAACATCAGATCAAGTTCAAACCAGCTAAGTTTCCAAATTATGAATATAACTAGAAAGAACTTTTTTAATTTTGGTATTATTATAATTTATTCAATTTGTATCCCTGCTGTGGCCCATTACGTGATCTCCTCCCAATCCAAACCTCCCTTCCCTTTCTCTTCCTATGCCCCTTCCCTAGCCCACTGATAAAGAAGGTTTTCTTCCCCTTCCATCTGATCCTAGTCTATCAGGTCTCATCAGGGATGGTGGCATAGTCTTTCTCTGTGGCCTGGCAAGACTGCCCTCCCCAAGGGGGATGTAATCAGAGAGCCTGCCACTTAGTTCATGCCAGAGAAAGTCCCTGTTCCCCTTTCTAGGGGAAAATTTTCAGTTTCATGAGGTCCCATTTATTGATTGTTGATCTTCGAGCCTGTGTTGGTGTTCTGTTCAGGAAGTTGTCTCCTGTGCCAATGAGTTCTAGGGTCTTCCACTTTTTCTTCTAACACATTTAGTGTGTCATGTTTTATATTGAGGTCTTTGACCACTTGGACTTTAGTTTTGTGAAGGGTGATTAATATGGATCAGTTTGCATATTTGAACACGTAGGTAAACGGTTAGACCAGCAACATTTGTTGAAGAATCTATCTGTTTTTCCATTGTACTTATTGGTTTCTTTGTCAAAAACAAGTATCTGTAGGTGTGTGGGTTTATTTATGGGTCTTCGATTTGATTCCATTGATCCACCATTCTGTTTCTATGACAGTATCATGCAGTTTTTATTACTGTTACTCTATAGTACAGTTTGAGATCAGGGATGGAGATACCTTCAGAAGATCTTTTGTTGTAAAGGGTTGTTTGAGCAATTCTGCTTTTTTGTTTGTTTGTTTGTTTTTTCCATATGAAATTGAGAATTATTTTTCTTTCAAGTTCTGAAAAGAATTGTGTTGGTATTTTGATGGGAATTGCACTGAATCTGTAGTAGAGGAATAACAAATAGCATAGAAATACTTTTTAAAGATGTTCAAAGTCCTTAATCATCAAGGAAATGCAAACCAAAATGACCCTGAGAATTCACCTTATACCCATCATAATGGCTAAGATCAAAAACTTTAGTGAAAACACATGCTGGAGAAGATATGAAGAAAGGGGAACCCTCCTCCACTGCTATTGGGAATGTAAACTTGTAAAACTACGTTGGAAGTCAATCTGGTACATTCTCAAAAAAAAAGTAGTAACAGTGTTACTTCAAGATTCAGCTATACCACTCTTGAGCATTTATCTGAAAGATGATAAACCATACAACAAGGACATTTGCTGAACTATGTTCTTGGCAGCTTTATGCATAATAGCCAGGATCTGGAAGCAACCTAGATGTCCCTCCACCAAAGAATGGATACAGAAATTATGGTACATTTACCCACTGGAATACTACTCAGCCACTATAAACAAGGAAATCATGAAATTTGCAGGCACATAGATGGAAATAAAAAGGATCATCCTGAGTGTGACAACCCAGAAGCAGAAATCTAAACATGGCATGTTCTCACTTATAAGTGGATATTAGCCATATAATATAGGATAAACATGATAAAATCTATAGTCCTAAAGAAGCTAACTTTTAGAAGGAGAAACATAGGGAAGATGCTTAATCCTCATTCAGTAGAAAAAACAGGATAGACATCTGATGTGGGAGAAGACAGGGACCAGGACAGGAGCCTACTACAGAAGACCTCTGAAACATTCTACCCAGCAGGGTATTGAAACAGATGCTAAGACTCATAGCCAAACTTTAGGCAGCATGCAGGGAATCTTATGGAAGAAGTGGGATACAGAGGGAACAGGATCTCCACAAGTAGACCAACAGAGCCAAAATATCTGGTCCAGTGGTGCTGGAGAGACTGATAAACCAATTAAGGACCATGCATGGAGAGGACCTAAACGCCTTGCTTAAATGTAGCCCATAGGCAGCTCAGTCTTCAAGTGGTTTCCCTAGTAAGGAGAACAGGAGCTGCCTATGACATGGATTTAGTGGCTTGCTCTTTAATTACCTCCCCCTGGTGAGGTGGGTTAACCAGGCCACAGAAGAAGATGATGCAGCCAGTCCTGATGACACCTGGTAGGCTAGGGTGAGATATTAGGGGAGGACAAACTCCCTTATCAGTGGGCTAGGGGAGGAGCTTGGGGGAAAAGAGAAAGTGAGAGTGGGACTAGGAGGAGACAAGGAAGGTGGCTACAGATGGGATACAAAGTGAATAAATTGTAATAAATAAATAAATTTTTTAAAAATTGAAAGAGGGGACCAAGTTCCAGCCCCAGCAAGTAGCAGAACTTGGCGGCTTTGGCCACATGGTTCTGGCTTTAGAGTCATGGATACAGGAAAAGAGTTGTGAAATCTTCCTCTGCAGCTAAGAAAAGCTTCTGAGGCCAGACATGCCACAGAGATGTCTCTGAATTCAGGCCCAGAGGGCCATTTCTAGAAGCTGTGAAGGTGAAGCTTGGATTGTGTTGTAGACCTCAAGATACAGGAGATGCCAGAGTTGTGAAATACCTGTAGACTAAAGCTGCAAGCCAAGTACAGAACCGGCCCAAGAAAAGAAGTGTGTTTCAATCAACAAAGCTGGAAGGAGTTGGAGTTCTGAAGAGCGTTTTGACATTAGACACACAGATGAAAATTATAAAGTATTGTTTGTTCGATTTTGGTCTTGCTTTGGTATTTCCATACTTTAAACCCTTTCCTTCCCTTTGTAATGGCATTGTGTATTCTATGCCAATGTATGTTGGAAGTATCCAATATGGATTTTGATTTTGATATTACAGGAGATTACAATTAATAGATTCCCTTGAGAGCTCATGCCAAGTCCTCTTTCTTTTTTGCCTGTGGATCAGAAGTAGCTCTCAGCTACTTCTTCAGCACTTGTGACTGTTGCCCTGCTCCCTGATTGCACTGGACTAAAATTCTGAAACTGTAAGTTAACTGTTCCCAGTTAATTTTTTTTTTAATATATAAACTATCCTTAGCCAGGGTCTCTTCACAACACAAGAATGGTGACTAAAGTAATGTCTCTTTTTAAACAGTTTATCTCTGTCAATTTACTCATTTATTAATTTACTTGTAGTGTTGTTATTTGCATAGGTGTCATTATGGAGGCATAACACAAAACAAAATTATGACAATAAATGCCAACAAGAAAATAAAATAACTCAGACCACACTAACATGGGAATTTTTGCAAAGTTCTCATACATGTTTCTGATATCTCCTAAATAAATGAAGCAATCATTCTCCAGCTAGACCTTGATAAGAAATTAGGATCCTTAGATAAACTTTTCATTTTCTTGAATGCTTTTTTGAAATGGGTAAGCAAGCTGATCAATCTGTGACCTAAGTAAGTCAGGATTATCACAATGTTGCTGCACTTGTAATTCTGTCCCAGTCAGAGTTTTCTGATCTTACATCCAACCCCTGCCTCCAGGCTTCTGGTGCAGTCTAAGTGTTCTGGGTATTGTAGTTAGATTTGCAATTGTTTCAACAAAAATACATTGTAACTGGCACATGAGTGAAATAATGAAATTTTTATAGTGATGACAGTCCATGTACAATGTCATTTTCAGGACTCACTGAGAAGAGATAGTTTATCTTCTATTTTGTTTGTCAGAAATAAAAGCCAAGCAAGAGAACAAGCTTGTTGGTCTTTGTGTCTTTGTTTGTTTGTTACTGTTATTGTTGTTTTACTCTTAGGGTTTCTATTTTCTTCCTGGGTCTTGCTTTCCCAAGACAATTTCTGAGAAAATAACACCACATCCACCAACAGAGGGAGTACATTACAGTATTATTTAGAGTTATAGTAGCTACATACTAGACTTACCTGAGAAATAAAGTTGTTTCTTCTCAACTGTATGTGAAACTAAAGTAAATTAAAATGAGTGTGCCAAATATTCATGACAAATGTAAATTTACAAACTAACACTGAACACTTTCGGTATTAGACTTCAATGTAAACAAAGCAGCCAAAGTCCATGGATACAAAGAAAAAGTAAGAAGATGCTATCAGAGGAAATATTGATTTTTCATGTCCATATAAAGGATCTGAGCCCAGGGGGGCCCTGCATAGACCATGCATGGAGAAGACCTAGACCCCCTTCTCAGATGTGGCCAACTGGCAGCTCAGTCTCCATGTGGATCTCTGAGTGAGGGGGCAGGGGCTGTCTCTATCTTGAATTCAGTTGACTGCTATGATCACTCGCCCCTTTTGATGCCACCATACCAAGCCATGGAGGAAGAGGATCCAGGCAGTCCTGATGAGACTTAACAAGCTATGGGCAGGTGACAATTGTAGAGAACTTCTACCCTTCAGTGGACTAGGGGAAGGGGATGAGATAAAGAGGGAGGCAGGGTATATCTGGGGGAGCTGAGGGAGGGAGCTTCAATCAGGATATATAATGAATAAATTATAAAGAAAAACACTAAAAATTAAAGAAAATATCTTAGGGTAAAACAAATTGAAGTAATAATTGCATAAGATATACATGCTATCAACATGGAATATTTTTACATGTGTCATTAATTCTTTGGGATTTCTTTTTATTAATTAATTTGTGGAATCACTTAACAGGCCTCCTTTCCTTACAATGCCACCCTCAGATCATCTATTCCTATTCCCCTCTTTCCTTTTCAGAGAAAGGGAGGCTCCTGTCTTGGGTAACAACCTACCCTAGTGCTTCAAGTCAAGATGGAACTAAGCCAATCCTCTCCCACTGAGGCCAGACAAGGCATCTCAGTTAGAGGAAAGAGATCCAAAGACAAACAATAGAGTCAGAGACAGCCCCTCTTTCATTTTGTAAGGGACCAACATGAAGAACAGGCTACACACCTGCTACATATATGTAGGGGGGTTAGGTCCAGCCTGAATCTCTCTATCCTTCCTTCCACTCTTCCACAAAACTCCCCAAGTTCTGCCTATTGTTTGGCTATAAGTTTCTGCATTTGTGTTCAGTTGCTGGATGAAGCCTCTCATAAGACAGTTATGCTAGGCTCTGGTCTGCAAACATAGCTGAGTATCATTAAGAGTCAGAGATTGTCACTTGAGTTTTTGATCTTGGCCATTCTCATGGGTGTAAGGTGAAATCTCAGGGTTGTTTTGATTTGCATTTCCCTAATGGCTAGTGAGGTTGAGCATTTCTTTAAGTGCTTCTCTGCCATTTGGTATTCCTCTACAGAGAATTCTCTGTTTAGCTCTGTTCCCCATTTTTTTTTCAATGCAGTTTATTCAGGAACCTTGAACAATCCTCGGACCCTGGGGAAAGCCAGCCCACAGCTTAAATACCCTCTGGGTAGCCAACCCAGGCGTGCCACGTGGGCAATGCAGATAGGTCCGCATACATGGAAGCAAGCCAGACCCTCGGCCTTAGCCAAATGTGGAGTTGTTCGTGACAGAGAGCATTCACCATCGGGAAGGTGGAAGGCAGAAACCAGCTCCATCTCTGTTCCCCATTTTTTAAGTCTATTACTTGGTTTGCTGCTTTTCAGCTTCTTTTGTTCTTTATATATACTGGATATGAGTCCTCTGTCAGATAAAGGGAACCCGTCTCCACTGCTGGTGGAAATGTAAACTTGTACAACCACTCTGGAAATCAATCTGGCGCTTTCTCAGACAACTAGGAATAGCGCTTCCTCAAGATCAAGCCATACCACTCCTGGGCATATATCCAAAAGAGGCTCAAGTACACAAAAAGGACATTTGCTCAACCATGTTTGTAGCAGCTTTATTTATAATAACCAGAAGCTGGAAACAACCCAGATGCCCCTCAACTGAAGAATGGATGCAGAAATTGTGGTACGTCTACACAATGGAATATTACTCAGCAATGAAAAATAAGGAAATCATGAAATTTGCAGGTAAATGGTGGGATCTGGAAAGGTTCATCCTGAGTGAGTTGTCCCAGAAGCAAAAAGACACACTCACTCATATAGACATACAACATTAAAACCACTAAAACCTGTGCATCTAAAGAAACTAAGCAAGAGAGAGGACCCTAACTAAAATGTCCAATCCCCATCCAGAAAGGCAAAGAGGATGGACATCAGAAGAAGAAGAAAACAGGAAACAACCTAGGAACCTGCCACAGAGGGCCTCTGAAAGCCTCTGCCCTACAGACTATCAAAGCAGATGCTGAGCCTGATGGGTAACTGTTGGGCAGAGTGAATGGAATTTTATTTAAGAACTGGGAAATAGTAAGAGCTGGAGAGGACAGGGTCTCCACAAGGAGAGCAACAGAACAAGAAAATTTGAACACTGGGAATTTCCCAGAGACTCATACTCCAACCAAGGACTATTCATAGAGATAACCAAGAACCCCTGCACAGATGTAGCCCAGGGCAGTTCAGAGTCCAATTGGGTTACATAGTAATGTGAAGAGGGACTGCCTCTGACATAATCTGATTGGCCTGCTCTTTGATCACCTCCCCCTGGAGGGGAGCAGCCTTACCAGGCCAAAGTAGAGGACAATGCAGCCACTTTTGATGTGAACTGATAGACTAAGATCAGAAAGGAGAGGAGAACCTCCCCTATAAGTGGACTTGGGGAGTGGCATGCAAGCAGAGGGAGGAGGGAGGGTGGGATTGGGAGGGGAGGAGGGAGGGGCTTATGGGGGGATACAAAATGAATAAAGTATAATTATTAAAAAAATTTTAAAAAAGTTAAAAAAAAAGAGTCAGAGATTGGCTTTCTCCGATAGGGTGGGTCTTAAGTTGCGCTGGTCATTGTTTTGCCCTTTCCTCAGTCTCTACTCTATCTTTACCCTTAAACTTTTTGTAGGTGAGTCAAATTTTGGGTCAAAGGTTTTATCGGTGGCTGGTGTCCCCCTCTCTGCACTGGAAGTTTCAACTTTTCTTTTTTCTAATTTAATGTTTATTTGACTGTTAATTAGATACAAAGTTAAAAAACAATATTCTTTCGTGAACATACTTAAATATTTTATTCTTATTTTAGGAGAAAACATGGAATAATCAGTTTTTCAACATATTTACTCCAACAATTCATTGCCATTTCTCCAAGAACCATTCTTTTACACTGCAAACATTCATGCTTTTCTTTTGCTGTTGTTGTTGCTTCTAACCGGATTTGTATTATCTATATCCTCAGGGGTATGGCCCCATCTGTACTCCAGCCACAACCTTATTCTAATTCAACACATTTCAATAAAGAGCTCCTAAATTGTCCTCTTACTTTGAAAGCAAGAAAAAAGTGTTAACTCATTTACTGTACATCTTAACTCAGAGAAGTACATATAATTATATGAACCTGCCATAAGAAAGAAGGGGAGTTAGTCTGATGGGGAAAGGATAGGAGCTCCACAAGGACCAAATATATCTGGGCACAGGGTCTTTTCTGAGACTGACATTCAACCAAGGACGATGTATGGACATAACCTAGAACCTCCACTCAGATGTAGCCTGTGGTAGCTCAGTAACCAATTGGTTTCCCAAAGTGAGGGGAACAGGGACTATTTCTAACAGGAACTCGATGACTGGCTCTTTGGTCTCCCCACCCCCGAAGGGAGGAGCAGTCCTGTTAGGCCACAGAGGAGGGCTTTGCAGCCAGTCCTGAAGATACCTGATAAAACAGGATCAGATGAATGGGGACGAGGTCCCCCCATCAGTGGACTTGGAAAGGGGCACGGTGGAGATGAGGGAGGGAGGGAGGGAGGGACTGGGAGGGAATGAGGGATCGGGACACGGCTGGGATACAGAGTTAATAAAATGTAACTGATAAAAAAATAAAATAAAAAAAAATTATATGAACCTGGAAAACAAGGTATGAATGATTAGAAAATTATTATCCAGGCCCACAGGATGGAGTTAGGAACACAGAAACTTAATACCCAGAAACCACTTTTGAATGTCAGGACGCACTGCCTATAGCCAGCTATAAGAAAGTCAGCTTGTAGTCATGGTTTAATCTTGCTTTCTTCAAGAATGTATTGAGCTTGTGGGCTGTGCATGACACAGTATGGTGTTTAACCTGTAGTCAACTGCGTGACCATGGGATATTGAGGAAGGGGACTTTATTGTTTGTATGCTATTAATTCAGTGGAATTGGGAGTGATGATAAATACACAGACAGATGAGGCATTGAGAATCATTCTTAGGTTATATAAAATTTGAGATGTAAATAGCTATTAGCCATAGCAAAATAGTCCCTGGCCAAGGGAAAGTAATATATAATAGATATCAATAAAATAAAGAATTCAGGATAGGAGGATCTGCTCTTTTGTTCTAATGCTAGAAAAACAGATTCTCCACTGTAAATACTCAAATAATTTTGCTGTGTAAATAAAGATTGACTTCTATCTTGACTATGCATTGGTGATTCTAAGCATGCCCTGTGCTGGAAAGAAGTAAAGCCAAATTACCTTAATTTCCTGAAACAAAAGCTACTGGAAAACAGCCAAGGCACGTTAGTAAATATCACATTGAACCAGAAAATTTAATTTCTCCAACTTAAGATTTGAGGAACTGCAAAGAAGCCATAAATTCACCATGCAAAGCACCACATTCTAAGCGAGCACTATTAATACGTAGACAGATTACCTAAAGAAGTGGCTCACTTTTCTTCTTGGAAATAATTTATTATGTCTTTAAAAATCTCAAAAGCAATTGCGAAAAATAATAGTTAAACTCAGGCTTGTTATATTTGTCAAATTATTTCTCTTTTCACTATCCTATTTATAAACAAAATTTTCAGATCAAATATTTTTAAAAGATTATCAGATTTGCAGTAACCAATATTTGAAGAATTACAGAAATATAAATTTATGCATTTATTTATTGGACAAGAAACAAAAACTAACATTATAGAGTCATGTCAAGTAGACGCACTGTATTCATCACTATGAGAACTGTAGTTAGACCTATAACAATGCTGTTGCTTTTGATTGGTAGTTTTGTTCCAAAACTCTTGGACTCTTATGCCTCTGTAAGCACATTCCACTACCACAGGAAAAGAATAGAGGCACCATTTTTAAATTTCGGGCAAAACCTTAACAGTCTTGTCTTTGTTTGTGGAATACCTAAGTTGCTATTACAAAATACCCATTTTATTTGAGTTAGTTAATTATACTAAGAAAAGTGTTTATACATAAACACATTATTTTTCATAAAATCTTCTTAACTAGAAAGCAGAAGTTCATTTTTTTCCTGTGGTAGATTGATACCAGTGGTCAGTGCCAGGTGATACGCACTCACCACATTTCTTAACCCCACACTGGAATCCCACCATGACAATATTCTATTCATTTTCCATGATCCTCACCCTCACTGTAGAACAATTTGGAATGCTTGGACACGTATTTTATGCAGAGTCTAGTAAGGTATGTTGTACTCTGTGTTCTCTTTAAAGTAAGTGATGAAATTTTAAGAGGCAACTGGCTGTTGTGTAAGGAGACCCCAATTGTTCTGCTGTTGAATGACCTATGGCCACTGGACATTTGTATTGATGTGTTTCATTCATCTTAAATCCTCAAATTCTATGGCAAATAACTCTACGCTTCAAGTATAATCTTTTTTTTTATTTTTATTTTTATTTTTTTTATTTTTTATTTTTTTTTATTTTTTTTATCAGTTACAAGTATAATCTTAAGATATAACTGAACTATAATCATTTAAGTTGTTTTTAAGTGTTTGGGGAAAGAGTTAAAATTACACCCTGTCACTTTCTTCCACTCATTTACTGTCATGTGTTGGGGAGGGATAGTGAACAATAATATACATGACTTAAAAATGTAATCTAAGCCACTTTGGGGGTGCTTTGTCCATAGAGTACACACATAACATCAGTTTCCCATTGCACACAGCATTTCGAGTCATACATTGTTCAGTGTAATGAAAAAAGTGGAAGATCAAAATTTTAAATGAAAAGAGAAATTGAAGTACAGCTGGAGCAAGTTGCAGCTGAGCCAATAGCAGCCTGAGCAGTGAGACATTTAGTCTTCTCCACTGGAAAACAAGTGCTCCTGGCATTAATGACCCTTGGTGTCACATTCCAGAAAGCTGGAGACCATATGGGGTTCAAAAATACGAGAAGCAAATTTTTCTGCTATTCTCAGTAATTGGAAATAAATTGGCAATTGCTCCTAGGCATCACCCTGCAGATTGTGATTTAGCTTGAGTTTTGAAGATAAAGTTGTCTGTTTGCATTGACTCTAATGCGGACACAAGAATGATGGATAGTCAACATGAGTTTCTGACCTGGGCATGGTTTGAGTCTTGCTTCAGGTGCAGATCCCAGCAGCCAGTTGTTGGCACCGGACTACTAACGCTGGACAGCTTCAGTTCAAACTGCTGGTGATGCAGCCCAACAATGGCTGCCTGGAACAGGGTTATGTTACTCTGATCCAATTAGCATCGGCATCCAAATATTTCAAATTGACTTTTCATTTTGAAATTGAAAACGACATCCAAGAAGGCTAAGGATCCTAAAGCATCCTTCTCTAGAAAAATATGCATTAAATCCACCAATACATATCGATACATAATTTTACATCTCATTGTGAATTTGGAAAAGATTATCAAGAATTTTGAAGGATACAGTCTGTTCAGGGATTATATTATCATATATATCAGATAAATTTAGAGAAAATGCATCTTATAATCTAATAATTAGATTAAGAAGAAGCCCAAAGAAATTTCCTTATTTTGTTTCTTATTTTCTAAGACATTCCGTAAATTATTACACTTTAAAGTTTTGGTCATCTTTTTTACATAAATGTCTCTATATTGGATGCATTTTCTTCTGTTTGTTTGACATTTACATATTTTCAATCTGTTTTAATTTTTCATTTACAGCTTTAATTTTCCTGTACCCGAATTATGTATTAGTATCCTTTTTATGAATGACAATGAATTGCTAAATTCCGTGAATTCATCCAAACAAATTCCAAAATTAGCATTCTTGGAAATTACATGAAGCTTATGAGCACACATGAAAAATAATTTAAATATTTTAAAAGTGTGCCTTTTGAAAATATGTATATGCTTCTGTGAGTTTACTTACTGTAAACAATACTAAAAACTATTGGTCTATTGCGCCATGTAGGACGCAAGCCATCTTTTACCATCTTGTTAGCACTGTCTTCTTTTGTCCTACCCTATTACTTAGAAATTGCTTTTTTTAAAAATATTTTAATCAGTGTTTTTAATTTCAATTGCATACATCTATCATTTCAGTTATAAAGCATAACAAATTCATTGGCTCTCAAATTTCAGAAAAACCAGGCTAGTAGAGGTTTTACACAGACTCTGACAACCTGCTACAGTTTACACTGAAGTGTGAAAGAGTTTTTTCTCTATAGCCAGGACCATTGCTAGATTTCTTTTTGATCAGAAGAAAAACCATTTTTCCCACATTAGGTCAAGTAATGCAAAACTGTTGTTGAGAATTTGAGTTAAGAAAACATTGCTTCCTTTAACTGGGAAATGACAAAAAGTACTATACACAGGCAAATACGTGCAGCCATCCCCAAATCTTATTTTGTTAAATAAATTCTCCAAAAAATGAGACACTACTGTGTTATATGTATATGAGGGAATACATTCATGCAGACATATGTTATTAGGAATTTAATAGGTTGTGTCTCACATATAAGATTCGGCACACACCGTTATTTAAATCTAGAGATATGACATTTTGTTACCAAAAAAAAAAAGACAAGACGCCACCACAGCAGAAAAACTTCATTTTGTTATTAATGGTAAGACATCTCTGTGAAACATTTGCCCCTCTTTACTTTAGCTTTATCATACTTTTTACATGACAATGATTGTGTGATGTTTCCTATAACACAGACAAAATATTATTAAATCCTTTACTTCTAATTATTGGTGAATTAGTTTTATAGTTAGAAATAGTTCTAGGAGCTTCATAATTTGCAATTGATTTTGAAACTCTAATTCGGTGTGGGAATTTAGAACATACTTATCACATTTAAGATTATATTTGTCTTGGGGCTAAAGAGATGATTCAGCTGTTAAGAGAACTTGAGGCTTTTACAGAGGACCCAGGTTTTCTTCTTAACATCCACAAGTGGCTTACAACTCCCTGTGCCTCTAGTTCCAGGACATTTGACATCCTCCTTTGGCCTTCACAGGCACTGCATGCATGTGACGCACATACATACAAGCAAGCAAAAACTCACACACGTATTTTTTTTTAATTTTTTTTTAAAGTACTGCCTTTTGTACCTTTCAGAACAAGATAATGTTTCAAAGTAATTTAGAATTTG
The DNA here is from genome assembly GCF_030254825.1 of Meriones unguiculatus. Lineage (NCBI taxonomy): Eukaryota > Metazoa > Chordata > Mammalia > Rodentia > Muridae > Meriones > Meriones unguiculatus. Next base: position 59,955,351 of record NC_083350.1, on the reverse strand, counting down.
CTTTGTCTGGCTTAAATGCTGCCTTAAACAAAAGTATAAAATCACCTGTTTGTCGCTTATGTTTCTGTGGTGCATGGGTGATCATGTAGGTTTACTGCCACCTGGAAGCCTCAGACTCATTGTCTCCAGTAGGGCACTGTTCAAGGTAACGCCCCATGGCTGATTCCCTAATGCCAGCTGTAGCACTAGCACTGGTTTATTGACAAGCCCAACACAAATTTAATTTCATGCAATTCCTGACTAACATGTTACCCATCAGTACTCTGCAGTTATTTTAATTTTTGCCTGAAGAGTATTTTTTATTTTTTTTAATATTAGTTAGTTTATTAACTTTGTATCCCAGCTGTATGCCCCTCCCTCATTCCCTCCCAATCCCACTCTCCCTCCCTCCCTCATCTCCTCCTTGCTCCTTTCCAAGTCCACTGATTGGGGAGGACCTCCTCCCCTTTCATCTGACAGTGGTTTATCAGGTCTCTTCAGGACTGGCTGCAAAGTCCTCCTCTGTGGCCTAGCAGGGCTGTTCCTCCCTCAGGGATGGAGGGAGGTCAAAGAGCCAGCCTTTGAGTTCATATCAGAAATAGTTCCTGTTCCCCTTACTAGGGTACCTACTTGGGGACTGAGATACCATGGGCTCATCTGAGCAGGGGTTCTAGGTTATATCCATACATTGTCCTTGGTTGGAGAAACAGTCTCATAAAAGACCCCTGTGCCCAGATATATTTGGTCCTTGTGGAGCTCCTGTCCTCTCCAGGTCATACTAACTCTCCCTTCTTTCATATGATTCCCTGCACCCTGCCAAAGGTTTGGTTATGAATCTCAGTATGTGTTTTAATACACTGCTAGGTAGAGTCTTTCAGAGGCCCTCTGTGGTAGGCTCCTGTCCTGTTACTTGTTTTCTCCTATATCCAATGTCAATTCCATTTGTCTTTCTAAGTGAGGATTGATCATCTTACCCCAGGTCTTTTTTCTTGTTTATCTTCTTTAGGTGTATAGATTTCACATGTTTATCATATCTTATAAGTATAATCTCTTTGGTAATCAATCTGGTGCTTTCTCAGACAATTAGGGATAGCACTTCCTCAAGATCCAGCTATACCACTCCTAGGCATATATCCAAAAGATGGTCAAGTACACAACAAGGACATTTGCTCAACCATGTTTGTAGAAGCTTTATTTGTAATAGCCAGAACCTGGAAACAATCCAGATGTCCCTCAACGGGGGAATGGATACAGAAATCGTGGTATTTTTACACAATGGAATACTACTCAGCAATTAAAAACAAGGAAATCATGAGCTTTGCAGGCAAATGGCAGGACCTAAAAAAGATCATTCTGACTGAAGTATCCAAGAAGGAGAAAGACATACATGGCATATACTCACTTATATAGACCTATAAGACATAATAAACATACTGAAGAATATTAGTAATGCACACTGTTCCACATACAGTAAATGTTGATTGAATATCTAGAAAGATTTTCAGAGAATAGATTCTACCTCCTCTTTCAAATCTTCTTTAATTCTGACATATTCACTCCTTTTGCCTTATAATCTCCATCTTCCTATAAACTGTAACATGGGATTATGCAATAGAGATTGACAGGTAACATGGACTACAGGGGTTGTAGGAAATGAGAGTGAAGTAGAAATGGCAATTCTACACCTCACTAAGAAAAATATCTTTGCTTAGTTTTGAAATTTCAGAATCTCTAAGCCTAGAACACTAACCCTTCTCTTTCCAAACAAACTTACCAACCCTTTGAAGGTACGTGTCCAAACAAGGGAGGATTAGGGTGCCGCTCACTGTCCTTAGGCAGCTGCTTATTCACAGGACTGCTTTGAAATGGTCCCGAAATCAACTTTCCTTCTCCTAATTTCTTCCCTACTTTTTTAATGAAATGTCATTACCTAAATCTTTGAGTGCTTGAAAAACTGATGCACCTGCTGTTTGTGAGCCTTCTTGTACAGGCAGAAAAGAAAATATGTAAAAATTCTACCAGAGTGGACGCAGGACTAGCCACAGGATTATCATCATGGATTGCTGTAGCCATGAATCATCTGAAGGAATGGGCGGGTATGGGAGCGTTAGCAGGCCTTCTGGTGTTGGTCTCCTTGGTTTGCCTGTAATATATATGCAAGATTAGAGTCTCACAACAGCGTAATGCAGCCATGACCATTCAGGCCTTTACAGCCATTGAAGCAGGACAGTCTCCCCAAGCATGGTTGGCTACCATAAAAAGCTAAAATGTTACGCTCAGGATGCGAGGCTAAGCACTGCACTCAGGGTCAGCCACATTGGACCCAGAGAAGAGCATGTCTGATTGCATGCGGGTTGATGCCCCAGGTCCCGCCTCTGAGAAAAAGGTATCGGACGGGTCTGATGCTCTTTGGGATGACACCTAAATGAATATCAGTACAAAGTCCCAATTTATTTCTAATATCAGAGATCAGACCTCTACTCTTGCCTGATGCATCTAAAACAAAAAGGGGGAACTGTAGAGAGCTACATAATTCTGCGCCTTAAAGATGGAGCTGGTTTCCGCCTTCCACCTTCCCGATGGTGAGTGCTCTCTGTCACGAACAACTCCACATTTGGCTAAGGCTGAGGATCTGGCTTGCTTTCATGTATGTGGACCTATCTGCATTGCCCACGTGACATGCTGGGGTTGGCTACCCAGAGGCTATTTAAGCTGTGGGCTGGCTTTCCCCAGGGTCAGATGATTGTTCAAGGTTCCTGAATAAACTGCATTGAAAAAAAAAATTAGGATAAGAATGAATGTAATCACCTATAAATATTGTTCCATAGAGAAGGGTCATATAGCCCTTAGTTTTGCTTGGGATTTCTTGGATAAGATTCTTGTTGTTTCATAGAAATGATGTGAACATCACAAGTTCATTGTCACATCTGCCTAAATATAGGTTCATGTGAATCCTGGAAAGAGGTTGATACCTACACAGACAGAGATGGTGATAGAGAATGGCTTTTTTTCCCCTCAATGACAAAGTCAAGCCTCTATGATGTTTCTCTATAATGTCCAGTTTCTCTGACTTCTTGCTGCAATTATAGGTACAGGTCTAAAAAGCATTACATCAGTATAGTTTATCTTTCTCCTTCAATTGTTATATGCCAAGTCTGATATTAGAAACCTTTAGTCACTAGCCTCTATGTCAAATGAAGGGCTCTAACTTCACTGACCATGGTGGGCTGTATTGAGAAATTCTGCTAGGACACTCAGACACAGGCCTCTGCTAATGGAATTGTTCTGTACTCAATTCACTTATACTTGTGGTGGGGCTTCTCTATTCTAAAGTAACATTCAGAGGCAACTGAATCTTTCCTGTATTCATTTCATACAGTTGGGAGCCAAAGATAAACACTCACTCGCCTTACTTTTCAATGTTGATTGAGAAAATATCCAAGTATATTCCAGAGTTTTTATTTTTTGCCCTTTATAAATATTCTCAAATGTCTACAGCATCCCATACTGCCTACCCTTTCATATTGTATACTTTATTATTGAAGATGTAGAGTTCCATCAAAATCTTTCTAAAGCAATCAAGTGTTTTCACGCTAACTAGAAAAGTTCATTTCAGTCATCTTGGTGCCATGGCAATTTTTGATTGTCAACTTGACTGTATCGGGAATGAACCACAATACAGATGTATGGAGGACACACCTTTGAGAGATTTTCTGTTTAGTGTGAAGTGGGTGAATCCACTTCTAATTCAGATCTTTTAGATAAGAAGCCAGGTTTATTATCCAAATTCTGACATGGGAAGACTCATCATTAATCAGAGCCACACCTTCTGCTGGAAGTCTGTATAAAGACATGGAAGAAAGAAACTCTTGCTCTTTGTCTGCTTGCCTTCACCTTGCTAGCACGTCAGTTCCTTCACTGGCATTATATCCTACTTCTTTGGGGTTCCAGCATGTGCAGAAGTCCAACCAAGACACCCAGCCTTGGGGGACTGAGCCACTACTAGATTCTTGATGTTCCATCCACTGCTGGATTAGTTGAATTGCAGTAGCCTGTATGTCATTCCAGCAAATTATCAAATGCAGATAGAGAGATTTATACATTAACAGATGAAAGATATGTAGGTAAATATAGACATAGATTATAGGTAGAGATGATAGATCGATAGATGGAGATATAGAGAGATTCATTCTGTAAGTTCTCTGAATCTAGCAAATTCTGACAAATACATATAGGGAAATTTTCATGCAATTTAAACCTGTAAACAAAAGAGAAAAGATCCTTGAAAGCATTTTGTTTCTAATATAATCAAATTTGAGGATGATATAAAGACAGACTTTTCTGAACTAAGCCATCTGTTTACAAAGTTGGAAGTGGAATGTCCTAACTTGTTGAATATTATCTAAATTTTGTCAGTGGTTTACAAAACCATATGAAAACTGTTAGAAAATGCAAGATACTGTCATTATTTTGAAGAAGTCTTTTTTAATTCTCTAAAGAGTTCATGTATGTATGGGACGTAGCTTAATTTTATCCACTCTACTAACTCCCTCCAGCTTCCCCTGAACCCCACCAAATCTCTGTCCCAATTTCATATCTTCTTATTTTATAACTTTCTGAGTATAGTTACTACTGCCTTTATGCTCATTGTCATATATATGTATGTATTTATTGATAAAATTGTACAAAAGTCTGTGAAATTTAAACCAGCAGTTTGAAATGTCATCATCAAGTTCGTTTGCTTCATGCAGATCAAATGGGAAAGGTGCTCAAGGGAGTCAATCTAAACTGTCACAGTCAAGTGTTTTATGTATACACAAGATCCTCTTTTCAAAGTACACGAAAATAAGATTGGTGATGAGATACTATTAGCATATCCCAAATTCTGTGAGACAGTCTGGGAACAGTCAAGCAGCATCAGCAGCTAAGTGATCTATTGATAGTGAGGACCATGAAAACTTCTTTCAGATTGCAGTCTCCGTTCACGCCCATGGAAAGTTGACTCCAGAACCTCAGAGACACCAGAAGCTGCTAATTCATAAAAGCAAGGTGTTTTTCATATCCTACACTCATGATAACTTGACTTTAAACTTGTGTTAGAATATTTATAAGTCCAAGGCAATGCAAATGCTTGGTAAGCAGTTATTAAACTATAACATTTAATGAGCCATAAAAAGAAATGAATGCATGTACCCGTTTAGTCTACATAGTTTTTTTTTTCCAATTATATTTGATTAACAGTTGGCTTCATCCAGCATCATAGAGCCCTTGCGTATGTCAGACTGACAGTACAGAGTCTGATCCAGACATTTCTTTACAGACATCAGGAAATCACGGGTCTTTGTACATCTTATGTTTTTTGTTTGTTTGTTTGTTTGTTTTGTGGAGTAGATGAGAGAACAAGAAAGCACAAAAATATGGCCTATTTTTAAATTAATTGTAATATGAAATACAGCTATTATTTGGGCTGAAGTATATGACATGCACAGTGAACTAAAAAAGGTGATGGGCTGTATTTAGTTTGTTCAGTTTGATGTGTATTTTACCTATTATTTTTGTTGTTGTTGATAGAATGAAGGACACTGAGCAAAACTATTACTGACATAGTCAAGCCCAGCAGATAAAAACTGAGAGCATTATGTTGAGAAAATGATAATTCAATCTGCCTGAACATTGATCTCAAACTATTCTTAAGTGTGAGACACCATAACTGATGAACATTTTTCCTCACAACTTTAAAGTGCAGGGTCATGGTACTACTGCTCCATATTATCACATGGACTCTATTAAATATCATGTTATCAATACATCTGGTAATTTGATCCATACATTTCCCTTTAAAAGAAGTTGATTTTTTTTTTAATTTTGAACAGGATTTCTAGAAAACCATATTTCCATCTTCCCACACATTAAAATTCTCTGTCTCAGGAAGGACTTCCAAGGTTCATGCTGCTACTGTAAGTCTCTTGCTTCTGGTGAACAAGAGACAGAGAAAGCAGTGACTAATATCAGAAAGGATCACGAGTGAAGATATGTTTTATTCATGAACTTTGCACCTCCAGTGAAATTAAAAGCAAAGTGAAGGGTCGGAGCTGTGAACCCTTTTTCCTAGAGCCTGTAAACCAATAAAGGCTTTATATTAGCTATCGATATCTATCTCTGAGTTGCCTTAATAACATCTTATTCCCTGTTTTCACCAGCCATCAATAATATTTCTGCCTGCCCGCTCAGGCCCCTATCTCTGCGTGCAATTGCATTATAAGGGTCTATAAGCCCAATTTGCTTCACATTCTTATTTTTTGGAAAAGGCTCGCTGGCTTTTGTAATGAGAGCAGCTGCCAAGAAGGCTTGACGGAATCCGTGGCCCATCTGGCTTATAATCTTCACTCAATATCACAGAGGCCTAAACTCTGAGACCTGCTGATAAGCCCAGGCATCCGGGCAAGCGGTGGCGGTCTTCTCTGTGATTTCTCATTAAGAGAAGGGACATCTCTCTGGGAATCTCTCATATCCTGGATATCACATAATTCCTTTTTTCATTTTCTAATAAGTACAAGAAAGTTTTATTTTTCTGTACTGTCCTATCATGTACTCAGATACTTGGAAGAGTGACATTTGGAAATTTTGACATTTGAAGTTTTTAGTTTTGTGAAGCATAATTTGTTATTTGAAAGTGAGGGGAAAGTAATGAAAATTTCAGGGAGCAAGTCATAATTACTGTACAATCATCGTTTTAAAATTTAGTCTTATTGTTTATAAATCATTATTTTCCACTATGCACTTGTTGTCAGTATCTACGAGATATATGGTTTATGACAAACAGCAAGATCCAACAGTATTGCCCTGACTTAGGCAGCACAAACCAATGTCTTAAAGGACAAAGAGGATGACATGACATGGGGGCTTGGGAGGCTACACGAACAACTTTGTCATCTCCCACTGTTTGCCTAGTAACGATGCAGTTTGAAACAAAATATAGTTCTTTTAAGTCCTGTGTCCTATATGTTTTTATTTTCTTCTTCTTAAAATGCATTTATTGTCTTTTATAATGGATTAGTCATTATGTCAGAAAAAAAAAAAAGAAGACGTATTCTTTCCCCAGGACTTTATGATAATTTGGCATGAATTTATTGGTATCTATAGTATTGTTAGGGAATCTTTTCTCTCCTACAGAACGGACAGAGAAAGGACTATCATTCTGTGGATTGGTGTTTATCCACCCCTTTCAGTTGAGAAGACCCTCAACACCTCAGTTGCTATGCTAGTTCTCCATTTCCCTCTTTTAGAAACAGTGCTGCCACATTATCTATGTTTTATATGCAGTTTTTTTTAAAATAAACTTTAGACAGTGACAATATTCTGAAGAGACGAAAAAAATTTTCATGGGAAGAACCTGAGCAATAAGTTATCAAAAGGAAATATTGGCAATGAACAGAGCTGGTTACTTGTAAGACAGAAAGCTGGATCGTTCCAGGAGTCAAGACATGTAAGTCAATTTTTTTTTATCAATTATTCAGCAAGCATTGATTAGATACAGGCTCCAAATCAGGTGCTCTAATTATCCTTAAGGAATGAAGGTTTGTATTATGTAGAAAAATAATAATATGCTTTGTCAAAGAGGAGAAAAAAAACAAAATGGAAGCTTAGCTATCAAGCAGAATGAAACTACCCTTGATAGTGCCTGAAGGTAGTACTGCAAACAAAGAAAGCTGCTCTTGAAAGTGATGCCAGGCTGTTCTGACTTAGGGAATTCAAGAGATTCCACCATGAAACAGCACCTGGTGTTAAAGGCATGTAATCTCAGCTATTAGAGGTCTGAGAGGAGAAGAACAATTTCTTCCAGGGCCTGTCTGGAAACCTTTGTAAAACCCTTTCTCAAAATAAAATAGAAAATAAAACCAAGTTTTGGAAATACAGGTCAATGGCACAACCATTGTACAGAGTGGAAAGGACTTTAAGAGAAGTTTTTTTTTTTTTTTTTTCTTTTTTTTTTTTTAAGTCTGTAGATTCAAGTAAGTGAATATCAGAGAAAATTTGGATACAGAACTCTGGTTGAAGTTGGTCAGCTCCGGATAGCCAGTCATTTACTCTTGGTCTATGATGATAAACACCTTTTTCCCAGAGAATTCTGGCAACTCTCCTGATCTGGGTAATCCCAGGTCTTGAAAGGAAAGTCACATGGCACTCAGGGCAGATTATGGGCCAGACCCTTCCCTGTTAAGGAAACTGTTCCAGCTAGCATCTAGGAATTCCTAGAAATGCCCTACTCTGCTGATGATCTTAGTCCAGTAGTGACTAAGATCACTTCAATTGCACTAGGAGATACCAAAACATCACCCCATCCTCTCACCCCCATAGGATAATTTTCCCTCTTGTGATAAGACCATTAAGTATCCCTGACCCCCTGACCCCAACGAATCAAACACATCCACGCTCAAAATCCCTCCCTCTGCCTTTGATTTCACGTCCTAAAAGGTAGGCAGGTTCGCGATTTCTCACTTCAAGACTGTCTTAGATTTCTTATTTACCCTCCATTGAGTTCCATCTCCCCCAGGCTGCCCTCTGGACATGATTAGCCTGGCCTCCCTGGGCCTCTGTCTTGGCTGCAAGTTAACAAGGCATGGGCCTTGGCTCACACCTCTGCCGCACTCAGAACAGCAGCTTGACCAAGAGCTGTAGCACTTTTGTATCGCCGTAGGCTTCGGAACTCCGCAGCTTCCATTGCCATCTGTGATCTCATGCTAAAAGAGCCAAACTGTAACACACTGTGGAAAACTTTTTTCACATCCCAGTTTAGCTCACTCAGGCCTCTTCCTAAGGTGCTGCTCAAGCTGTCCCTGAGAGATACAAAATCCCCGTTCTCCATCTGGGAGCAAAGTTCCAGGACCCAAGCAGAGATCCAGGCCCCTGCCAACAGAGAACCACATCTGGAGACTAATTCAAATTCAAAAAGTACGGACTCACACCCTAGATCCAGGACCTACTCTGGAAGAAAAGGAGGTTCTATTGTCCTAGTAGTGGAGTGAAAGCACACACATTCACCCTACAGTGTATCTTAGTACAATAGGGATTAAGGATGATCTAACTGCTGAGACACACAAAGTGGGGTGGATTCAATTAGGTGTTAATGGTGCTGTAACCAGGAATCATAGACAGTGGAAAACACTTTTAGACTTTTCCTTGTCTCTGACTTCATATCACCATTAACATTACTCACTATGAGTAATGTCAAGATTACTATGACATAGTAATGAGTAAAGTCAACATTACTCACTATGAGTAATATCAAGAAAAAATGAGCAATATGCTGTCTATGATTCACTGCACAATGACCAGTTGAGGGTCTCTGTGATAATCAGCATGTACTCCACAGAGAGTTTAGGGATATACTTATCAATTGATAGGGGTACAAAGTTAGTCTTCTGCAGTGACTCTGCCACTGAGAAACTACCCATGTTCCAGATGTCCCTACAACTAGTACCGAGTGGACTCTATGAGGAGTGAACATCAATAAATAAAATAAAGAAGCATATGAAGTTGGGAGGAAATAGTGGTGGGGGATGGAGAATGGAAGGAACAGGATAAAAGGAAACTGAGGGGTAGATAAGATCAAAATGCATTGTATGCACGTATGAAATTCTCCTGTAATAAAAATAAAAATATTATGAACTTTGACAAACTGAAAACAAAACAGAAAATCTACACTAACTGACCACTACCAAGGCTAGGAGAACACTGCCGAAAAGGAGAAGATAATGTAAGAGATGATTGAGAGAAGTGCTGTGAAATGCCCTCTCCTGGGTCGGACATGGCTATCATAAAGCTGTGGCTCCCTGGACAAGACATATAATACAGCTTCAAGCCAAACAAAATCTTACTGTAGATGGTATTGGTGTCCAGACTTAACTACTGGCAATGGATGGCTGCTGGTAGAGGTAGAATTATTCTCTTTAGAAGACATGGCCGCTGGCAGATTTCGCATAACTCAGTGGTTGACCCCATACCTACACGCATATAATAGCAGAAACGAGAGCATGAGAGCAAGAGAAAGAGAGAGAGCAGAGACTGAGTCAGATAAGAGTGAGAGAAGGAGTTGAGGCATGAAGGAAGTTGAACAGGGGAGATGTGGGTAGCTATGATCATATTTTGTTATATATATAAGCGAGATTCTCAAAAATAGAGAAAAATAAAATACAGACATTTAATAATTAAAGTGAAAGGAAATTCATCCAATATTATGATTTCTGAGGTCAGATTCCCTGGAATATCTTGCTTTTCTTCGAAGGGTACATGTTTTTAAAGCCTGGTCACCAACTCATTCCATTCACTGTATTAGACCTGCAGTGATAGCCTTCAATAACTTATACCCTGCGTCATCCAATTGCTTGACATTACAAAACGTCCCATAATCCCTTCTCCTATCATTAGAAATGTGTGTTATTTGTATTTTATCTCCCTTCCTACTAAAACTTTGTTTCCACTGTTAGACTATCTTCTAGGATGAGTAATTCAGTATTCTTCAATAAGTAGATGCTCTGGAGGCAAACTCCAAGTGGCTGATTAATGTATTGCAGATATAACAAATGCAGACTGCTCTGTTCTGAGAGCTTCAGACTAATCAACCATGGTTTTGGACCACAGAGAGTTTCAGTTCTCTTTGAAAGTGCGGTGTGCTCATAACAGGACCTGGTGCAGATGCTAGATCGTAGTCATGTGGGACTTTTCAAGAAGGCTGCTCAGATGTGATTTGTGATCCTATCATTTGGCATAGGTGTCAATTTAGTATTCCAGACTGTTTTCTGGTGCAGACATTCACAATAGAGAAAAGGTTTCACCAATAAGGGTATATGTGAAGATGTTGGGCTAGACAGCCCGTGTGGGAATGCTCAAACCTCCTCCACAGGGCAGCTTCCCACAGTCTTTGCCTGTTATGCCTCATGTTCTAAGGTTAATTTCACACCAGATTTCCCCCAAACAGAAGACATCTGATTAACTTTTTAAGTTTGGTTTTGAATCTTTTTTTCTGCTTCCTGCCTGATGTAGTGGTACAGCTGCTGTAAGTGAATTTCCCAGGTACTTGTCTAGGGAATAGGAACAGAGGGTCTAGGTCACGGTTTCCTGTTCTTGTTTGTGAAGGATTGTTACAGGTAAAAAGATGTTAGTAAAGATCAAAATCAGCTGTTTTTCTGCTCTGATGTAAATATTCTTATTTCTAATGCATGCCAGAGGAAATGAGGATTTAATTAAGAGGTGTCAATTGATGATAAGATAGCAGTCAAAGGAGTGTTTATGGACTCCTCTTGAATTTGTGAGACACAGTGTGCAAGCAAGAGAAAAGAAAGAAGTGTTAAAGTAGAGATAGACTTGGATATTCCTCATGTCCCTACTATGCTCAATGAATCTCAGTAATATTAAAGAAAATTACTGGTTCAGTGTTTATCACAGACACAGTCCAACACTGCCTCATAGAGAAACCTATGCTAACCAATCTCCAATTTTCTATCTGTAAGAAAATATTTCATCAACATGGGAATGTCAGGAAATTACATAATAAAGAAATAGTAATGAGGCAAATCTCATGAAAGGTGTTTCTGAAACCAAGTTCATCTAGAGAACAGGGTAAGCCAATGAATTGAGTTTCATGAGGGTTGCTTATAAATATTCCAGGGTCAGTCTCTTTTTCCCTCTAGGCAGATGGAATGTTTTAGATCCCACAAGCCACTGAAGGTGGCAGATATGGGACTTGCATGTATCCACTTGCACATTGGACAGAGTGTGAATCCACTCACACTCTACTGCTTGACTCCTGTGTCAGCACTGGGGCTGCCATCTTCTGGTAGATGGGTCCTTGTGTGAAGAGTTTGCACACGTCCTGGCTTCTCCTCATTCAAGGACTGAGCAATAATCATTGTACCTGTACCTTAACATAGTAGGCCTTCAGAGCTGATGTAATGCAAATAGGAGAGACTGACCTTTAATACGTGCTTCTTCTATTTATTACTGTTTGGAGCTCTAGGTGCCATGTGTTTTGCCCACAGTATGGCCAAAACAGCATTTTACTTCACAGAGTTCTCATCTGTTTAACATGTTATTATTTATAAATTATTCAACTACAGGACCCATACTGATATTGTCTCAGGAACATCTTCTTTATCATTACCATCACCAGCATCACCAACACTACCACCAGCATCATCATCGTAATCACATCATTCATATAATCATGATAGAATGCAAAAGGATAATGAAAATAAAGTACTTTTACGTTGTTTAAAGCCCAAAGACCATCTACAATTTTAGCCTTCAGATAAAAGGGCAAGAAAAAGTGTGACTCTTGAATGTCACAGAGAACACCTGTATGAGAAAGGCTTCTTTCTCAGCCAATGGTTGACTAGCACAGCTGATTAGAGACAGAAAAAAGGCAATGAAACTATGCACAAAAAAATTTTGACAACATCCAATTTTTTTTGAGTAGCACTGAATTAAACTATACATTGAAAAAAGAAAAAAATTTTCCTTTAAAAGGTGACACAGACAATAAATGACAAAAATCTCTTAGTCTTTTTTTTTTTTTTCTAAACAGCTTCAGATTCTTAGAAATGATGTGAAGCTGCCATTGTTGGTTGAACTGAAGATAAGAGCTATGAGGCTTGAATCTTTGTTTGACTTTATGAAACACTAATGGAAAAAGATGGTACTAAAACAAAAACAATAACATCATCAACATATGAGTGCCTTGCAATTGCATGCCAGAGATTTTTCAAAGAGTTCTTAGCAGGAAGCCCCATGCTGGGAAGCACAGCCTGAAATCACTTCCCAGGAGAGCGGCTTTGAGAATGTGGATGTGCTCTGAACAGGTGTTCTAACAAGTATTGCCAACTGCATCCTTCAAGTGGGAGGGGAAAAAAAACCTCCGCAATTATTCCAAAGGCTTTTCAAATGAGCGATTCACTTGGGAGCTAGAGAACAGCATAAAGAGAGGGAGAAAATAGTGTGAGCTTTCCTAAACTTACAGGATATGTTCATGTTCTCTATGGATGCACTACTGGCTTCTTGTAATCCTTATTTTTAAATGTTACCTTTTAACTGACAAGTTTATTGTGTAGAGTAATTACAATCAGGTAATGTATATGTATATATCATATATATATATATATACACATTATACATACATATATATATGTGTGTGTGTATCTATGTGTGTGTACATATATATATACACACACAAATATAAAACAATAAATTTATTTCATCCAATGAATAACTTCAATGTTTGATAAAACAAAATTTATATTTAGGTAAAACCAATGTAATCTGTTTCCAAAGGGCACAAATGAATTTCCTTTTTGATAAGACCACTAATGAAAACTGGTGATGCTGGCTTGCATGGAGGCTTGTAAGCTATGCTTATTCTTTAGTCAAATGTCTTACTCAAGTTATTAAACCATTCTCCTTTAATGAAAAGTAAAAGTTTCATCTATTTTGTCTATATTTAAGTTTGGTTGCAGGAATTAAGCAAAAGGATATTTGAAACTAGCCTTAAAAGCCCCATAAAAGTCCATAGGTGGCAGGAATGATAATCTTCAAGACAGTCAGTTTAGGAATAAATTAAATCAGTTTTTTTAATTGCTACCTACCCAATATTATATGTGTCTCTTCTTACTCTTGTATTACAGCTTATACATCACAATTATCAAGAGTTATTTTCAATACAATTTTCTATAATTATCTGCTGCACTTGCATAGGGAGAAATATCTTCTCTCTTTCTCTCTCTCTCTCTCTCTCTCTCTCTCTCTGTATATGTGTGTGTGTGTGTGTGTGTGTGTGTGTGTGTTGTGCTGGCTACTGTTTACAGCTAAATTGAGCACATCTAGAACTACCATGGAAATAGGGGTCTATGTGTGCTCCCAGAAAGTTTTCACTACCAAGGGAAAAGCTACCCTGCAAGTGAGCAGGAGGAGGGTCCTCGAGCTCAGTGAAAAGGAAAAAGTGAGTTGGACAGCAATATTTTCTTCCTGCTTTCCAGTTTTGGTTTCACATGGCCAGCTGCTTTAGGCTGCTTTTGCCCTGAGGTATGGCCTCCTTATGCCCAATAAACTGAAAGCCAGAGCCTTCTCACTTTTCTTTAAGTTTCTTTTGGCAGGTATTGTGTTACAGCAATGATAAAGTAACCAATTTAATATCTGGACGGGCATAAAAATATTATTCTTCCTTACCTTGTAGAGACTAATATGTAAGGCCCTAAGTTTATGTGGCTCCTTTTTGTATTTGTTTATACCAAATAAACACAGTACAAACTCAGCTATTTTCAAGTTAGAATTAAGAATATTAAAATGTTACCCTGCTGGGTAGAGACTTTCAGAGGCCCTCTGCAATAGGTCCTGTTCCCTGTCTTTTCCCACTTCCAATGTCTATCCTGCTTGCCCTTCTGAATGAGGATTAAGCACCTTCCCCAGGGTCCTCCTTGTTGTTTAACTTCCTTAGGACTATAGATTTTAGTATGTTTATCCTATATTATAGGCCTAATATCCACTTATAAGTGAGTATATACCATGTGTGTCTTTCTGCTTCTGGGTTTAACACTCGGGATGTTCTTTTCTAGTTCCATCCATTTGCCTGCAAATTTCATGATTTCCGTGTTTTTAATTGCTGAATACTATTCCATTGTGTAAACTTAGCACAATTTCTGCAACCATTCCTCTTTTGGGGCTATCTAGGTTGCTTCCAGATTTTGGCTATTATGAATATAGCTGCCAAGAACATAGGTGAGTAAATGTTCTTGTTGTACGGTTGAACATCTTTCAGTTATAGGCTCGGGAGTGGTATAGCTGCTGAGACTCATAGACAAACCTGGGCAGAGTGCAAGGAATCTTATGGAAGAAGGGGGAGATAGAAGGATCTGGAGGGAACAGGAGCTCCATAAGAAGACCAACAAAGCCAAAGTAATATGGGCTCAGGGGGACCTGCAGAGACTGATGAATCAACCAGAAACCATGCATAGAAAGGACCTAGACCTCCTGCTCAGATGTAGCCCATGGGCAACCCAGTCTCCATGGAGGGGCAGGAGCCGTATCCGGCATAGACCTGCTTGACTGCTCTTTGATCACCTCTCTCTGGAGAGGAAATGAGGGAGGGGTCTACCGCCAAGGTACAAAGTGAATGAATTGTGGTAAATAATAATAATTAAAATTTTAAAAAGAATGTTAAAACGTGAAGACAGAAATAATAAAGAAATTGCCTTTCAAGAGCATCTAGTGCGAGTTTCCAGCTGTCTAGTCTCACTATTACAAAATGAAAGAGTAAGTAGTGCCAGATTCCCCAGAGTGTACACACATATCAAACATGCATGCGGCTAGTTAGTGAGTGAGATGATGTGGGCAGCATGTGAAAGGCACGTCTTTCCTAGAAGCCATGACACAAGACATAAGCATCTACTCATCACTCCTGACTTGCAGCAAAACTACAAATTAAAAAACTCTCTATAGTATGTGTCCACAAGAGACCCTGTCCCCATAATGTGAGGGATGCAAGTTATGGTTTCCAGTTTTATCTCTCTTGGTGCTCTGGAGAGGGAACATGTAATAAAATCTAATTTGAATAGGGTTTTAAGAGGTGCACTCAGCTTTGGGTCATGTTCCCAGTAAGAGAAGACATTCAGATTTACTTCAAAAGAGGAGAAAAACAAGATGTAATTTGAGGGTTACCAACCATAAACAGAGCCTATCAAAAATGCCACCAGGCCTAATATTGATATACTTAATGACAGTAATAGACACTAGTTATCTGAACTGTTTATGTGAATGCAGTTAAAATGCAACATTCATGTAAATGTTAGCATACGATACCACCCATGGAATGGAAGATATGTTTATAATGACTATTTACCATATCATTTTCTTTGACTTCATTTACCTAATGTTATCAAAAAGAAGATGTCCAGTGTGTGCAAGTCTATGCTCTGTAGCCATGTTCAAAGCATGCAGGACGTAGCCAAATGTTGTACTAGAATATAATGGGCAGAAAGGTGGCTGTAGGGTAAGTTTCATTGCTCTAGTTTAAACTGTCATTTTAAATGGTGATACACTTGTTTTAGTTGTCTTGTGCGGTGTTACAAAGTTTTATGGCATGGACATCTTAGGAAACAGGTATTCCTGTTACACAGTTCAGGAGGCTGAAGTCGAGATCAGGTGCTGGGCTTACATTAATGGCACTCCTCCTCATCTGTAGATGTGATTTCTCACTATCCTCACTTTCTGAAGAAAGGACAAAATCAGCGGTGTCTATTTGTTTTAAGTCACTAATTTTACCATGACCTTTTTACCCTCATGTAACCATAAATAGTTCTCAAAAACCCCATTTCCAAATGTGTAGACTGTACTGGGGACTCAACATGTATTCTGAGGGCATACAAACACTCAACCCAAGGAATTTGTTTAGTATTATTTTAATTAAAAAATATAATCCACAGTTTCAAAATTGCAATAAGTTCTACTTAGTTCAGATATTTCAAATAAATGTATAGCTATGTATTAAATACCTCTCCAAATTAGAAACGTTAGTTAATTACGAAGAGCTCAATCATACTGTGGAATGAAAAAGGAAGTGAAACAGTATTGGTCATACAAAAGCCGAGCGTGTTCCAAAACATACAGTGAGGCTATACAATACATCTCAGGAATCCTCTTTGCTTGAGAAGCATCATCTCAGTTATGATCATCACTTGCTATGTCTTTGTCAGACTGTTGTAAAACCTTTGCTTCCTATGTCTATAGATTCCCCTCTCAAAACAGTGATGATCTGTTGGCTGGTAAAATTATACATCCTTCTAACTGTAACACATACTAACTGTAAGCATACCAAGAGCAAACCAATATGAATTTTTGGGATTATTTGTATATATTCTTATAGTGTAGCTAAGTAGAATGCCCAGGTCTACATCCAGTGTTCTCCTTGATCTTATTTACCCAACTCCACACAGAAGTTTAAGGAATATATGTTTTTGAACTCTTACCACATGTAAGTAATTTTACACTCCAGATTTTAAGGATAAACTAGATAATCTCATGAGAGAAAGCTCAAATATTAATCTTCATTTTACAGATGAGAAAATTGATTGTCCTTTGGTTTGATTGATCACAAGCAAATAAATAACCAGCTCACATCTTGCTCAAGAGACATTTTCTTCCATTTTATACACGTTAAAGAAGCTTTAGAACTATGTCGTGACCAAAGGGAAATGAGATTATGCACACTCTGAAGTCTCCTTCCTGCCTTCCTCATCCTCCCTAATCTACCACTGCTGCAAAAAAAGTGCTGCTGTGTTCTGCTTTTCATGGCTATTATTTCATGCCACTACCAACATGAAGTAACATCTTCCAAATTTAAGTGATCTTGGTTGTGAGTCACCATAACATTAATTTTTTAGTGAGTCAAATTCTCTCTCTCTCTCTCTCTCTCTCTCTCTCTCTCTCTCATACACACACACACACACACACACACAAGCACATACAGCAATACCTTGTTTAATGTGCACATTTACATTGTGTGAAGTAAGTGTATTTTATAAAGTGACCATTAGAGTCTAAGAGAATGAGCAAAGTCTTCCTTATCAATAATGTGTATGTGGTTAAAACAAGATATAGGTACTTTAAATTAATTATGTACAAGACCAGTGACAACTGCTTCACACTGTCATTCACTGAAAGCCAGGTTCCATTAACCTTTATGCTCTGTTCACTTTCAGCTGAGGAAATTCTTCAACCAATCAAAACGTAAAGCTGTGGGATCCAGTCATAACTGATACATCTATCAAACACTCCCACACCTGACACTCAGGGACATTGCAGAAGAGGAGACAGAAATATTGTAAGAGACAGATCAGGAAGTTTGTTGTGAGATTGTGTCACAATCTATACCCATAAAGTCATATCAACATGACTGCCCAACATGAGCTAAACAGGATCAAGAATGATAAAAATAAAATAACACTTAAAAAAATAGAGTTGACTATTTAGTCTGAGACAGACTGGAAAATATATGAATAACTAACCCTAATATAAAAGTTGGGAATAGGCATATACACTAAATAATTAGTTAAATTTGTAAGCTGTGTGTAAATACCCAAATTCATTCCAATAATCTTTAGAGAATTAGAAAATGAAGGAGTTAGTTATAAAAGTAACATTAATGGCATTCTGAAGATCTTTAAGCTTGTTATAGATAAATGATGGGGAGATGGTGACAGTAGTCTTAATTTATATTTACTGTTGGACTGACATAAAGGGAGCAAGAGATACTTTTGGAAGAGGAATGGTGAAGATAGGATAGAATGGAAAAGGGCACTGGGAAACAGACATGGTGTCCAAAAGGTGCCAAGTTTACAACAATTAACATACCTGGATGCAGGCATATGACTGAATTTCCTCATTGCAGACAAGTGTTCTTCCCTGACACCATCTCAGGCCTTGACTTCTCACATCCTCTACAGAACAGATGAACTGTAAAAATTATTCTAAAGTATTAACTGATTAGTAACCATTTTATGACTTCATTAACAGGCTATTACATCTGGAATAGGTCCTTTACTCCTTTCTTTGAGTGACAAGATGCCTGAGGTTGCCTTGTTCACTGTCCATGTATCTCTCTGCCCCATGTTACCAGCTTTTTATCCTCAATGATCTTACTGCAAGTGAGGAGATCAGCTCATACTCCTTCTGCCTCCACATTTGTCCTTGAAGTTACATTGTTTGAAACTGATTTCTATATGTTTATTTTAAGTCTTTATTTTACTCCCTGAATAAATCACAGATCAATTTCTAGCCCCTTATTTGAATATCCTTTAACCTAAATGTTATCTCTAGAACACTGTGTCCTTTGCTACAAGGTGGATTCCTTTCTTCTCACACTGTTTCTGCTAGGTTTTTAATGACATTCTTTCTCACCTTGTTTCTTTTTTAATTTAATTTAATTTATTACAATTTATTCACATTGTATCTCCACTGCAACCCTCTCCCTTGTCTCTTCCCAGTCTCACCCACTCTCCCTTTTCTGCCCCTATGCTATGTCCTTAGTCCCCTGATAACGGAGAACCTTCTCCCTTTCTATCTGACCCTACTTATCAGTTCTCATCAAGGCTGGCTACATCATCTTCCTCTGTAGCCTGACAAGGCTGCACTCCCCAGGGGGAGGTGATCAAAAATCTGGCCACTAAGTTCAAGTTAGAGACACCCTCTGTACCTCTTACTAGGGAACCCACTTGGAAACTGAGCAGCCTATGAACTTTCTCTGAATAGGACTTCTAGGTCCTCTCCATGTATGTTCCTTGAATTATTGGCCTCTGCAGGGACACCAGGGCCCATGGTTTTGTTTGTTTGTTTGTTTGGTTGGTTGGTTGGTTTTGTTTTGTTTTGTTTTGACTCTGATTTTCTCCTTCTAGAGTTCCTGTCCCCTCCAGGTCTTTCTATATCTCTCTTCTTCAATAAGGTTTTCAGCACTCCTCCCAAAGTTTGGCATATGAGTTTCAGTAGCTCCTTCAATACCCTGGTGGGTAAAGTCTTTCAGAAGTTCTCTATAGAAGGCTCCTGTCCTGTTCCTTGTTGTCTCCTATGTCTGATAGAAAAACAAATAACCCAGAATAGTTAAAACAATCCTGTGCAATAAAGATCTTCTGTATCTCCACCCTTGATCTCAAGCTGTACTATAGAGCAACAGTAATAAAAATGACATGGTACTGGCATAGAAACAGACTGATGGATGAATGGAATTGAATCAAAGACTCAGAAATAAACCGAAACACTAATGGAAATTTAATTTTTGACAAAAAACCCAAAAACATACACTGGAAAAAAATAGCATCTTCAACAAATAGTGCTGGCCTAACTGGATGTCTACATGTAGATAAATGCAAATAGACCCATATTTATCACCCTGCACAAAGTTAAAGTTCAAGTAAATCAAAGACCTCAACATAAAACCATACATACTAACTCTGCTAGAAGAAAAAGTGGGGAAGAACCTTGACTTGATTAACACAGAAGACAACTTCCTGAACAGAACCCCCTTTTTCATATATATTATACATTTTTTACTTATTAATATTTATTTTTAATATATTTTTATTTATTACTGTTTATTCACTTTGTACCCAAGATGTAGCTCCCACCCTAGTGGGAGCTTCCAATCCTGCCCTCCCTGTCTCCCTCATCCCTCCCATTGCCTTTCACCAGTCCACTGATGGTGGAGGTTCTCCCCTTCTATTAGACCCTAGCCTATCATAGCCAATCTTTGGGCAGAGTGCAAGAAATCTTATGAAAGAAAGAAGAGATAGAAATACCTGGATAGGTCTGGATCTTCACAAGGAGAACAACAGAACAGAAAACAAAAATCTGGGCACAGGAGTCTTTTCTGAGACGGATACTCCAACCAAGGACCTTGCATGGAGATAACCTAAAATCTCTGCACAGATGCAGCCCATGGCAGCAGAGTATGCAAGTGGGTACCCTAGTAAGGGGAACACTGTGTTGCTACTTTTCAGAGATTACTAGTTAGTTATTCCCATTGCTGTTGCATTTTTTTTTTTTTTTTTACTTTTAGATGTAAAACTAGCAAACTCATCAATACCTTGTCTTTTTTGACCACATAAAACATGCAGCTGGTACTCTTTTTCTTTTTTCATTAATTTTTATTTATCCCAAGAAACACCAGTTAGATGAAGATAAATCAGAAATGGTGACAAGTTTGGGGTGTGTAGCAAAAGGAGAAAGCACAAAGGGGTTGAATTAATGTCTGACCAATGACAGATAGGCAGTTTCAACATTTCAATTATGAGAAACACAAACATGCTCACTTAAAAAGTGCGAGTACAATCTCTAGCTCTTCATCTTTGGCAGCACTGATTCCTGACTACTTGAATTTTATTATAGACACTGTTGCGTTTTACTCATGGTTAAGCCTCAGTATTCTAATGTGATCAAGGAAAAGAAAGCCCCAACATTCAGAAGCCATCTCAGTAACACATAGTGTCTTATTCTTCCTCACAGGTACTTGGCCGAGGTGAACCTTGCAAGATTAATGTTCTCCATCCTACCCAGGCACAATAGTCCCATCTAGGCTGTCGATTCCTGTTTTCTACATGGCAAGTGGCTCACTGAGAGTGCCAAATCACCTGGCCTTCTGTCTCACAGGATATGAAAATGCTCACCTATGTCTAAAAGACTTAAATGTAGGTGGCAATTAATCAATGCAAAATAATACCTGGAATAATGGCAACATAATTATTAAACTGTGACCATGTTTCTAGTTTATTTACAATGTCACCTTGAGAAGGCACAAATTGATTTGTGTCCTCCTCTCTAAACATAGGTAAAGTATGGCTTTCTTTAGGCACACCAGTCTCATCTGTCTCTGGACTGAACCACTCAATGGAAATAGTGGTTTCTAAATTTTCATGTCTATCATCACTGATGTCAAGTGCTGAATTTTCTCTGTAACTTCAATTGTCCTTCAGGTCTCTTCTCAACTCCATGACCTACATTGGAGGTACAGAAGCTAATTTAAATTTTTTGTTACTCTCCCATATCATTAGTATAATACCTATTAATTAGCATGGAATAGATATCTAGTAGATAATATCCATTAATTTTATGTAAATGACCATAATATTTATGCAAAATAACATGATGGAGTGGTCATCAGCCAGATCAGAAAGTAGGAATGTTACATTTCAAGGTCATAGTGGTGGCTCTGATAGTGAAAGCTGTCATACCTGAGACTGAAGAGAAGACCCTCTGCTTTGACTGAGATGTTTGGAGAATGTCAAAGACTGGCTCTGCCATTATGGACATCTGCTAAGTACACACAAGGTAAACAATCACCTGAAAGATGTATTTGCTTGCATGCCGTGGGAAACATCAGCTCATTAGCTCTCTGCTTAGCTCGTTAACTCACCAGCTCGTTAGCCCTGTGCTCGTTAGCTACTTATCTCTGATTAGCTCTGCTCACTTCCTTCTCCTATCACTCACAGTGTGAATGAACTGTAAATCTGCCAGTGCAACAGATGGCTTCTCGAGGCCCAGGGAGAGTGTTCAGAGGTTGGGGACAGAGCAGTCCTAGATTGTTCTGGCCTTTAAAAACTTCCATTTCCTAAAATTTGTGGGCTCCAGTTTAGGTTCATATTGATAGAAAAAAATGAATTGGTACAGTTTTATTGATTTTAAGATGTGTAAGTTTCTGTGCATATGTGTGACTCGGCATGAAAAAATATGGTTCTCACAGTATTGTTCATTGACCCAAGGACTTCAAACAGCAGCAAGCCCAGATGTATTTATTAGGAGTACTTAATAATGGTTGATGACATACGTATTCCTGTACTGGGCACTGATTTCTTCAAATAATGCTTCTTCAGGATTCTAATGGAAGAGAAAATAATTTACTTATACTAATTTCTGAATAACAATAAATGGCAGTTGCAAATGTTGAAATAATTGTTATAAATATGGTGTATTCATCAAAGGAAATATATTAATTATCAGTACTGAAACAATATTTAACTATAAATCCTATCATCTAAGCTATTCATGTGTGATCACATAGTTGCCTTGTACTTTTTTTTTTAAATAATTAAAAGGTCACATTGTCATGATGGCTATATCCATCCAGGCTTGTATTGTAAGAATATTTACCTATCTGCACTCATGCTCACTGTAAGCTGGGAAGTACAAGACAGTTAGTTTATTTGTTACAGTAGAACTGGAGAACACCCAGGAACATAAACATGAAGGCCATATGCTACCATGACAAGTAAAGTAGCATTTGACCTCTCCATTTTCATGCATCTGTGCATATACTAGACCATACTGTGGTAACTAACATCCTGTTTAAGAAAGCATCTTGTGTTGGCTATTAGTTATTAGAAAACTGCTGATTATTTGTCAAGAATTAGTATTAGGAATGGTGAAGAATATGGTTAAGTGTTTATAAGATAGAACAAAACACATGAAATGCACCAGCAATGATTGTGTCAATGACCAAAGGGGTGACTAGTACTGCCTGGTAAATACCTGATGATCTCAGAGCAATGGACACCCTCAGCATCTAATTGAAACTCCTTCTGGAAGAAAGGAGGACAGGAGATCCAAGAATTGAGGTCACTGTAATGGAAGTTTGGGTTTCTGTGTATGTTATATAAATATGCTTTGGTTTTAATCCCAAGTGTGGGATTTTAGTTGCCCACACCTGTTAATTATCTCATGTGGAGCATGGCTTTGTCATCTGTAATTGTCTTCCATGTACCCTATGGAGAAGGATGTGGTCTAGGACTCTGAGGGCAAGAAAAAGAAGGTGTGGCATTCAGTATTGGCATGTGGTGT
Source organism: Meriones unguiculatus (assembly GCF_030254825.1). Taxonomy (NCBI): domain Eukaryota; kingdom Metazoa; phylum Chordata; class Mammalia; order Rodentia; family Muridae; genus Meriones; species Meriones unguiculatus. The sequence continues at coordinate 59,932,005 of NC_083350.1, read as the reverse complement.
GGAACCGTTTACAGAGACCAGAGACTAGAGACAGTGTGGTGGCTTAGAGCAGAGAGCAGACAGAGGGAGAGGAACCTTCGGGAGTGCAGAGGCATGTAGGAAAATGCTAGCTACATCTCTGGTTAACAGAGATTGGTATAGAGCCCTAAAAGAAGCCTTTTACCCTAAATAGCTAGAAGAAGTAAAGGCTGTGGAACCCTTCCCCCACTGAGTTTTTCTCTCTTCTACTTAAAAATACTGTTACATCTGTACAATAGTTTAAGGTCAACGTATTCCTTCTTTTTGACTGTGAAAACCTGACCCAAGTAAGGCATTAAAATTCATAACACAAGGAAGTTGGTGTAAGAGAGGTAGAGGCCTAACCACCGCAAATAAAGGAGAATTTTTTTTAGAAGTGTTACAGATCACAAATGAGCAAGTTTACATACTTTACACTGAAGTGGATGCCTGGTCTAAATGGCATGAAAAGGCTGCTATCAGCCAAGTTGTCCCTTCTTACTAGGCATGCCCTGATGAGCATAAATTATGCAGATTCATTCTTATTGCTATCTTATTGCATAATAAATGTAATAAATAATGAAAGAAAGAAAGAAAGAAAGAAAGAAAGAAAGAAAGAAAGAAAGAAAGAAAGAAGCAAAAATTTGAGACCTTTCTCGGCTGCCTGGGGCTCTCTCACTTTTACTGCAAGAACTTCTAAAAGGAAAACATAAACAAAATACATTTCCCATCTCCCCATAACAAACAGACTAAAAATACTGTTACATCTGTACAATAGTTTAAGGTCAACGTATTCCTTCTTTTTGACTGTGAAAACCTGACCCAAGTAAGGCATTAAAATTCATAACACAAGGAAGTAAGGGTCTCCTAGAAGCACTTTCTTCTATGTAAGTACAAATTTCCTCTGCCTACATCTAGCATTTAAAGGAAACCATCCAGATAATTAAAATGCCTATAAATGAAATGTCAAAGTTAAATGTTTTTTTTAAGTCTTAATGCTTAGGCAAAGTGAAACCTTTATTCTAAAATAATACATTTTAAAAACTAGTGGAGTCTTGTGAGGGAGTTGAATAATTAAAGTTCACCACATAAAGTGGGTTTACAGGTCTCTACCCAGCTTCACTGAATATGTAACCTTTATGAAGTGTATTTTCTTTTGTCCTTAAACACTGCCAGTATTTTACACATGAATACAACCACTGTGTACAAAGCTAATCATGCAATGAACATGGAGTAAATTAATCACACAACTAAAATCTCAGAGTTGTTGAGGGAAGTAGGTTTGATTTTGCTTTCAGGTCCATGGCTCTAGGCTTATTTAGTACTTGCACAAATGTGATGATTATGGCCCACTTCCTGTCTTTACTCATGACCCTAACCTGGGTTTAGATATTAAAGGTCCTTTGTGTTTTGAGTCATAGCTCATGTATATAGGCGTCAAAAGAATTCAAGTGCAATGCAGGCTTTTGTTCTTCCTATATGTCAATCCAGGGATATACGAATTTGTATTGACACTACTGTTAATCAGAACATGTATTAAACACTATTACATACCATTATTACACACAGATTCTGTGGCTGGCTATTTGGAATGCAGGATGCCTGATCTCTGTACCTACTGGTTCTTTTCATGACCATAAGTGATCATTAGAGCAGGCCCAGTCTCAAAAAGAAAGACATTAGCATGGGATCAGGGTAGGGAGATAGTTGTGTCCCTATGATCAAAAATAAGAACTCTGACATTGTAAGTCATCAGACGCTATGTCCTCATAGACTGGATGATATCCATCCATCCATCTTCACTCTCTATGATGCTCATGGGTAGAACTTGTCCCACTCCCAGGAGTAAAGCAGCAAGGGTCTGGTCTGCATTTCTTTACTATTGGCTAGTGATAACTTTCCAGGAGAAAGACAAGACATTTTAAGGCTATTCCTTTGTTTTGTAGAAGACAAAGTTTACATCTGACTGTTTTCCAGGCTGTGTAGCTAAACACTGCCACTTGGTAGGAGCAAAAACTCTGCAAGAAATTTTCTTTATTCCACTGTAACTAGTTACAAAAAAATAAACTATTTTGTTCTTGTTCTGAAACTCTTTAAGACAACTCTACCCTTGATTGCAGAAAGATTATTTTAATTTTAAAATAGATTGTAAACCAATCATAGTGGCATACACCTTTAATCCCGGCAGTAAGTATTCAAAAAGTAGTGAATCTCTCTCTATGAATTCAAGGCTAGGTTGGCAGGTAGAGTGAGTTCCAGGATAGCCAGGACAACAAAGAAAAGCCCTGTTTGGGCTCACAACAAACAAACAAACAAACAAACAAACAAACAACAACAACAAAAGATTGTTTCTCATAAAAATTCTAACAAAATTTCAATTTCTTGATTTCCTCTAAAGTTACTGCCTAGGAAAACTCAGGTTTTGGTGTGAATTCTACTGCCTTCTTGTGCTGCTAACAAAGTCAAAGCAGACATTTTATGTTGTCATCAATGGTGCTGACATCTCAAATATCTCTCCTGTATTTGTCTTGCCAAATGCAACCCCATATATATAATGTCTCCATTTAAAAAAGAAAAAAGAAAATCTAGTTTCTCATTTGAGTGAAGTCAGCTTGCTCTTAAATATGTCCTAATGAAATATAATTGATGCCTAAATAGTTATACTTTTCCATTTTCAACTCTAAAGGTATGATTAGAAATACTGGTTTCAGTAAATTCACAGAAGAAAACCACGGAAATGACATCAAAAACAGGGGGACAGTGAGGGAGAAAAGGCAGAACAATGCAAACAGTCATCAGTCCTTTTCTAAAAGGTACAGGATAAGCCTTTGATCTGTGAATATCATTTCAAGTAAAGAGAGCAGTGGAGAGAATAAGACTTCACCATCTCCAACATAAGAGCAACTATTGCTGTGGTGTAGGAAAGCCCATTGTGTAAAGACATGAGAAAGACTTTTCTGTCCACAATGGCATTTTCCTTCTTTATTTATTGTTGTTGTTAGTATTATTGATTTTTTCTGGTATTGAATCACAGAAAGGACCTACTCCAACAGAAATAATAAATGTATCACCAAATGTTGTCTCTTTTTTGCAACACACTTTTGTATGTACAAACATATATTAAGGAAAACACTTGCATTTTGGGTCCAGCGGATTGTAATTCTAAATCTGTACCTTCCTAATGAGAACCTGTTTTCTTATTTGTGAAACATTGTGAAGATTCACATTCACAAACACCTCTGCTTAAATAATACCTCATACACAAGAGCAAAAACAGAAAAGTCCAGCTCCCTGCACTCAGCTCACTGGAGAACCCTGCTGCCTTCCATGATGATAACTAAGGGACATAACACAATTAAATAACAAAGGTTACAGAGCTGTGCTCCTTACTAAGGATTTGAATTAGAGAGAAAATGGATATTGGATATAGATGGCAATAAACCACTGAGGATAAGGAAAGAAGGGAAAAAAAATACAGGTAGAGACATAAAGAAGGGTATGTTGAGTCCTTAAACTGTTGTCTACTTTTGAGTTTCCTCTTTCTGACACTGTGATGCTGCTCCCAGTGGAACACAACCTCACTACGACCACTTTTGGCCCTGGCTGTGCTCCATGAAGTTTTTTTTTTTTTTTTTGAATGGGGGACAATACTTTATTGCTTTCAAAGAAAGTTAAGGCTTACTCAAAAAAGTCTAACTTGAACTGTGTTGATTATGCAATTCTTTTTTTTATTTTTTATTTTTTTATTTTTTTTCAATGCAGTTTATTCAGGAACCTTAAACAATCCTCGGACCCTGGGGAAAGCCAGCCCACAGCTTAAATAGCCTCTGGGTAGCCAACCCAGGCGTGTTACGTGGGCAATGCAGATAGGTCCACATACATGGAAGCAAGCCAGATCCTCAGCCTTAGCCAAATGTGGAATTGTTCGTGACAGAGAGCACTCACCATCGGGAAGGTGGAAGGCGGAAACCAGCTCCATGAAGTTTTTACACAGAGGAAAGTTTGTTGATTGCTGCATGAGGAACCCCAGAGCAGAGCTGAGCATGCGGCTTTGACGTTGCTTCCAACCTCTGTAGCAGTAGCCTTTGATGTTCATATTTTTCCTTAACCAAATTATGAATGCTCTATTTCTCTCCATTGCCACTGTAATGAACTTTAACAATAATTATATGCAGAGCTCCCTGGAATGGAGTTTCTCTCCCCCCACCCCCACCCCTTTTTTTAAAAATTCCTCAACGCTTGTATACTTCTAAATTCTCTAAATCCTGGAGGAAATGTGGTGACATTAGCTATGTGCAAAAACAAAAGGAGCTTCATACGGTTGAATAACCCTGTTAAGATGGGCCAGGACCCAGTTAATGTGGAAAAAACAGGAAGGAATTTCTTTGAATGTATTGACAGAACTTTGTTTTATCCTTTTAAGGCTATGTATGTTATGTAAGGTTCATGAAGACATGCTAATGTAAACAAGATTCAATACCATCAGAATGCCAAATTGTTGAACTGCCCTTGCCATGCATTCCACAAGATCTTTCAGGCATGTGTTTTCTGTGTACAGATATTAAAAGAGCCACACAATGAGCGTGAGTTTACAGCGTGAGTTGCTTATCCACAAAGAACCCACTACATTTTCCTGGTGGGAGGTGACAAAAAGCAAACTAAAAATTCTTGCATTTTGATTGGCTTAATTTTCTTTATGAAAATAAGGACTTCAAACATATTTTTTAAGTAAAGCAGCATAGTGATGATAAGCTCCTTCTATTTTGCTGGCCAAACTCATGTTTGTTTGTTTTTGTTTTATTTTGTTTTGTGTTTTTGCATATAGAGCCTTAAAAAGACTGTCTCAAGGTCTCTGTCTATCAGGTGGAGATAATTACATCATCTAAAGAAGACTCAGAAGGCTCAAGGTCTTGAACACCAAGCCTTACCCACATTACAGCCCTGAAACTGCTTCTACATATGGTAAATAATGTACCATATTACTTCCAAAAGAATGTCACACTTAATAATTTTTATATTTTTCTTATTCTTCTTAAGAACACAAAGTGTTAATGCTGGTTAATATCAGGCAATTGACAATTTTTTTTTAAACTTAGTTAAGCCTTTACGATAATCTTGCATGTTATTGGAAGTCTCACTAGAATCACAGAGTAAGGGACATCAAGGAAAAAAAAAAAGAAAAAAAAAAAAGCGCTTAGCTTAACACTGTCAATCACTGAGGTAACATTTAACTTGGGATTTGTATCCACGAAGAAATATTCAGTTTTTCTCATGATAGCTTTTTCATATTGCTTTTTCTTTAATGGCAGTGATTGCTATTATTTCCTGGAGATGAAGTCATCCTCCCCAGGCATGCTGGGAAACTGTTCCACCACTGAGCTCCCCTGTCAAAAACTTTTAGCAACACAGCATGGGCTATCTTTAGCTAAATATAGCTTTTGAACTTGAATAGATGTGAGTTTGACAGCTTTACTTTTTCAACCATTTTGAATCACTAAACTTCATGGAAAAGGTGGCAATAATTATGAGAATACATGTTGAAAGGCCACGACAAATATTACTATGCTTAATGGCATTTTGTTCATTGATTAACTTTTTTATTCACTTTACATCCTGATTGTACCCCCTTCCTCTTCTCCCAGACTCCCTCCATTTTCCCCACTGTCCCCTCTCCTTCTCAGAGAAGGCAAAATACCCCATACATATCAACCTGCCCTGACACATTGAGTCACAGCATGACTAGGCACATCCTTTCCCACTAAGACCAGACAAGACAGCCCTGCTAGAAATATGGAATCCAAAGAACCAGAAACTATCAGAACCAGAGAGGTCCCCACTCCAGTTGATGGGGGACCCATGGGAGGAATAAGCTACACATCTGATTCATACTTACAGGAGACCTAGGACCAGTCCATGCTTCCTCTTAGGTTGGTGGTTCAATCTCTGTGAGCCCCCTTGAGCCCAGTTTAGTTGACTCTGCAGGTCTTCTTGTGGAGTCCTGGACTGCTCTGGCTCCCTCAGTCATTACCCTCCGCTCTTCCACAAGACTTCCCGAGCTCTGTCTAATGTTTAGTTGTGAGTCTCTGTATCTGTTTCCATCAGCTGCTGTGTGAAACCTCTCAGGGCAGTTATGGTAGCCTTCTATCAACAAACATAGCAGAGTAACATTGTTTGTATATGGTTGAGGCCTCTTGAGCTTTCTCCATCCATGTTAAAATGCCTATTGGTGACTTCCTTATTTAAATCATGTTAAGGCAGTCATGTTCATGAATTTTTTTTTGGGGGGTGTATCAATTTTGATATTTCTAGGAGATGGAGTCTTACCAGAAACTCCATGCTTCTTTAACTTACTGTCCTCTGACAGCTCTTCTTAAATGATCTCTGAGCCTCATATGGTATTGTTGAATTGTATATATATTCACTAGGACTGGGCTCTGTGACTCTATATTTTGATTGCCTATGGCTTTTTGTAATGGCCTCTGTCCGTTGTAGAGAGACACTTTCTTGATGATGGTTCAGTATGGCATTTATCTATGGTTATAAGGAAAATATTTAGAATATAGTTGGGAATTATGCAAGGTTAGTGAGGTTGTCATTGTAAGTTCTCGTCCAATACCTTTAACTTCATCAACCCTGGGATGTTTACAAGGTTTCTAGCACCAAGAAAAATTTCCCTCTTATAAAGTGTGAATTAAATTCAGCTGGATAGCTGTTAGTACGACAAAGTATGTGTTCTACTACTGAGCCCTACAGATTATTGTGTTATGCTGGACACTCAACATAGGTGTCATATCTGGGAAGCACTCTTGGTTGTCTCTTTTCCTTGCAAGCTTGCACAGTAACTTCTAGTACCATAAAAACTAGTCCTCAGTGATGAGGCTTTTGTATCAGTTCCAACTAAAGGATCTCTGGTCCCTGTTTCTAAAGTGTGTGGTGTCCTTAAGAATAGCGACTTACTTTGCTCCTTAAAGGGATAACCAAATTTGAGGGAGTCTATTTGACAACCCTGACCAACAACTCAAAACAAGGTTTGGTATTTTTGTTAGATGGTCTATAATTCTTGGAGTATTGTCAGCCAAGATAAGCAAATTTCATTTAAGCTTTATGTGTATATTTATGCAGAGATGTATGCTTTTTATAAGGGTGTTTTAGGCACATACTTACTGGCCATGACCTCTTATAAGATTTTATATATCTTTGGTATTATTTTAAAATTCCTTCATCAGGGTTATCTCCCTCTCCTCAATAATTAGACCCACTCTAATTTTTGGAACCCCTTTTACATAATTTGTACTCTGCAATAGGTCTCTCTATTGCCACTTCAATGCCCACCCCGGCAATGTTCCTCTTTACAATCCTTCTCCCTTCAGCTGCTCTAGGTTATTTATTCACATCTGAAGACATGGTGCTTGTATCTGTAGACAACAGGAAGCATGCAACATTTATAATTTGGTCAGCACACTGGTTGACAAAATTTGTTAATTCTGACAGAAGTTACCAAATACAAATCTTCAAATTTTGGAGAGAACAGTGTTGCTGATGTCAACACATGACAAATGAGATGCCTCACAATGCAAGACTCCTCACGGTATGGATTTTAACATAATTATCAATACATTGCTTTCGGCTACTTTCTCATTTTAATTGCATACAGTTTATGTCTTTGTTTTATATAGCTATTTCTATGAGAGAAGAGTGGAAACAGCAAGATGAAAACAAAAGAATTATGCAAAAGAAAGGATAGCTTGCCAAATGCAGAACTTGTGATTTCTACTTTGTATATGATTTATACACAATTACATTTTCTAATGCATTTTCCTATGTGTTATTCCATTGTACAGCCCCACAATGTTGGTCTAGTATCTTTGTGGATTGAGATAAATAACCTTCTTTTATATTCATTCTTAAAATCTTTAACTTCCTTTTTGAAAATTAGGAATTTACTTCAGATTGAGCATTATCTTTGCTTTGGCTTCCATCAATGACAAACTGAGACACAGAAGTGTAAGCCAAATAATCCTTTTTATTTTAGCTTGGAAACCTAATTGTGACAAGGATAAAATGGGTTCTCCCCAGTCTGGCTGGACCAATAAGTATTAATATTGAAGGTTAGAAGTAAAATGAGATATTAAAACCTGCATTTCAGTGAGATATTCAATGTTTGATATAATTTGATTGGAGAAGACACTGTTAATGTCCTTTTGCAAATTTCCTATCACTTTCAGAGGGCATAGATTCTATTGTGCAGGCTTAAAATGCAGAGTCTAAAATATATAACATTAGAAGGAATTTAAGTCACATATAATCATCTCAAATTAAAGAAACAGATGTAGAAAGATGATGAAACAGGGTCAAGACTGAACAGAGAGGAAAAATTATTCTTAGTAAGTATAAGACTTACTCTTAAAAAAAAGACTTACTCTTTAATACCACATACAAGGGGAGTTATTTAGGAATTCAAATAATCCTTCTTTTCTATTTTAATTGTTATAACAGGAAAAACAGGAAGAAAGAAGAGGAAGAAGAGAGAGACAGAGAGACAGACAGAGATACAGAGAGAGAGAGAGAGAGAGAGAGAGAGACAAATGCTACCAGCTTTCTTTACATTCTTTATTAGTGAGTTTTTCTGGGGTGAGCAGTCACAAGTTATATTCTTATTGACAGTAATGAATATCATTTTCTAAAACATTTAAGTAATATTTGAAACTACTTTCATCATACTATGGAAAAATACATGTTCTAATATAGTTAAACACCATAACCCACCCACCTAGGAATTTGTTTATGATTAATAGTTCTCTTAAGATCAATGAAGAAATTGATAGTTAACTACATATAGCAACAATATCAGAAATCCTCCCTGATTTCCCTTCCCATGCATTCCCCTCTTTTGTTTAAATACAATAAACAATTATCATACATTTAGACACCATAATCACCCCTAGCAAAAGGCATCTTCTAACAGTTCTGCATAGAAATAATAAGAGCATATATATGAGTCCTTAAGGGAGACAGAACATATTTATGCATAGAAAATTACCAACCAGAAATTTCTAAGACAGAGAAATATAAATTGGGATATCTCTGATATAAGATTTTCTTTTTAAATGTTAATTTTGACAGACTGAAAACTTCATCTCTTCAAACCCTTTTTTCTTCTAGCATCACACTTTGAGTGCATATAGTTAAACACCAGTTCACTTTGCCTTTTCTGAGATCAAAAACCACCCTGTTTCTTTGTCACTGTGATAATGGAAAGGGTCTGATTCTTCCTGCTGACATTGTAGTGGAGTTCAACTGTCCATGTCATACACTATTGAAAAATGTTAAACCTGCCACATTCCTGCCACTGCCTGCTTCAGCACACAGCGATGCCTGAGACACCCAAATGGCAGGCTAGTATTGGTGAGATTTCTTCTTATGTCAAGGGGGTCTGTTGCATAGGAAATATATTGTGGACACCCTTTGGAGACTTGTGTACTACAGAACTGTAGAAGAGTCATTTTATCTGTCCCTGTCACAACTGCTACAGTGTCAGCTAGTTGCCCTAACAGACCAGAGACTTTAGTGTAACTTGTCCATGGGCCTGGCACCTATGGATTATTTTCCTTTATGATTTCAGAACACTGAAATTGCTGCCTCATTACATACACTTATAGTTCCTACCTGCCCCCATAAATTTCTGATACTCATTTAACTGTATAGGGAAAAATATAGAAACAAAATTTAACATATAAAATAAAAAATGATAGACAAAAACTCACACTCATGTCAGTGTTAAATGTCTTCACAAAGGAACATGTGTAAAGACACAGACAAGGACACATACTGGAATAATTTGTCTTTATAGCAGAATGTGAGTAAAGCTTGCTGAAGTAAACAGGCACTAAGGGCCATGTGCCACACTGGGCATGGGTAGCAAAAGAAGGATCAAGATGGAAAGGAGCATTTCCAATCAAGGAATGAAGACTTTGCTTACTCAGCGTTACTCACTGACATACGATCTTAATATGCAATACATTGGAAACAATAAATAGCACTCAGGGAAAGGAACAGGAATAAAGTTATCTAGGCGTGGAACTACAACAGATTGACGTGTAGACTATGAGAGGGTCAGAGTCCTCATTTATTTTCACTCTGCCAAAAGAGTGAAGCAAAAGATAACAAATAAAGTGGAAGAGAGGGAGAAATAGAGGGAGAGAAAAAAACAGGCAAATGAAGGGATGGAGGAGACAAGAAAGAAGAGAAGCAAAGCCAAAAAAGGAAGAGAAAAAGAGTGGAAGAAAGGGGAAAGGAAGAGAGGAAGAGACAGAGGAGGTGCGTGGATGGGAGGAAAAGGAGGAACAGAAAGAGAAAACAGGAAGATAAGGAGGGGCAGTAGGGAAATGGAGGAAAGGAGAAGAAGGAGAAATGAGAAGGAGGAGGAAGAACAGCAGGACATCCCAGTCAATACCTTTACGATTCTCTCCTTCATTCTTCTCTAGAAGCCTTAATTGCAGAAGCCAATGGTGTAAAATCTAGATTTCTGCCATCCAGACTCTATTCCACCGGAACCAGGAATGGTGACAGTACAGTAACTTTGAGTGCCTGGTCCTGGGTGAATCATGTGTCCAGAAATATTTTTGACCAAGATTCTTCTCATCATTATGATCATACAAAGTCTATACTGTGATTGTGTCAAACAATAACAGCTGGCTTTTAACACATCATAAGTAGGCTGGAACCAAAACAAGTCCAAGAGGGATGGCCCTGCCAGAGCTGTTTACAATAATGACCTGTCCTTTGATTTGTTCTCAGTACATTGACTCAGGCTGCATGC